>NC_052064.1:16830207-17154374 GCF_903992535.2 Arvicola amphibius
CGTAGCCAGACGAAGATTGTATGGTGATATTCAAGATAAACATCAGTGTGATAGTGGGGCAAGGCCAGTTCAGGCACCCTCTGCTCTGCTGCCCAAGGACCTAGCTGGGGACATCCCCGTGGACACCTTGGATCCCCTCAAGAGCCAAGTCTCTTGCCAACCCTAAAATGGCTCCCTTAATGTAGATATCTTCTTTCCTGCTCCTATATCTGCCCTTCCTCCATCTCCACCCTCCCACTCCCCCAAGCTCTCTCCAGTGTTTTCTTTCTCCCTTCTCTCTCCCCTTCCTCCACCCCTGCAGCCCTACTCCCACCGCCATGCTCCCAGCTTGTGCCTGGCACTCTTGTTTCCTTCCAGTTTCCAGGAGGATCTATCTATGTTTTTCTTTGGGTTCACCTTGTTATTTGGCTTCTCTAGACTTGAGAACTATAGGCTCAATGTCCTTTGCTTATGGCTAGAGTCCACTAATGAGTACGTACCATATTCATCTTTTTGGTCTGGGTTATCTCACTCAGGATAGTGTTTTCTATTTCCATCCATTTGCATGCAAAATTCAAAATGTCATTTTTTTACCGCTGAGTAGTACTGTAATGTGTATATATTCCACACTTTTTTTTATCCATTCTTCCATTGAGGGGCATCTAGGTTGTTTCCAGGATCTGGCAATTACAAATAATGCTGCTGTGAACATAGTTGAACAAATGCTTTTGTAGTATGATTGGGCATCTCTTAGGTATATTCCCAGGAGTGGTATTGCTGTATCCTGGGGTAGGTTGATCCCGAATTTCCTGAGAAACCGCCACACTGATTTCCAAAGTGGTTGCACAAATTTGCATTCCCACCAGCAATGGATGAGTGTTCCCGTTGCTTCACATCCTCTCCAGCAGAGGCTGTCATTGGTGTTTTTGATTTTAGCCATTCTGACAGGTGTAAGATGGTATCTCAAAGTTGTTCTGATTTGCATTTCCCTGATCGCTAAGGAGGTTGAACATGACCTTAAGTGTCTTTTGGCCATTTGAACTTCGTCTGCTGAGAATTCTCTTTTCAGTTCAGTACCCCATTTTTTAAATTGGGTTAATTAGAATTTTCATGTCCAGTTTCTTGAGTTCTTTATGTATTTTGGAGATCAGACCTTTGTCTGATGCAGGGTTGGTGAAGATCTTCTCCCATTCAGTAGGTTGCCTTTTTGTCTTAATGACAGTGTCCTTTGCTTTACAGAAGCTTCTCAGTTTCAGGAGGTCCCATTTATTCACTGTTGGCTCTTGTTGTTTGTTTGTTTTCTTTTTTTGTTGTTGTTGTTGTGGTGGTGGTGGTCGTTGTCGTAGTTTTTGGAGAAGTTGGAGCTGCGTGTCTTTTTTTTTAGTCAGAAGGACCATTAGAAGATTTCATGTATTCATGTATCTGTGCATTATATTTGTGCCTCGTGCCTATAGAGGCAAAAGAAACCTGAATCCCTAGATCTGGAGTTACATATGTTTGTGAACTGCTTGGAATTGGATTTGGATCCTCCACCAGTGCTTTTAACCACTCAGCCATCTCTCTAGCCCCAAGGTTTTATTTCTTAAAAAATAATTCTTGTTCTAGAAATCTGCTTCATGTTATAGATTTGTTATATTTTAGTTTCCTGTTGAAACATTTATATTGTTCCAATTTTTGACTAAAAAAAGCTTTTTTGTTTGTTTAAATGTGCTAGTTCCTTCTGTACATTTGATACCAGGATTTCTCAAAAACTGTGTAGAACACTCAACAGTAGACTGAGGATTCATTTCTCATGAGCTTATTCCATTTAGCTTCAACATTTACATAGTAAAATTAGTGGTTAAACATTTTCTCTGTTAAGGTATGTGCTCCTTCTCACCCATGTATGTCATCTGAAAGCTTGTTCATTTACAGTGTTTATCAGTTTGAATTTGTGCTTCTCAATTTGAGTTTGTAAGTGAACTACCTCAAAGGACTCATTCAAGCACAGCCTGCTGAATGTCTCTCCAAAAATATCTTGGTGTATGTTTATTTTAACTAGGGATTGGACCTAGGGCATCATGTATGGTAGACAAGCCCTTGCCAGAGTGGGAGCCCCGGTCATTTTTATTTTTAGACAGGATCTCAATAAGGCACCTAGGCTAGCCTTGAACTTACTCTGTAGCTCAGGCAACTTCCTGAATATCTCTGTCAGTAGGCATGACTGTTCACAGAGTTTCTGATTTGGCGTGTTTAAGGGTGGACTCTTAATGTTTCATTTCCATAAATTCCAAGGAATAGTCAAGATTAGTAGATTAGAGATCACACTCCTAGGTAGAATGTAAGCTCAGAGAGAGCATATACATGGCCGAATTGGTTCCTAATACTGTGTGAATATGTGCACACAAGAAATTGTATGTATACACAGTAAATAAATGAGACTATGAGAATAGGTAATTCTTTTCTTGCCTTTGAATTCCTTATTACTTGTGTTATAATTATTTTCCTGTATATACCTTGTTGTAAGCTCATCAAATCCATTTTGAGAAATTTGAAGTTTTTAATTAAGGGCATAAGCAAAACTGGGGAGTGGTGGTGCCTACACCTTTAATCCCAGCACTTGGGAGGCAGAGGCAGCCAGATCTTTGTGAGTCGAGGCTAGCCTGGTCTACAAGAGCTAGTTTCAGGACAGGCTCCAAAACTACAGAGAAACCCTGTCTGGATAAACGAAATAAATAAATAAAAATAAATTAAGGGCATAAACATTCTTCATTCTAATAATTTGATAGCTTAGAACCTATTTTAGGTTTGGCATGATGGTGCACACCTATTATCCCTTGGCAGTTAGATTGGAGGATCGCAACAAGTTTAAGGGCAGCCTGGTGTGCCCAGCCTACATAGTAAGACTGTTTCCATGATAGTAATAAGAATAAAAGGAAATAAAAGAAACACTTTGATATCTACCCCTTGAATTTTTGTTTACATATGTTGTGAGATAAAATTTTATACTTATTTGCGTGTGTTGATTGTGTGTTGACAATAGTTAAATCTACACAGATTACTTTTTAAGTTTTGTTTTTAATTTTATATCAGTGTGTGGGTATGTGTACAAGTGCCCACAGAGGTCAGAAGAAGGCATCACATATCCTGGAGCTGCAGCTACAGGCATTGTGAGTCACTTGACAGTAGTGCTGGGAACCAGACTTAGGTCTTCTGCAAGAGCAGCGCAGGTGTTTGACTGCTGAGCCATCTTCCCAGTTCTGCACAGATTTAAAACACCATCTTCATTGGGGTTGTCATTTCCAGTAAGTGTCTGAGTCTGTTTATGACGTCCCAATAAAATTTCTCGATACTTTCCCCTTTTGTTTTTGGTAAAGAGGGCAAGCCAGAGAAGTTTTCATTTGGTCTTCTGGATTCCCCTTTTCGTGTTGGAGTTCCATTCAATATTCCTTTGGAGTTACAGGATGAATTCGGTCACACTACCCAGCTGTCATCTGATATTCAGCCAGTTCTTGAAGCAAGGTAATTGAAGGATTTATTTGTATTTGTGTTTTTGTATTTGCAAAGTATTTACTCTTTTTGTGTAAATTATATAGAGTTAGCATTGGCATTAATGTTTTAAATTAATTTTATGACTCCTGGTGATTTATTTGGCTCCAAACCATCCTCTGCAATTACAATATCATGTGCAAATTATTTCACAGAAGTTTATTTTGAATTTACTGCTGAAGTCATTGCATTTTATTACATTTCCATTTTTTCAAGTATGGCATGCTGTCCGCTAGTTGCTATTGTTTGCTTAGGGATTGCAGCTGAGGCCTGAAGGATAGTTCAGTCAGTAGACTGCTTGCCTTGCAAGCCCAAGGACCTCAGTTCCATCCCCAAAACCCAGATAACTGAGCTTGTGTTTGAACATGGAAGACATTGCTTTTTTTTTGGTTTTGTTTTTGGTTATTGAAATAGTCTTGTTATATGGTCCTGGCTGACCTGGAACTCACTATGTAGATCAAGCGGGTCTTGAACTTGGGACAATCCTCCTACATCTGCCTCCTGAGTGTTAGGATTTCAGGTATACACTACCATGCCTAGTTGATTGTTTCTTTTATAATTGTTCTCTCATTTTTCTTCCACTTTCATCTCTGAGGTTTCCTTATTCTCTCTTCTGTATTGTATGTTCAGGAAAGATAATTAACCCAAATCCTATTTCCCAGTCCAGAAAACAAAGATAAATGTAAAAGAAAAGTTCTATTATTGAATAAATGATAAGCCACCTTGTGATCACAGGCAACCTGCTCAGGAAATTTGCAAAACCAGAAGGAAATATCTTACTCTTTGGTTTTTGCTGTTCTTTTTTTAATAGCTGAATGAATATAAACCATTCAATTGATGCCTTTCATAAGATTTTGTTGGAGATGATGGATTAGAGGTAACCATCACTTTAATGGTTCTCTGCATGTTTAAAACATGAGGTGCTGGACTCCAGGAAGAGCTGGGCACTGTGGGAAGACAGTAAAGAGCTGACAGAGCGAAAGAAATCCAAAAGTGATGGACAAAGAAATAAACACCCCGAACTTACAGAGTTAGATGACAGTGGGAAGGGTAGAGTCCCCTCAGGGAACTGTGGACAAAGGTGAAATTGAACGCCTAGGCACATCCAACCCAGCACTCTGTAAAATATACACCAGAAGGTCTGTGACCTGCACAGCAGTGAGCAGACACCAGAGAAAGGGCATGCACACTTACAGCTTGGTAACCAGAGATGTGGTGGGAAATCATCTGAAGATTGATCTTAACATCAGTCTTCAGTGGGGGAGCAAGTGGAAGCCTTTGCATTTTTTATCTTCTACCAATGGCTTCCTGTCTGCTGGGTGAGCACTTGTCCACCTTGAGAATCAGTGTGGGCCCAAGGAATCTTGATTGTGACTTGGATGCAGACTTGGGAGAGTGGGTCTCTGTGGTGGGCGGTACAGCCCTGTTTCCTCAAGGATTAATTTTTCAGTCTTTTTCTTACAGGAGCTAATAGTTTGGCTCCTAACTAGTCAAGGAACAAGAGGACTAGGGTAGGAATGGATGGTAGGAATGGAGGATTTCATTCAGTGTTATCGTTCTTAATTTTTTTGTTTTTTAGCTTCTGCCTCTAATTCAGTGATCTTTTGTTTTAATCTGTTCAAATATAAACTTTAACATACATGTTACTTTTGGAGAGAGGAATTCTGGGATTTAAATATCCACCATTCCCTCCTACTACCCCCCCCCCCCAAGCCTTTTCTCTCTTCTTTTTTGCCCATTTCTCTGAGTCTGCTGGTATTATCAGCTTCTGAGTAGTATCTGCAATACATTTTGATTTCCAACTTTTTTCACTGCTGCTTTAGGTTTCAGCTTTGTTGCAGCTATGAATTGATTTTCCATTGGCCTGGGTTTTGTTGTCTTTGTCCCTTCTTACATTCCACGTTTTATTTGTATTTGCTTTAGTAGTAAAAGTTTTTCTTTTACATGTTAGGGGACTTCAAAAGCCAGCAAAAGCATATAATACATGGCATATGATTAGGGGCTATTTTGTATGCCACTTTGCATTGTTAATGTTGATTTTGTTAAATATGTAGCAAGATGCCATTGTTTTAGAGTAGGTCTCTGCAGTAGGCACCAACAGACTAGGATAGAATCAAAGGGAGTCACTTCTGCTAAAACTCTAGTAATCAAGGTGTAACTAAGTTGTTAATCTGAACTTCTAACACCTCAGACTGAGATAATAGTTCAGATGGGAGGCCCACTTGGCACATTACTGAAGTGTTTTCTGTCTTAACTCCTAAACCTCTGGGTACTATGAAATAACTTGCTGTTTACTAATCAGTTACTGTCCTGGTGCCCTGCCATTACTTTATAATAAAAGTAACTTTTTTTTTTTTATTTATTTTTTTTTTTTTGGTTGTTCAAGACAGGGTTTCTTTGTAGCTTTGGAGCCTGTCCCGGAACTAGCTCTTGTAGACCAGGCTGGTCTCGAACTCACAGAGATCCGCCTGCCTCTGCCTCCCGAGTGCTGGGATTAAAGGCGTGCACCACCGCCGCCCGGCAGAAAAGTAACTTTTTAAAAAAGCTTTTATCTCACTCTTAATTCTGTGTGCGTTGGGCACGTGTGCATGTGAGTGCAGATGCTCAAGGACAGCAGAGCTTCAGATTCCCATTGAGTGGGTCTGGGGCTGTGAGCTGAGCCCCTTGTGGATGCTGCATCTGACATCTGGCCATCTGTAAGAGCAGTACATGTGTTTAATTACTGAGTCATTCTCCGGACCAAAGGGTAACTTAAAGTGATCAGTGTGGACCATCAGGGTGGCTCAGTGGATAAGATTCTTGCCACCCATCCTAAAGGTGTGCATTAATCACTGGGATCCACATGGTAGAAGTAGCTAGCCTCTGACCTTCTCTCTCTCTCTCTCACACACACACACACACACACACGACGTGGTTTGCATATACACTGTGGACTGCAGGCATACACACATATTACATACACACAAACCATAAATTTTAAATTGCTGATATGCTTTTTTTCCTTCTTTTATCTTTTTCTCTGTGTAGAACAAGCCTCATTATTTTGTTCATTGGAACACTTTGTTAGAATGCGTTGAAATGAAATAGTGCTACTCGATTATAAAATCAAAGACTCTTAAGATCTTTGTTGTTAAATCTTACTGTCTGTTCAGAAAATACCTGTAAGCCCTTAAATTCTGTGCTTGAGAAGAATGAGCTTTTTCTTTCCTTGATGTACCTTTTCTCTTTTTTTCCCTGAGCATCTTAACTAACCTAGGCATTACTTGCACACTGCAGTAGAAAAGGTACTCAGCATATATTTTAACAAGGCTACAGCAGCATGAAAACCACTTTGTTAGTGAGGCTTCTCTGACACCATTCTGCTTACTAGGTAGCAGATCCCGCCTAAAATTTTACTATGGGAAAAGATGTGCTTAGAAAAGAGTGAGGATACCATGAGTACACCCTGTGAGCCTGGTGGACTTGGGGATTTCTTTGCTAAGGGATAGAGTGTGGTCTGTCTTTGTATTCTTTTCACTTTTGATTTTTGTTTTGTTTTGTTTTTTTGAGACAAGGTTTCTCTGTGTAGCTTTGGAGCCTGTCCTGGATCGCACTGTGTTGATCAGGCTAGTCTCAAATTCCAGAGATCCGCCTGCCTCTGCTTCCCGAGTGCTGGGATTAAAGGCGTGCGCCACCACCGCCCGGCTCTACCTTTCTATTCTTTCTTCTTATATCCACAGTGAGAGTCCTGGTTGATCCATAGTCAAGGCTTGCTTGTATCTGCCCTTTTGTGGGGTTTTTGGTTGTTGTTGCTTTTAAATACTTTTATGGTATTATAGATGCATAATGGAAAAGGCTAATTATACAAGACTACTTCTAGGGAGATTCTGTTACAGTGAAGTAAAAAATAATCAGCAATTTTCCCTGTGTTTGTACAGTGACAGGTGTGATATTATATCAGACTTTTTATGGCCATGTAACTTGCCTTATTTCTTGTGTCTTGACCAACTCAACATGTGTGGTTAGAGTAGCACACATCTGTAATCTTAGTACTAGGGATACTAAGGTGGGAGGATTATGAATTTGAGGAAAATTTGGCTATATATGGAATTCCTGACTCAAGGGGGGAAAAGACACTTTTAGGAATTTTCTTCTCTTTACTTCCTATTTAAATTAAATTAGAAATTTTATTAAAAAGATGAATTAAACATGCCTGTAGCACATTTGCAGCCTCGTTTGTAGAGAACTCAGGGTAATTTATAAATAATCTGTTTTTTTTTCCCAGTGGTCTGTCTTTACATTATGAAGAAGTAACCAGTGGCCCAAATTGTATAATTAAAGGTGTCGTAGCTAAAGGTCTGGTTAATTCTTGTCAAGGCAAGGTAAGCATTATACATAAACGTTACAGTACTTATTATTTGTTTCCTTTTATGGTAAATTGGAAATTGATTGTTGACTGACCTGGGTTTATTTTCCTTTGTTTTGTATTTTGTAAACAAGATGACAGTAATCCCGAGTTGTTGCTATGTCACCTCAGAGCGGTGCGGCCATGTCACTTGTAGTCAGTCACTCCAGCACCCCGGGCTAGCTGTCCTCTAGCTGTCCTCTCCATTCAGAACCATTGTCCAGCATTGCTGTAGTCAGTCACTCCAGCACCCCGGGCTAGCTGTCCTCTAGCTGTCCTCTCCATTCAGAACCATTGTCCAGCATTGCTGTAGTCAGTCACTCCAGCACCCCGGGCTAGCTGTCCTCTAGCTGTCCTCTCCATTCAGAACCATTGTCCAGCATTGCTGGTAGGAGTCCAGTGATTCTCCCTTCTATTCTTTTATTTTTCTTAGAACAGAAACTACAATTTGAAATCAGTGAGACTATAGCTGATGATTTTAACATGTTCTGATAATTAACAGGGAAGCATTTAGCAAGGGATATCTATGGTTAAGAAAGATAGAGGTATGTCCTCTCAATGTTATGTTTAAATTAGAGCTTCCTGGGGCTTGGGTCTGTGATAGAGCGCTTGGAAGGCACTGGGTTTAAAAGCACCAGCCCAAAGAAGAGAGGAGGAACATCTGCTTTCTTCAGACAGTTCAGCTAGAGTAGCTCTGATCTGAAATGTTTTGAATATTAACATGATGACACAGGTAACAACTCTAAACCTGACCTTATTTGATAAATGTCAATCAAAATGGGCATACCAGAATTGCTGTAGAGAAGTTGATTGAAGGTGATATATTTAAGGCAGAAAATAGATGAATTTCATGTTTAGACTTGCTTCATTACTCGGATACCTTTGTTTATAGAGATGCTCCAAAATTCGAAATGCTTCCAATCCAAATATTTTTTATTTTGTGTGGAGGTGTTTTGTCTGTATGTAAGTCTGTGTACCATGTGCGTGCCTGGTGCCTGAGGAGATCATAAGAAGGTATCAGGGCCCCTGGAAACTGGAGTTAAAAAGTTGTGAGCTGCCATGTGGGTGCTGGGATTCAAAGCGAGGTTCTCAAGTAGAGCAGCCAGCGCTCTTAACTATCTCTCTAGTGTGTAATAGGAAACATTTCAGGCCGCTCTCTAACGCCAGCGCCGCCTCTCGCTTGCCGAGCTCCAGCCGAAGGAGAAGGGGGGTAAGTAAGGAGGTGCCCATACCATGGCTCGTACAAAGCAGACTGCCCGTAAATCCACCGGTGGTAAAGCACCCAGGAAACAACTGGCTACAAAAGCCGCTCGCAAGAGTGCGCCCTCTACTGGAGGGGTGAAGAAACCTCATCGTTACAGGCCTGGTACTGTGGCACTCCGTGAAATCAGACGCTATCAGAAATCCACTGAACTTCTGATCCGCAAACTCCCCTTCCAGCGTCTGGTGCGAGAAATTGCTCAGGACTTCAAAACAGATCTGCGCTTCCAGAGTGCAGCTATTGGTGCTTTGCAGGAGGCAAGTGAGGCCTATCTGGTTGGCCTTTTTGAAGATACCAACCTGTGTGCTATCCATGCCAAACGTGTAACAATTATGCCAAAAGATATCCAGCTAGCACGCCGCATACGCGGAGAACGTGCTTAAGAGTCCACTATGAGGGGAAACATTTCATTCTCAAAAAAGTTTTTTTCCTCTTCTTCCTGTTATCAGTAGTTCTGAATGTTAGATATTTTTTCCATGGGGTCAAAAGGTCCCTAAGTATATGATTGCGAGTGGAAAATAGGGGACAGAAATCAGGTATTGGCAGTTTTTCCATTTTCATTTGTGTGTGAATTTTTAATATAAATGCAAGATGTAAAGCATTAATGCAAGCAAAATGTTTCAGTGAACACATTTCAACAGTTCAACTTTATAACAATTATAAATAAACCTGTTAAAATTTTCTGGACAATGCCAGCATTTGGATTTTTTTAAAATAAGTAAATTTCTTATTGACGGCAACTAAATGGTGTTTGTAGCATTTTTATCATACAGTAGATTCCATCATTCACTATACTTTTCTAACTGAGTTGTCCTACATGCAAGTACATGTTTTTAATGTTGTCTGTCTTCTGTGCTGTTCCTGTAAGTTTGCTATTAAAATACATTAAACTATAAAAAAAAAAAAAAAAAAAAAAAAAAAAAAAAAAAAAATAGGAAACATTTCAGGTGTTACTTAACTTGCACACTCTTGTTTCATACTATCAAATTATCAGGTTTTACATATGCATCTTTTTTGTTTGAGATTTGGGTAAGTTTTAAATGTTAGTTGAACTTTAAAATGCTTTCTAGATTCTCAGTTTACCTTAAAATAACTAAATTTATAGAAGGGTTCAAAGATAACAAGAGCTTACAGATTCATTCTCTCTCTCTCTCTCTCTCTCTCTCTCTCTCTCTCTCTCTCTCTCTCTCTCTCTCTCTCTCTCTCTCTCTCTCTCTCGGCAGGATTTCTCTGTGTATTAACCCTAGCTGTCCTGTGCTCTGTAGACCAGACTGGCCTTGAAGTCAGAGTCCACCTGCCTCTGCCTCTCCAGTGTTGGGATAGTAGGCCTGTGTCACCACCGCCTGGCTCATAAGCTCACAGAGTTTCCAGAGCCACGTATATTTATACACTAAGAAACATTAGGACAGTACTAGTGAAAAAACTTGACTTTATTTAGATGTCTCCAGTTACTGTTACCTTTCTGTTCAAAATCCAGCCCAGAATATTCCATTCCATTCAGAGGTTTATAGATGTAGTTTTTTTTTTTTTTAACTTTTTTACATTGAAATGTAATTACAGCCTTTTTCTCCTTTCAGTCCCTCCCGTGTCCCCACTCCCTGCTCGCTCTCAAATTCTTGTGAATTTTTTAAATCTATTTTTCTGTGTGTTTTCTGGTCACTGTGTGATCTCGTTCTGTGCTTTTCAATTGGTCTTGGTTTTCTGTAATGATCTGTTTGTGATGCAAAGAGATTTTTCTGATGCAACAAGATGTGGGGCTACATTTAGCTGTAGGTGTAAGGATACGTATTTAGAGTGCTGTTAGGAATTATGCTGGCTAAGTAACTTTACTTAGTAAACTTTACTAAGTAACTCTACTTAGTGGTTGTAGATTCTACAAGATCTATGACCTTACTAACCTAGAATAGTTGGGTAGGTTTCTGATACCAGGTATGGTTTCCCTTTTGTTGAGTAAGCTTTCAGTCTAAATAGAAAGCTGTTGTTTATCAACAAGTTATGCATGCCACTGTTGAACCTTTAAGGACATTGCACCGGGATGATCACTATGCAGATTATAGGTGTCATAGCTTCGTAGGAGTATTAAAACTTGCATGGTGCCCTCTGATACCATGAAATCTAGTCCTCAAGGGAGGAAGCTTTCAAATCAGAGCCAGCTCAGTGTTGTAAGTGCATGATGTCTTCAGCAGTAAGGATCTAAAGAGAACAGCAATGGACATGGCTGAGTACATATTTATGCAGTGTGATGTTGAGTCCTATACCTGACTCATATGGAATATTTACTTTTAGATTTTTGAGGATTCTTCACACTGGTTCCAGGGTAGATGGGCCATCTTACAATCCCAACAATGATTGAAAGTTCCCTTTTATCCACATCTCTTTCAGCATTTATTGTTCGAGCTTGTTCCAGTTACTTTTTGCCATTCTGATAGAGATAAGATGAAATCTCAAAGTTGTTTTGATATGCATCTCCCTAATTGGTAGGGATGGTGAACATTTTCTACTAATTCTTAGCCAATTTTATTTCTTCTTTTGGGGAGGTCTGTTTAGATCCATGCCCATCTGCTAAATGTCTTTTACTTAGATCTCTTTAGTTACTATTACCTTTCTGTTCAGAGTTCATTCCGTTTTTTTCCTACTCCTTGTTTCAGTTAAAAAATATTTTTTGCTTTTCGTGTGATCTTTATTACTGCTTTGCCTGTGTGTACATATGTGCACCTCATGCACGACTGCTTTGCCTGTGTGTGCGTATGTGCACGTCATGGGTGCCTGGTGTCTGGAGCCCAGAAGAGCTAATTGGATCCCTTGGAACTGGAGTTGTAGTCGAATTGGATGCTGATACCTGAACTTGGGTCCCTTGCAAGAGCAGCAAGTGCTGTTCACCACTGAGCTGTCTTTCTACCCCTGCTTTACATCTTTACAAAACCTTCTGATTTTGATGATTACCTCAGGTACACCGTTTGAGTTTGAGGAAAGATTTTTTTTTTCCTCCTGGGATTCTCAAATATTTGTATTAATTTTGGAGACTAAATTATGAGTAAATTTATACAATGATAAGGAAATTAGAAAACAATCAATCAGAATTGAAATGGTAAGCTACTTAAAATTTAGGTTTAATTTTTGCTGTCTTTTTTCAACAGAATTTTAATCTGAAGGTTATTATTCCGGGCTTAAAAGAAGATTCACAGATTTTGAAAATTAGATTGCTACCTGGTAATATTATTTTAACTTTTTAAATATTCTTAGGTTGCTGTGGTGGTGAATGGCCAGAATATAGGACGTTGAGCAGGAAAAGAGCACAGTTTATTATGAATATGCATGTGCACATGGATGTTGTGCCTGCAGCAGTCAGGGGTGGCAGAGCCCCCAGGAATGGATTGCAGTTTTGATACTCTCCTGGGCTGCAATAATGAGATTTTGTCAAAAATACAAACAAAGGAGAAATGGCATTATGATACAAGTATAATGATGCTTTTATGCAGTTTGATGTTTGAGATTATTATTCCCTCCAAGTCTCTGTATCTTAAAAAAAATCGAGACAGTCTAGACCAGGCGACCTCAGAAACTCTATAGATAACCAACTAAGGATGGATGACCTGGAGCTTACAATCCTCCTGCCTCAACCTCCAAAGTTACAGACATGTAACACATAAACCTGCCAGGTTTATGTGGTGCAGAGATTGAACTCAGGCCTTTGTTCTAGACAAATACCCTGATCAGTGGAGCTACACCCCAAGCTCCAGTGTAAGTCTCAAAAATACATTTAGAGTTATTAGACATAGCTCAGTCTTGGGGAAACTTTTAAAGTACAGTGTATTAGGAAACATCTAGAGATAAGCTTATAGATAAACTGCTATATCAATCTTACTTGTATAACATTCATGTTTTAAGAATTATAGGTCCTTGTTAATTTGATAAGGATTCATCTTGGGACAATGAAATTGTATTTAAGTTACATAGGATGGAATATGCTATTTAATTTAAGGGATAGTCTGTTTTAAGGATCCAAAAAGAATATTTTGGAATCAGGCCATTTGGGTTTCAGTATAGGTAAACTTAGTCTGGCTGCCTTTTCCAGTGATCGTTGGAATGCTCCCTGCTCTCGTAGGGTTGTAGCTGTTAGATGAGATCAAATGCAGTCCTCACTCTGCATGGTTGTGCAGTCGTTGAAGAGAGAACACAGTACTAGTTACACATGAGCTTTAACACTGTCCTGTGCAAAGTGAGACCTGCTAGTATTTGTGATGCTTACAATTGTGTTTATTGAGTGTTTAATACTTGATCCTAAACAAAAAGCCAAGGAACAGTTGACATGCAAGTTTTAGTTATGACCCTTAGAGACCTTGGATATGACAACTTGCCCATGGTCGCTCGTTTGTTCTGGACGACAGCAGAAGGACAGAATGGCTTATTCACAGTTTGAAGTTCTTGCAGGTTTCACACAGTCATAAATTGATAAAGAAGTGGTTAGTACAACCAAGGGGGAAAATAGTTTATTTAGAGTAATAAATATGTATGCTTTTAGAAGTAAGCTAAACCAAATAGAATTGACTTGTAGAAATCTCATTACTTAGGTATGTTTTTTGGTGCTTTTTAATTTGATAGAAATAACAAATTAGAAAATAGCACAGTGTTGCAGTAGGAGCCAAGAAAGAAACCTCTTCACAAACCAGGATTTAAGCTTGACTTTGCCACTTTCTGACTTTGGGTCCAGCACATCTCTCTCTCTCTCTCTTTTTTTTTTAATATTTATTTATTATGTATACAGTATTCTGTCTGTGTGTATGCCTGCAGGCCAGAAGGGGCACCAGACCCCTTACAGATGGTTGTGAGCCACCATGTGGTTGCTGGGAGTTGAACTCAGGACCTTTGGAAGAGCAGGCAATGCTCTTAACCTCTGAGCCGTCTCTCCAGCCCCAGCACATCTCTTTATATTGAATATTTTTTATGTGTTCCTTTGATTAAATATATTCAGTTCCATTCTCATAAAATGGAGGTGATAGAATCTTGTGTTCTGTATAATGCACATAGCAGTATTGACTTAAATCATGACATCGTAGTTGACAGTTATTAAATAGTCACTGTTAACCAATATTATAAACTAAAATAATTGTGTCTAGTTACTTTTATATACTTTTATTATCAGTATTTAGCATAAATTGAATTTTCAAGTATTAAGGATTGTACATATAGCTTATTGTTGAAGTATAGACCCATCCTATTAATCTTATAAGAAATGTATGATATGGCTTGTTCATGATATCAAAGACAGTGAGCAGTATACTTACCTGCTTATGTAATTGCTTAATCACCAGGTGTTTGTTTATAACATAGCCCAATGCTGGTCTGCAGCTCTCAGATGCTGAGATTACAGGATTGTACCATCATGCTGGACCCGGACTTAGCATGTCATTTCTTGTGCTGGAGCTAGCAGTCATTCACTGTATAAAGCTAAAGATGATAAACAGTATTTTAGTAAACTTATTTTTCTTTTTGAATGCTTTCCCTCTTAATATTTTCAAGGTTTCTCAGGACTGTTTAGGACATTTCTAGCATGAGCTAATCAGTGTCTATAGCTTGCACGTCTAAACCTAGACATCCACTTTTTTTTTTTTTTTTTTTGCAAGATAGTATTTCTCTGTGTAGTCCTAGCTATTCTGGGACTCTGTAGATCAGTCTGGCCTGATCTCAGAGATCTGCCTCCTGAGTGCTAGGATTAAAGATGTGCACCACCTCTCTCCCAGACATCAGACATTAACTGTGCTATTGAGACAGCTCCATCATACACACTGAGTATGTTTGGAAGATAGAATTTATCAAGTTCTGTATTTTTTCTTTGTTCATTGGTCATAAATATTAATACAAAAAGATATCTTAGTCTATTTAATCTATTGAATATGAACTTTATTATGTAATTTCTTGATAGGTCCCCCTCATCGACTAAAAGTGAAACCTGACTCGGAAATTCTAGTTATAGAGAATGGAACAGTGTTCCCATTTCAGGTTGAAGTTGTGGATGAGTCAGACAACGTAACAGCACAACCGAAGCTGATTGTGCACTGCAAGGTGAGCTTACTGTGATGCGCAGTTATGAGCACTTAGAGCTTGTGCCAGTGCAAGGCAGTTGCTGTCTTTTTGCTGCTTCAACGTTGAGCCTTAAAAATAGTAAGCTTTTATGTTACTTTTGTTTTTTAATTTGTGTACGTTGCAACATTTAATGAAACCAAAGGAAGTAAGTCAGACTCTGTCTTTTGTCCTTTTTATTTGTTTTGGTTTGATTGTTTATTTTGGATTTTTTTTTTCAAGACTGAGTTTCTCTGTGTAGACCAGGCTGGCTTCAAACTCAAGAGATCTGCCTGCTTCTGCTTCCTGATTACGGGGTTAAAGGCGTGGCTGCCATTCAATCAAGTCCTAATAAGTATTCCATAGAAGATTTCTTAGAGCATTTCCTTGAGTTGGGAGCATTGTTGTTATTTTGCTTTGTTTACTTCGAGACAGGGTCTCTCTGTGGCTCTGCTGTCCTGGAACTCGCTCTGTAGGCCAGGCTGGCCTCCAACTCACAGAGGTCCACCTGCCTCTGCTGGGATTAAAGGCATGCGCCACTACCGCCCGACTCTCAGCCCTCTTTTGATTTTTTTATTTTGAGACAGGATTTCCTAAAATTGTTCAAGCTGGCCTTGAACTCACCCTATAGATCAAGAAGGCTTGAATTCATGATTGTTTCTACTGCCTTAATCTCTTGAGTATTTGGATAAAAGGCTTTCACTACCAGGCCCGTGGAAGCAGTTTCATAAATTTTTCTTCCTTCCCTTTCCTCTACCCCCTCGTATACGTGTCTCTGTGTATGTCAGTTTTCGTGTGTCTGAATGCATATGGCAGAGTGGCTGGGCAGCTAGCTTCAGGAAATTCCTCTGTCTCTGTCTCCAACCCTGCTTTAGGAGCATTGGGATTGGAGAGGTGCACTGTAGTGACTAGTTTGATGTGGTCTCCGGAGATTCAAACTCATGTTGTCCTTCTTGTACAGCTGTGCTTTATCAACTACCGGGCTGTCTCCCTACATCCCTCCCTGGATTTGAGAGAGGGTGTTTCATTTATTAAAGAGAATGATAAAGCTCTCTGAGAGTTTTTGATTAACACAGAAACAAAGGTGGGATAAGATCTGCACAAAGGAAACTCAAGACAGAAAAGAAGAGGCCAGTGAGGCGGCTATAACTTCTGTAATCCCAGCTCCAGGAGATCCCATAGCCTCTTCTTCCCTTACACACACACAGACACACACACACACTCAGATATACATGTGATCTTTTTTTAACTTAAATAAAAGAATAGCGTTTGAGGAATTTAGTTTTTCTAAAATAGTAAATTTTCTGTAACATAGAAAATTACTTTTTATTAAAAAATTCTAGTGTCTTGAGTTTTACTTAGAGTTTTCCAGTGTCCAGCCCAAAAGCTTTGGTAAATGGTATTTGAATTTAAACAGTTAATGAGTAGTTATAGATTGGTTCATTAATGATTTTTCTGTCCTCCCTCTAGTTTCTAGGTGCTCCAAGCCTGCCAGTCTACACTGTGGATTGCAGTAGCTCTGGGACCAGCATCCTAACAGGGTCGGCAATTCATGTTCAGAACATTAAGAAAGACCAGACACTGACTGCTAGGATTGAGATACCTGTAAGCTACCATTCTCCTTGGTATTATGCCGAGTCTTTAACAGCTGTGGAGTAGTTATGCAAAGTTCTTTAATGCTAAATGTATAATACTTTGGTTCTCTTAAGAAAAACAATGTGAAGTGTAATAGTATTTAGCATTATCTATTACATATTATATAATTTTCTTGATCGAATCTCTTACAATGTTTATAACTACTAGTGAGTATATTTTCCTTTTATAAAGGTATATTTTAAATTGGATGTGTGTGGGGATATGTGGGGGTATCTATATGGGGTAAGTATATGTAAGAGCAGGTATGCTCGGAGACCCAGAGTCCTTGGATTCCTTAAAGCTGGAGTTCTAGGCACTTGTGACCCACCTGGTTTAGGCAGTCGAGCTGAACTCAAGTGGATCACAAAAGTAGTATGTGCTCTAAACCATTGAGTCATCTCTCTGCCCCAGGAAATCGTTTCTTAAAATTCACCTCACGTTACAGTGCACCGTTGTGTTCTATTCTTGTTTCTTTGAAAGTTTGTAGAGACTCCTACTGGAACCACCACTGAAAGACACGAAGACCTTTATCTTGTATGCATGAGTGCAACTCTTTGTAAGCATACATGGCTAGTGGAGGGTACTAGAAACATTCCATACAGTTGCCAGATGAGGTAACAAACACTGATACTTGAATAGATTTCTTAGCAGTTGATGTGGGAGAGGAATCAATCAGCTGCTTAACTCACACTTCCCTACTAATTTGTCTATCTAATACTAATATAGTGACCCTTATATATCTAATATTAATGCCTTGAGCTGTAAAGGGGCAAAAACTCTTACCTTCATTCTAATTCTCTCTTTCCCCCTGAAACTCTCTCTGTAGACCAGAGATCTGGCTGTGTCTGCCTCCTAATGGCTGTGATCATTAAGGCATACACTACCACTGCCTGGCTCATTCTAATTCTTTTAAGCCTTGTTAGGTTTTATAATCTTCCCCCACCCCCTTCAGTCAAACCAAGGGTCTTTGCCAAGTACTTTTCCACTGAGCTGCAGCCCTTAAGATTAGCTTAAGATTTTAAGATAATCTTAAAATACTAAGGATGCATTTCCTTTACAATGTAGGCAATGTGTGTGCATGTGCAAACATGTGCATGCAATAATATCTTGCAGACTGTCAAAAAGTGTCACAGTTATGTGAGGATGGGAAGGAAGGGACTTAGGTTATTATGCAGCAGTATTAGAAGATGAGGAATTGAGATTAGTTAACACAAATAACAGGTTATGTCTGCTTTGATGCAGTTTCTAGTGTCTTGTCCAAAGGCATCAAGCAACCTTGAGAGGAAGAAAGTCAGTGTAGTAATAAGAGAAGCGGCGGGCTGCTTGTCGTCTTGGCCACCCAGCTAGCTTATGCCCAAAATAATTACATGGAAACTGTATTCATTTAATCACTGCCTGGCCCATTATTTCTAGCCTCATATTGGCTAACTCTCACATCTTAATTAACCCATTTCTATTAATGTGTACCAGCATGAGTCTAACCAGCATCTGTCTCGGAGAGGAGAGCCATGGTGTCTGCCACACTGCCTTCTTCCTCCCAGAATTCTGTTCTGTCTCCTTCACCCACCTAAGGGCTGACCTATCAGAAGGCCAAGGCAGCTTCTTTATTTAACCAATGAAAGTAACACATAGGTAGAAGATCCTCCTACACCAGTCAAGTAAATGTGTGTGCCTTTAAAATCAATTGCTTGATACTCTATTTTAATTTTTGAGACAGAGTCTCTCTGTATGGCTTTGATTGTCCTGGAACGCACTCTATAGCTCAGGGTGGCCTTGATCTCAAAGAGATCTGCCTGTCTCTGCCTTCTGAATGCTGGGATTAGAGATATACACTACCACCACCTGGCACTGCTTAATATTTTATAATGTAGAGTTTTTAAATAAACCAATAAATTTTAAATAACCTTAATGGTTATCCATAGGAATAGTTGTAGATAGATAAGAAAGGAAACAAATTAAGTAATATTTAAAATTATTTTAGAATTAATAACTTTGTGCCGTTGAAGGTGTTATAGTTTATTTATAGAATGGTGGTGTAACGGCTCAATGCAGCTTCTTTATGATGGATCCTGTACTAGTGACGTGCCACTAGTCAGTATAAATTTCTCAGTATGTTGATAAGCTCAGGTTTTGAGGCATCTTAAAGCCCATATGGCTATGAAGAAGTTGTTTGATTTATCCCAGTGTGCTAATAACTGAAAAAAAAAAAAACATAAATTTCAATACAGCTTAATACTAAAATGTATCTTCTGTGGCAGCAATTTGTCTTCAATTTAATGGAAAGTTCTTGGTTTCTTCTTTCCTGAATCTGTGACTTAACTTAAAACTTGTGACTTTATAATAATTTTAAATGATTTTAAGAAACAAGAAAGAAGGTATCCTTCTTAGTAGTTTTCAGAATGTACAATTTATGCAATTTATTACAATTATTACAAATAAATTGCAATCTATGCAATTTATGCCTGATGGTATAAAATTTATATTATTAAAAATATAATACCTTTTTGTTTGTTTGTTTTAAAGGCAAGGTCTCCTGTACATTCCAGGCTGACCTTGAACTTACTATGTAGCTGAGAATGGCTTGAACTCCTGACCTCCTGCCCACACCTCCCAAGTGCTGGGATTGCAGGTGGGTGCCACCACATCGGCTTATAATGCCTTTTTAATAATAAAACCTGATTACAAAGTTACAAGTGTAACTGTGATGAGATGCTCTTTTCTCTTACAGAAGCTAAATTGTTAAAACATGCCATGGATTTGCCATTAGAGAAAAGAGAAAACGAATACATAGGTCACTCAGTGTATATTCATCTTTTCTCTTCTAGAGTTGTAAAAATGTGTCACCTGTGGAAAAGACTATCAAGTTACTTCCCAGTAGTCACGTTGCTCGACTACAGATATTTAGTGTGGAAGGACAAAAGGCGATCCAGGTCAAGCATCAGGATGAGGTTAATTGGATCGCAGGGGATGTAATGCAGAATCTAATTTTTCAAATGTATGATGAAGGAGAAAGAGAAATCAATATTACACCATCCTTGGCAGAAAAAATCAAAGTAAGTATTTTAAACAAGTTGTTTACTTGTAAAAAGTCTTATGTTTAGAAATTTGAAATATTGTGGATAGCCTATTAGAAATTATCAAAGAAAAAGACTGTTATTAGTTTGGTATTAAAAGAATTGTGATATTGGACTGTGAGTTTTAAATCATAATTAGACTCTGACACATTTTTGCCAATGGGAAATAAGCTTGTGTGTTCCTGTAAAATAAAAATAGAAATTCTGTGAACTCATGGAAAGCATAAGAGAGGACAGCAGCTGAGCTGGTCAGTTTTCTTCTCAGTAAGGTCTCTGGACTTCCTTGCTGAGCTTCCTCTCTAGTTGGTTCTCGATACTGCATAGCCATTGAGAGTGACGTGACATTGGAGTATTGGTATCCATTCTTGCTCTCAGATGGTCACTGTCAACTTCTGATGGCTAGTCACTGGGCGCCTTGACTTCAAGACTTTTTCCTCAGCAGAACTTTTTGAACCACAGCTGCAGGGTATGGACTGGCAGTGTTTCAAGTTTTCTCTGCTCTTTGAAAACTCATTTTGATCTGAAATAAGAAAATCACTCAAGGCAGGTGTGATAGCCTTTAATCCCAGTACTTAGGAGTAAAGGTAGGAAGATCTCTATTGAGTTTAAGGCCAACCTGGTCTACATAGTACATTTAGGACAGCCAGGGCTATGTAGAGAGACCTGATATATAGGCATTTATTTGGTGAGTGGGTGGAAGGGAGGGAGAGAGGGAGGGAGGGAGGGAGGGAGGAAGGAAGGATGGATTACTCAGATTTGAATCTTGTCTAACATTTCCATAGTAAAATACATAAAAACCAGCAGGTCAGAATAAAATACACTGAGAATGCACATTAAAGTAATGTATACCTGGGCAGTGCTGGTGCACACCTTTAATCCCAGCACTCAGGAGACAGAGGAAGGTGGATGTCTGTGAGTTCGAGGACAGCCTGGCCTACACAGCTAGTTCCAGGACAGTCTGGGCAAAACAAGGAAACACTGTCTTGAAAAACAAACTAACAAAAAAAGATGATGTATAACATAACCATCATTATTTTAAAATGTACCTCAATATCAGACAACAAATTTCAATAGTAAGTTGTTTTTGTACTAACTTGATACTTTAAATCATATACTAAATAGGTTTTGGTGTTTTGTTTGGGTTTTTTTTTTTTTTCTGGCATGGACTTGATTGAAATGTGGATGATGTGCATGTGAAAAACTTGTACTTAAAGAAATGATTCTCAGGCTGACAAGATGGCTCGGCTGGTAAAGGACCTAGGGCTGAGCCCACTTAACTGAGCTCTGTCCCTAGGACCCACATTATGGAAAAAGAGAACCGATTCCTACATCAAGATCTCTGATTTTATGTATGTATGTACGTATGTATGTTTTTCAAGACAGGTTTCTCTGTAGCTTCGAGCCTGTCCTGGAACTAGCTCTTGTAGACCAGGCTGGCCTCGAACTCACAGAGATCCGCCTGCCTCTGCCTCTCTAGTGCTGGGATTAAAGGTCCGCGCCACCACCGCCTGGCTAGATCTCTGATTTTCATATCCCATAGCATGCTCATACATATATCCCCTTGCAAGCGTACATGTGCACATCCATACACAAATAATTTTAAAAACTTAAAAAATATTTTCATAGCTTAGCAAATTTCCAGGCTTTGGTTTTCTACTCAGTTGGGTGCTTTGTGGCCTTAAACCCAGCACTTGAGAACTGACTAACTCATCCACACTTGAGAACCTGACTAACTCATCCACATAGATGGTGGCACACTTTTACTCTTGTTGTCCATAAAAACAAACACCAGATCACAAAAGGAAAGGAGTTTTTAAGAAAAGCATCTGGGGGCTGGAAAGACAGCTCAGCGGTTAAGAGCACTGGCTGCTCTGCCGTAGGTCCTAAGTTCAATTCCCAGCCAACACATTGTAGCTCACAACCATCCATAATGACATCTGATGCCCTCTTGCTCTCTTCTGGCCTGCAGGCATACATGCAGGCAGAATGCTATATGCATAATAAATAGATAGATCATTAAGAAAAAATTTGGATTCTCCTAGTGCCATACAGAGTCCTCCTTGTCTCATGAAGAAGAGATCCAATACTCTTTGATTCTGAAGAACCACCTTGACCAAGTAATCTTTTTTTTTTTTAATTTATTTTTCCATTCAAAAATCTCCACTTCCTCTTCCCATTCCCCTTCCGCTCCCCTGTTCACCTTCCTCCCTCCCCCTCCAGGCTTAAGAGAGGGCAGGGTACCCTGCCCTATGGGAAATTCAAGGCCCTCCCCCTTCCATCCAGGCCTAGGGAGGTGTGCATCCAAACAGACTAGGATCCCAAAAAGCCAGTACATGCAGTAGAAACAAGTCCCAGTGCCATTATCAATGGCTTCTCAGTCAGCCCTCATTATCAGCCACATTCAGAGTTCAGTTTAATCATATGCTCGTTCAGTCCCAGTCCAGCTGGATTTGGTGAGCTCCCATTAGATCAGGTACACTGTCTCAGTGGATGGACCAACCCCTCGCTGTTCTGACTTCCTTGCTCATCTTCTCTATCCTTCTGCTCTTCAACTGGACCTTGGGAGCTCAGTCCAGTGCTCCGATGTGGGTCTCTGTCTCTATCTTCATCCATCGCCAGATGAAAGTTCTATGATGATATTCAAGATATTCATTAGTGTGACTATGGGAAATTGGAAGCAGACAAGATCGCTGGACAAACTGAGCTTCAGGCTCCCCCTCCCTGGCTGGATCCAGAAGGGCTGGGGCATCTTCCTTCATGAGGTTTGGTGTCAGGGAATCTCTTCCACATCTTCTACTTCATTACAGAGTCATACCCTATGTGTCCATGGCTGATTGGTAGAGTTTGATGACCTTGACTTGACTTCTGTCTCGGAGAGTCTTACGTTATCATCTGGCAGCAGGCTGGCTAGGGTTAATGACAGAAGTTTTACAAAGTCCAATACAGGGTTGCTCCAGAAGTCCTGACCATTATTTGGATATTGGACGTCAATATCTCCGGGATCTTCCTCAGGAAGACCACTCCAGGGTATGGGGAGGTTAGAAATGGTTCCTGACCCAAAGTCTTTTGTCGTCTTTTTTTTACAGGTTTCAGTGTCTGGGTAAGGACCTCTTTATAAGATGGGGCAGTCTTTTTTCAGCCTGTCAGAAACAGGGGTGGGGCGGTTGGAGGGCATGATACAGCGCTGCTTGTGAGCCTGTGGGAATTTGTTCTAGGGGCAGCACTGGGTGACTGTAGTTCTGTGATTGCTTATTCCCACTTCCATTTTATACATGTTATACCTGTTTCTCCAACCAAGAGAACTGACAGAAACGCAGAGACAACAGCTAGCGTGAGCCACCCTACAGTCGTACCCCTGAAAAGACCGGGGAGTCCACTGAGGTCTTACATGGGTCCAGGACACTGGACCAGTAGTTGCATCTAGCCTCTCTTTGTGTTCCTAATTCTTCTGAGCAGTCTGACACCAGAAGACACTTTGACCAGACTTTCTTCCAGAGGTGTCAGAATCCTCGGAGCATTAGGCAGCAGTTGATCAGAGGGAGTCCTGGAACCCAGGCTGGACACCCCAGGAGCTCTTTCCCCACTCTGATGGCCTCTGAGACCTCCGCTGCCGGGGTCTGGTGTCTGGGGATCTTTCTGGGGCCTCCAGGAGGTTTGTGAAGTACCCACTAGAGAAGACTGCTTAGACATGAGTTTAAGTCAAACAAAAATCTTTATTAGCTGGTTAGCAACTGCACTGGGTATTCAGGACCCCAGTATAGCTCTGAGCCTTTCTCAGGTCGGGGGACTTGGTTACAGTCCTTGTTCTGACAGGTGATTTCTTTCCTCCATTGCAAAGGGAGGCAGAGTTAAAGGAGAAGTAGGTCTGATGCTGCTTGCAAGAGAAACAAACCATCACCTCTCTTACCCACACATTGAAGTATTAGGAACCCTTGTGCCAGGGACCTGCTTCCTGAGCCACCTCCTTTCCTTCTTCAGGGGAGAAGGGAGATGGGCTGGCCAAACTATAGATGGAGACTGCACTTTTGTTTCCTGACTGCCCAGACCCGAATAATCACACAGAAACTACATTAGTCATAACACTGTCCGATGGTTCACGTGTATTTCTAGCTTGCTCTTACATCTTAATCATTTCTATTAGTTCATGTTTTGCCATGTGGCCGTGGCATTATCTCATTTTCTACGTGTCTTGTTTCCTTGGTGGCTGACTGGTGGCTGACCTGACTTCGCCTTCTTTTTCTCTGTATCTCCCCTCAGATTTCCCACCTGGCTTTACTCTGCTGCTAAGCCATTGGCTGAAACATCCCTATTCATTCGCCAATATAAACAGCACATATATATAGAAAGACATTCCACATCATTTCCCTCTTTCTGTCGAAATAAAAAGGAAGGTTTTAACTTTAACATATGTAAAATATATAACAAAGCTGAACCGGAGAAGTGAGGCAACCACAGGAGAGTACGCAGGGGTGCGAAGTAGATGGGAGCCGAGCTACAGGCATGAAGAGAGGTGGCAGGGAGCAGTGGGAGCTCTGATCTAACCACAGTGGATGGAGAATGTTGCATAATTAAAGGAAGGCCCACAGGAGCACATAACAAAGGATAACATGTTTATTGGGGGTCACTCGAAATAAGAGAGCCCCTGTGTTCCTCCGATGTGTGGGCACTGGAGTGAACTGACCTCCAGCTACCAACCAGGTGAAAGGAAAAAAGGCCTGAGCATGCTTTGGTCTGTGCTTATAATACCTCACACCACACCCTAACAGTCTGGTACCTAAAGGCTATTGGCTGAATGAATTCCCACAACACCAACCCTTTTTTTCTTATCAAATTTTTTTTAGCAATGTTAAGAAAAATGTACTGATGTCTTTTTTTCATTTCATTTTCAGGTGGTTGTGTATCTTCAGAGACTTAACAATGGTTGCAGGAAGTCAGGCCTCCCATTTTGTAGCATTAGGATGAGCAGGACACAGTCTTTGTCTTATATACTTCTTTCTTATCGTCTGTCATTCGAACAACATGAAGTAGAAAACAGTATCAATGATTTTTGAACTCCCAATCAAAGGCTAAAAACAGCAAGTTGAGCTAAAACTGTCTTTTTTTTTATGATATCTCTGTTCATTCTTTTTGTTTATTGTGATAGGGTCTGACTATGTAGCCCAAAATAGGCCAGAATTTTCTATCCTCCTGCTTCTCTCTTTTTTTAAAATAGTTTATTTTTATTTCATGTGGTTTTTTGGGGTTTTGAGACAGGTTTCTCTGAAGCTTTGGAGCCTGTTCTGGAACTAGCACTTGCAGACCAGGCTGGCCTCAAACTCACAGAGATCCACCTACCTCTGACTCCCCAGTGCTGGGATTAAAGGCTTGCGCTACCACCCCACAGCCTATTTTGCCTGCTTGTATGACTCTGAAATTGGGGTCACAGACCATTACGAGCTTCCATGTGGGTGCTGGGGATTGAACCTGTGTCCTCTGGAAGAGTAGCCAGTGCTCTTTAACTGCTGAGCCATTTCTCCATCCTTGAACTAACAATTCTTCAATAGAAATCAAAAGTTTAATCAAAAATCAAAAGTAGGATATAGCCTTTAATCCCAGCACTCGGGAAGCAGAGGCAGGCGGATCTCTGAGTTTAAGGCCAGCCTGGTCTACAGAGCGAGTTCCAGGACAGGCTTCAAAGTTACAGAGAAACCCTGTCTCACAAAAAAACCCAACAAACAAAAACACATGTAATTCAAACGATGAAAAATTTGAGATAGAAATCTCGAGAAAGGTTTAGCCCCAAAGGTAGCCAGAAAGGTAAAACAGCAGGGAGACTCCCTTTCCTCTCCTTGCAGAGTACAGCCCACAGGGATCACATTCAGAGCCTTGCCCAGACCCCTCAGCGATGGCAGAAATACACATCATGTTGCTTTCTTTTCGGGTACTCACACTCAGTTATGTTTAGATACGTGCCTCGTGTGGGCCAAGCTGGCCCATAACTGCTAACAATCGTGCCTGTTTCTCCCAACCACTAGGTTTGCTTGCATGTACTACACTATGGGTCTTTTTGGTTTTTTGGTTTTGTTTCTTTGTTTTGTTCTTTGGTTTCAAAGAACAACATCTTGATATTTAACTCATTCAGTCTTGCAACCTGGAATCATCCGCCTCAGATTCCTGGAGGTTCCATCAAGTCTAGTCGATCTCCACTTTAAACTATAATAACCACATTAACAGCTTGTAACAAAGCTCTAAAAATATTTGTCTTAATGGCTTTTAATTTTTACTCTGAAGATTGGAAATATTTTCAGCAAACACAAGGATGCTTTGTCATTTAATATGCTATTGTTTCTGGTTATAAAGAGACTTCCTAGCTGGACACAGTAGTATGTGCCTTTAATCCCTAACCCCCTCCCCCAGCTCTGTTCTGCCCTGCTCTGCTAAAGGCTCAAAACAGTTTCTTTATTAACTAGTAGTATTATTCACACCATACAGAGGGGAATCCCACATCAGTGAGGGCAACCTGATCTGTATAGAGTATTTGGTACAGTTAAGTCTACATAGAATCTGTGTCAAGAAAATACAAAAGAAAAAAGAAAAAAAGTCTTTCCTTGGTGTGTGTTTGGGGGCTGGGAGTTATAATTTAGGTTTAAGCTTCGTTAGTAATTGGGGTATGGTGGTGCATTGCTCTAATCCTGGCAGTTTGGAGGTGGAGGATCATGAGTTCATGTCCACCCTAAACAACATAAATTTGGGGGCCGCCTGTTGTATCAAACAGGTTTGGAGCCCTGTTTCAGTCTTTAGAGAACAGTGGTTGTGAGAAGACTTTGCGTGAAGCCTCTCAGCTTTGTCTTATTTGTGTTCTCTCCTAGGTTAACTGGACTCCTGAGGTTAACAGAGAACATTTGCTACAAGGTTTGCTTCCTGGTGTGCAAGTACCAACATCTGTGAAAGATGTGCGCTACTGCCAGGTTTCTTTCCAAGATGACCATGTGTCTCTGGAAAGTGCATTTACAATCAGGTTTGTGAACTTGTGCTTTGAGATGCTTGTTGTATTTTGAGTTATTTGAACTACCACAACAAGATAGTCTTCTGCAGCACATACATGTGAAGAAAAGTTGCTTTTAAGATGAAAAAAAAAAACCACACCTTCTAGTTCTATAACATATGGTCGATTGTCTTTACAGTGAAGCTTCACTGTACACGGTGGTTGATTGTTGGACTTTGTTAGAGAGAGTCCTGCTATGCAGCCCAGGCTGGCTTCAAACTCACTGTTGTTTTTCGGTCGCCACAGAGGCTGTGCGTAAATCTGCTGCTGTTCCAGGCAGTAATTGCTGCTTTGCAGTTCCTGGCCTGCTTCTCTGGTAGCCATGGCTTGGCAGGAATTCTGTTCTACAGGCACCAGCTATGTCACTGCAGCCAAGCATAGCTTTTAATTAAATCTACCATTCTATGTATCAATATGGCTCGGAAGTCAGAGGCTGGGGTGAAGAGCTGCTGTCTCAGGCTGAGTAGCAACTAGCTGGCCTCTCTTTGCTGTCCTCTCCAAAGATTCCGTCCTTCCTCCACCAAAACAAGCAACCAAGGCCGTACCTACTAATTACCGTGTGTGTGTCTGTGGTCTTCCAGATACCCCCTGACTCTCCACCATCATTGCTTTCTGACAACTAGTTGTTAATTCAGCCTGCTGACCCAACATGGATTTCATTTAATTAATGCAAATGCAAACACAGGATTCACAATGCGATCAAAAATCCCGCAACAGCCACAGTCCTCCTGCCTCAGGTTTCCAAGGGCTGGGATTACAAGTGGTATCACTGTATATTGAGTGATAGTGATTAATCTTTATCATGATTATAATCTTGCACTTCATTGATCCATTAATAACTGTAAAAATCCACCAAAGGAAGGTCCTTCAGTTGAAAGCAACAGAAGCCTGAAACATACAAAAGTGTGAGTTTTAGTGATGAATTTTGAAATGGTTCAATCAAAGTTAACATACACAACTCATAGAAGAGAGTAGAGCTTAGTGTAAACGAGCAAAGGACTGGCTTCCTGTACCCTCGCCTTGAGCACCCTTTCCTGTCACTCCTAGCATTGTGGTTCTTCTACCTCTGTCTGTGCTCTCTGCACCAAGAGCAGCTGTTCTGCTCTGACCAAAACTCATCGTTAGGATTTATTCTTACCTCTCTGTTGAAGTAGTTCCTTATTATAATTTATTTTAAAGTAATATAAAGACTATAGTGTAACTTTTTTGCAGTCAATAGCTATCTAAGAATGAGAGGTTTGGAGGTGCTGCTGCTGTGTCTGAATTAGGATATTGCATGTGTGTATGTAGCTGCTGTGTCTGAATTAGGACATTGTATGTGTGTTGGGTGCTGCTGTGTCTGAATTAGGACATTGTATGTGTGTATGGAGCTGCTGTGTCTGAATTAGGACATTGTATGTGTGTAGAGTGCTGCTGTGTCTGAATTAGGACATTGCATGTGTGTAGGGAGCTGCTGTGTCTGAATTAGGATATTGCATGTGTGTAGGGAGCTGCTGTGTCTGAATTAGGACATTGCATGTGTGTAGGGTGCTGCTGTGTCTGAATTAGGACATTGCATGTGTGTAGGGAGCTGCTGTGTCTGAATTAGGGCATTACATGTGTGTAGCTGCTGTGTCTGAATTAGGACATTGCATTGTGTAGCTGCTGTGTCTGAATTAGGACATTGCATGTGTGTATGTAGCTGCTGTGTCTGAATTAGGACATTGCATGTGTATAGCTTCTGTGTCTGAATTAGGACATTGCATGTGTGTAGGGTGCTGCTGTGTCTGAATTAGGACATTGCATGTGTGTATGTAGCTGCTGTGTCTGAATTAGGACATTGCATGTGTGTAGCTGCTGTGTCTGAATTAGGACATTGCATGTGTGTATGTAGCTGCTGTGTCTGAATTAGGACATTGCATGTGTGTATGTAGCTGCTGTGTCTGAATTAGGACATTGCATGTGTGTAGCTGCTGTGTCTGACTGGGGCATTACAATTATATTGCTCTTCACCTTTTTTGCAATTAATTAAAGCCTTTAACCAAACCAATTCTAGACCACTTCCTGATGAACCCAAACATTTAAAATGTGAGTTAAAAGGAGGAAAAACGGTGCAGATGGGCCAAGAGCTTCCAGGAGAAATAGGTTAGTATACCTACTTTTTTTTTTTATGTTGTCTTTCATTAGTGTTTTAAAAATGGATGGTCTGAAAGATACTTTTTAACACATATTGGAACTCAGTTTTATATGATAGCTTGTTTAAAAATCTGGGTCAGTATTAAGGTGTGAATGAACTGAGTTGATCCCTGTGTGGTTTTATGTTTCCTTATAGCTACAAAATTCAATACTGTTAAATATTTCCTTTAATTTTTATTTATTTATTTATTTATTTTTGGTTTTTTGAGACAGGGTTTCTCTGTAGCTTTAGAGCCTGTCCTGGAGCTAGCTCTTGTAGACCAGGCTGGTCTCAAACTCACAGAGATCTGACTGCCTCTGCCTCTCGAGTGCTGGGATTAAAGGCGTGCGCCACCACCGCCCGGCTTCCTTTAAATTTTAACAATGAAAAAGTCCTGTTGAGGTGTAGGGATGTAACTCATTTGTAGAGCATATCTGCCCTGTATGCAGACCGCTGTTCAGTCCCTAGCACCTCACAAATAAGAATAGTATTAACAGTGACGTATCTCATAAAATAAAGTCACTTGATTCATAGCAGTATTTAGTCATTCCTGCACAGGTAATACAGTTTTAATGATTATAAGAGGAATAAGTATAAGTGTCTATTATCTATGTATGACAATAAATTAAGCTTCAAAGTATATGTTACGTATAACTTCTATCTTTAAAAAAATTTTAACTTAAAGCTTTTTTCTTTTTTAAGTTGTTATGGTTGCAGATCAGTATGGAAATCAGATTTCAGCATTTTCACCAGATTCTTTATCTGCTTTGTCAGTTGCTGGAGTTGGACTTGATAACTCTAACTTGAAAACCACTCTGGAGGTAAAACTACCTTATAAAACTGGTTTTGTATTTGACAAAAGCTGGAGAAAAATGAAGATGATAAAAGTGACTTTACGTATACTATTTTTCATTTTTCAAAAACGGTGTTTTATCTGTATGTTTATATGTTCTACACATGGCTGCTTGACGTAGCGCACGTGTGGTGATCAAAGGAGAGCTTGTGGGATCCCAAATACTGAACTTGGACTTGGCGGCCGGTTCCTTTTTTACCTGATGAATCATCTTGCCAGCCTTGACCTTGTACCTAAATTCTTCATAGAAATTAAAACTGTTATTTAAAAAATTGTAGGGTTAGCATTTGTGAGGTCCAGAGCTTTTAAAATAAAATTAATGTTCACCTTTGCAAGCGAAAGCAGCCAGAACAGCAGATGTCTCCTCTGACCCCGTCATCTCCTCTGACCCCGTCATCTCCTCTGACCCCGTCACCACTCTCAGCCATCATCACGTTCCCATTGCCGTCTCCCTTTGGAGCAAGTTGTCGTTGTCACAGTATTCACTGTAGGTGTTTAAATACACACAGGTCGGCCTGTGTGTGCACAATATGTAAATTTTCAGTTAGGTGCTTACTCTGCATTAAAACAGGGTACTGAGGAGAAAACTCACTGTATGACTTTGCCCTGTGCTGTTAATTCAGTCTAGCTTGAAAAGCAAAGGTCCTGATAGAATTCTTGGAACTTAAAACAAACATAAAGCACTCTTCCTAAGAAGATCAAAGCCAGAGTCAGATAAAAGAATGTTCTGACATTAGGTCCTGACGAAACCCGCCAGGCAGTGTAGGTTAGAAAAAGGAGTTCTCCCAGATAATACAGAATTTGATTCATCGACTGCAGTATGCTTTTTACTTGGCAGGATAACCATGAGAACGGCCTCCTTTGTTGCCTCTCCTCACTAGTCTCTGCCTTTTCTCTTAGGCTGTTTTTCTTCTGCTAAAAAAAAAAAAAAAAAACTCTCCGGAGTTGTGTTTGTGTGAAGTCTGCTCTTCCCGACCTCAGAGCACCCTATTAGCTCCCTTCAGTTCTGTGTTCTGGTGAGATGAGAACATGAATGCACGATGCTGTTGCTATGAGTAGGCATCTGCTTCTTGTCACCCTGTAGACACGTGTGCTCGGGGTCCTCTCATCTTTGACCTCATTGGTCCTGAAATGTAACCTGCTGTTGTATGCTTTCACTATTCCCAGGCCATTAGATTATTTGCATCAGTGCATAAACATGTTTGTAGTATGGCTCATCCTAAAAAGTTCACGTTGACATACAAGTGGTGCATAGGCACCCACGCACATAAAAATTAAATAGGTCTCTGTCTCTCTGAGAGCTATGGCTCAACACCTTCAGACAGACCGTAATTCTTGTCCTTGGGCATCTATCTGTGAGCATCTCAATAGCAGTCTCTTTGCCTGGGCACTAGCACTGACCAGCTGTCTGCCCAGGAAGATAATTGCAGGGGGCAGACTTCTAAGTTTATGCAAGGACCTTGTTAAGAGAGTAAGGGTATTGACTGTGATTACTTTCTTGCCAGAATCATGCCATGCTGGGAAGAGTCATCCAATATACAGTGCATAGGGGAAATTGGGCCCAGTAAACAATTAACACACTATAGTGCTGCGGGAAAACCCCTCAGCTGTAATGTGAGGGAAAGAGCTCTTCACACAAGCAGTCTGCAGTGAGGACAGCTAACACACTCAGAACGCAATATTCCTTATCACCTCCTAAATGAGGGATCACCATCAGATGTGCATCTCTGGTGGCAGTGTTCCTCATCGACTTCTGAATGAGTCCATCCTCCATGAGACAAGCGTCTCTGATGGGTTGACCCCTGAAGTACGTGCTGAACTCACTGCATATCTCTGTGGTCCCTAGCCATTTAGGACATGGGATCATTAACAGCCACTATTCAAATGTGAGTACTTTTGTGTTCTTTCTGGTCTAGAACCAGTTTAGTCATAGTGCAAAGGTTAATAGCTAGTTTCAGTGACTCAGTGGGGTGTGGTAACCATTATTGTGAATAATTGGTAAGCAGCAGCAAAAGCCCTAGTCCGTCTACAAGTCAGTGCCAATATCAGAAAACTAGTAAAGATAACAGTATTTTACTATGTAGGGTGTTCAGAAAAGGCCATTGTTGTTAAATTAAGATATCATCTATAGAAATAGCTTAAGAAAAGCCATATGGAAAAAAATTACAAACTGAGGCTCAAACACAAGAGCCAAGTGCTTGCTATAAAGAAAAGCACAAATACAGATTGAGTATCCCTAATAGAAAATTTGAAATGTTCTGAAATCCAAAGAATTTTGACTACTAAAATGACACTCAAAACATTGCTGGTTTTTTGGAGTATCTCATATATATATAGATTAGAAATATTTTTGGGAAGGATTGGAGAGGTGCCAGACAAGGTGTCTCTGTGTAGCCCTGGCTGCCCTGAAACTCACTCTGTAGACCAGGCTGGCCTTGAACTCACAGAGATGTCTGCCTCTGCCTCCTACTGCTGGTATTGAAGGTGTGCACCACCAATGCCTGGCTACATTAGGAATCTTAACCAATCCATGCAAATATTATGAAATTCAGAGAGCTCAGGTCAGACTGGGTGTAGCATAGTGGCATATGCCTTTAGCCCCAGCACCAGGGAGCATGCATAAATAGGCAAATCTGTTTAAATTCGAGGAGTACCTGGGAATCTCTTTGCGTTCAAGGCTAACTTGGTCTAAATAGTGAAGTTCCATCCCAGAGCTACATAGATTCAATCTCAAACAAATAAATTTAGAGAACTCCAAAATTTGAAATATTTGGTCTTAAGCAAAAAGATAACCTGTACAAGAGAAGGGGAAATTAGGAGAACATAAGGTAAAGAGTTGTAGTCACAGCATTTTAGATCTTTGCCACTGACGTAAGAGAAACAGCAGTGGGTGAATGATGCAACTATTTTTTTTTAACTGAGTGACAGCAACCTGTGTTTTCTCACTGTGCTTTTCTTCACTAGACCAACACACAGAGTATAATTGTACGAGGCATCAGATTCACTCCAGGTCCTCCTGGACATAAGGATCTTTGTTTTACTTGGCGAGAGTTTTCTGACTTTATTCGTGTGCACCTCGTTTCTGGACCTCCAACCAAGCTGCATCTTATTGACTGGCCAGAGCTAAAAGAGGTATGCAGCTTCATGTGTCTTCATGGAATAGTTAACAGTGCAGACTCTTTGCTTTCAGAGCCTTAGTGGACTAGAAGAGATAGATGTTGTTTTCAAAGAACTAATAATTGTAGCTAATAGTAGAAAAACAAGGTATCAGTTAACTGATTTTTGCTAAATTGTTTCTTTGTCTTATATAGTAATATAAAATTTTTATTGCAGGTTTTTTCTTCCTTTGAGGATTAGTCTGTTTGTGTGTGATGTTGTTTGTGTGTCCAAGTGAATGTGCACTGGTGTGCACATGTGCCAGAGTGTACACACAGGACAGAAGAGGTCAGCATGGTTGTCTTCCTCTGTCAGTCTGCCTCCTCCTTTTAGGGTATGGTATCTACCTAAACCTGGAACTTGTCTTGGCTAGGCTGGAAGCCAGCAAGCCCCAGAACCATCCTGGCTCTGCCTCCCTCATAGCCGAGGTTACAGGCGTGTGTTAACTACCATGTAGTTGCTGGGACCTTCGGAACTCAGGACCTTTGGGAGAACAACCAGTGCTCTTAACTGCTCAGCCATCTCTCCAGCCCCTAGCAATGTTCTTAACAGTTAGAAATCTCTCCACCGTGTTGAAGTTTTTGTAAAGCATATTTGAAAAGTCAGATCATTGGACCAATACAAATGAACTTTTATGAAAATACTTAAGTCTTAAATACTCATTTTGCAAACATCTAGCAAATCTTACCCTTGTCGATTTCATTTACTGATGATAATTTCAGAATCCATTGAATTTGGACTGTTGCATGGTGGTGTTGCACGGTGGCACATACCTCCAATCTCAGCACTCAGAGTTAGAGGCAGGGTGATTTCTGTGAATTCAGGGCCAGTCTGAATCTAGTTTTAAAAATTTAACCTTTTTTTAAAGATTTATTTATTTATTATGTATACAGTGTTCTGCTGCATGTATGCTCGCAGGCGAGAAGAGGGCACCAGATCTCATTACAGATGGTTGTGAGCCACCATGTGGTTGTTGGGAATTAACTCAGGACCTCTGGAAGAGCAGGCAGTGCTCTTAACCACTGAGCCATCTTTCCAGCCCCAAATTTTGAACATTTTGTTGATCAATAAACATTGTACATACTTAAACTGTTTTCTGTGAAATGACAAAATGGATTTAATGATAGCGTATGTATTCGCTTATGTACTGGTTTATGTGATGACGTTTTTAAAATGCAGTGGTTTTTGAGAATTTTCTTTACAAAAATTGTGTTTTAATCATTTATGCTCACTCCCTTGAACTCAGTAGTTTTCAACCTGTGGGTCGCACCCCCTTAGAGAATTGAATGACCCTTTCACAGGGGTTGCCTAAGAGACCAGAAAACATAGATAAGGCTTATATTATAATTCATAAGTAGCAAAATTACAGTTATGAAAGAATTTCATGGTTGAGGGTCACCACAAATGGGGAATTGTATTAAAGGGTTGCAACATTAGGAAGTTTGAGAGCCATTGATTTAACTCTTTGCAGATCGATACGCACCTCCAACTTAATATCCTTTTTTAAGAAATAGCCTTCCACCAGCTCCTTTTGTTCTTCCCGTAGACTCGCGTATTTGAATCACCCCTAGAGTGTGGTCGAACTGCCAGGGGCCTCATCCTTAAAGGAAACTCACTTTACCTCTCCCAGAAGCTGTCTGCTGTCAGTAGTTCCACCATCGGTAATGGAGGTGCATAAGCCCCAATCCTCCACACTGGAATATCGACCGATTTGGTCTTCCTCAGCTTTCATGCTGGCTTCCACAGCTGCTTGATTCACTCTGCCTTCCTCCTCCTATGCTATAGGCCAAGCCAGTTTCTTTAATTCATTAACCAATAGAAGCAACACATAGACAGAAGAACCTCCCACACTACCTGCGTGCCTACATTACAATTCCAGAACAACCAGAGTTGTTTAGCTAGAACTGTCTCAGTAACAAAAAGAACAACAAACCAACCAGTTTTCAAGAATAGATCACATTATCAGCTGTGGAACCATGCCTTACAACAATATATTTCTAAGGTTTTACATCCTTTGTCCTGCAGTCACAGCAGTCTTCTGTCCCCACTCTGGAGTATGAGGGCTGTAGACATGAACCACCATGCCCAACTATAACTTCACTTTTCAGTGAAGGACAGTGAATTTGTGCAACCGAGGAAGAACTAAGTCAGCTAAGAAGAGCTCATACCTGTGCTCGTCCCTGATTCACGAGAAAACAGAAACTGGTTATAATAACTTGTTTCTCAAAAATAGGTGGTTCCTTTTTTCTTTTTTTTTTTTTTTTTTTTTTTTTTTTTTTTTTTTTTTGTTTTTGTTTTTGTTTTTTCGAGACAGGGTTTCTCTGTGGCTTTGGAGCCTGTCCTGGAGCTAGCTCTTGTAGACCAGGCTGGTCTCGAACTCACAGAGATCCGCCTGCCTCTGCCTCCTGAGTGCTGGGATTAAAGGCGTGCGCCACCACCGCCCGGCTTCCTTTTTTCTTCATTATTTAATAATGTGTTGAATAAGGGCATCATGGATAAGATAGTGCATTTATTTTTATTTGGGAACATATTATATAAACATCAAACATTTTGTATCTCTTGATGCTAATGAAGAATTTAATGATGTATTCTGGAATAAATAGTGTACTTTTGAGTAAAGAAGTTCATACTACTGGGTAGAATGTAAAGAGTAGTGACAGCTTATTAAAAATTATTTTAAGTTTATTTGTAGATACTATAAATTATCAACAGAAACTTTGAAATAAAATCTGAAATTGAATTACTATCAATATATTTTAAGTAAATGAGGCTGGAAACATAACCATTTAATGTCTGATCATTCTAGCAGTTCCTGACTCAATTGTTGCTCTCTTTTGTGGGTGCTAAGCAGAAAGGGAAAGATCAGCTAGTGTAGTCATTAGGAAAAACCGTGTTACTGTATTATCTTAGTCAGTGGTCTGCTTCTATGGTCGGCCACTCTCATAAAGGAAAGCATTTAACTGAGGAGCATGGTGGCATGTCGGCAGACATGATGCTGGAAAAGTGGTTGGACGTTCTATGCCTGGGTTCACAGGCAACAGAAAGAGAGAGAGAGACCCTGGACTTTGGAACAGGCTTTTGGAAAGCTCAGAGCCCACCACAGTGACAGTACTTCCTATCCTATCCTCTCAACCCTTCAAATACTGTCACTCTCTGGTGACCAAGTATTCAACTTCGTGTGCCTATGGCTGGAAGGTATTCTCATTCAAATCACCACATATATGCATGTATTATTCAATTTTATAAATGAGAAAACTGAAATATTAACTTGCTAAAATGTAAAAGTGACAGAATGTTCAGAGACATTTGATGTTGGAATTTGTCATTTTCCACTATTCTGAAAAACTACTATAGCATCAATTAAAGTCTTAATTAGTGAGAAGCACCCTTTAGAAGCAGTTAGGGTGGGGCTGGACTGATGATCCCCATCTGCACTCATGTTTAGGAAGCAAAGTGGGCTGGGACTAGCAGGTACACTTGTATCCACATTTAGGAAGGCTTGCCTGCACCCACGTTTAGGATGCAGGTTAGACTATGTAGTGAGACTCACACCAACAGTAGAGTGGACAGTCTGTAAAACTATCAGTGATTCATAAATCCAAGCAGTTGATCATCTTTGGTGATAGTCATCTGTAGCCTTGTAAACCAAGCGTTGTATATAACCACTGTCGAGATTCTTATTTGTTTGGATAACTTATCCGTAGAAAAGCATTACATTCTCTTCCATTTTTGGCAGCCTGCAACCTAGTTTGATTAATTAGTTAACTTAGATTGGACAGGAGGGTGGAGGAAGTAAATGGTACGTGGATAGGAGTGAGGCCACCAGTCAGCTTCCATGTTTTTACTCTTTTATTCCTCTCCCACTTAAGTTTTAAAATCTTAACATGAAGCCGGGCGGTGGTGGCGCACGCCTTTAATCCCAGCACTCGGGAGACAGAGGCAGGCGGATCTTTGTGAGTTTGAGGCCAGCCTGGTCTACAAGAGCTAGTTCCAGGACAGGCTCTAGAAACTACAGGGAAACCCTGTCTCGAAAAACCAACCAACAAACAAACTAACCAAATAAATAAATAAGTAATAAAATCTTACATGAGATTGATGCTTTATGTGGTATTTTGCTTAACAATGTGTCCTTTGAATATATCCATTAATACATCACTACCTGGATTTCTGGAGTTGCACAAGCTTTCCATACTTGCTAGAGAGAAAATAAGAAGCATTTGTACTTATGGAATAGATTGTTAGTACCATCTTTAATTAGGGACTAAAAGTTATTGCTAAATACCCTTATGCAAAAGCTTAAAAATTGATGGAAGTATTAAAACTACAGATTGGTGCTATAAGCAAATAATGTCAAATGTTTATCTTTTTAACAGATTATTAATCTTCCTACAAAATGGTCATTTATGATACTTAAATTGGCTTTCCAGATTTATTTTCGATGATGAAAGAAGAAATTTATAAATATAACATTACTATAAAAGTAATCATATTGACACATACTTGTTGGTGTTTACTAAAATGTTTGTATCTGTTTCAGTCGATGCCAGTGATCAATGGGAGACAGTTACCCCACCCTCTCGTTGTCCAGCTCTGTGACCAGTGGGATAATCCTGCCTTGGTCTCAAATGTCAGAATACACCTCATAAAAACTAGCAATCTGAAGGTAAGTTTCAGACTTCCTGAGATATCTTTCACTTCTCGCAGTGGACACGGGTTCTGTTCCTAGCATCTATAACTCCGGTCACAGAAGATCTGGTGCCCTCTTCTGGCCTCCACAGGCATGAAAGTGGAACATAGACATGCATGCAGACAAAAACACCATACACATAAAATAAAAATTAAGACAGTGTAACTCAGCAGGAAAGTGATTTCTAGAGTGCACAAAAATCTGTGTTTGATCTCTAGCCCCTCCTCCCCCTTGCACTCCTCGAAGATCAGCATTTTATCCTCATGATAGTATCAGGCATCATATTTCCTTCTCTTTTAAAATATGCAATCTTCTGTCATCTTTATTAGTGTCTAATATAAATCAGAGTCTTTATATTTGATAAAGTGAAGTTTCTAGTTTATAACCAAATGAGGTGTCATTGTTGCACTGATAGGATGGTCCCTTTCGTCTTACAAAGAGATGCCATCATTGCACTGATAGGATAGGATGGTCCCTCTCACCTTACAAAGAGATGCCATCATTGCACTGATAGGATGGTCCCTCTCACCTTACAAAGAGATGCCATCATTGATTGCACTGATAGGATGGTCCCTCTCGTCTTACAAAGAGATGCCATCGTTGCACTGATAGGATGGTTCCTCTCACCTTACAAAGAGATGCCTGGTCCTGGACAGAGCTGCTCGACACGGGCTGGATTGGTGTCTGGGATGGTGGTCTTCTGCTCTTCCCTCTTCAACTGGAACAGTTGTGAGCATAGCACATAGTCCAGGTATTAACTGTTACCAAGTACATTGGGAGAGCCAGCTGTTGAGAATTGAGTAGAAACTGCAGGCACCTTGTGTAAGTTGGAGGCCCTTTTTACTCAAGGTTAAAGAAGAGAAGCTTCCAGTTCTTATACTTTTTTTTTTTTTTAATTTTTACAATGCACCAATAGATTGAAGGAAGTTAATGGCTCAGTTGTTGCCAGTCAGTTCCCAGAATGCTCCTGAGATTATGTTCAGATAGTCTGGAGTATCCAAATAAGTTTAATAAATATAATAGCGCAGCTGATACTGTACAAAACTGGCAGAGCTCTTGAATTTAATTAATTCAGACAGAATCCCAACCCACATTTCCCAGGATCTTACAAGTTGATTCTAAAAGCTGATGTGGGAAATTAAAGTACCAAATAAATGTGATATATTTATGATCTATGTCCCTAGTTAAGTGATGAGAATCAAGATTTTTTTTGTTTTTTTGTGAGTTTTTGTTTGTTTGTTTGTTTGTTTTTTGAGACAGGGTTTCTCTGTGTAAAAGTCCTGGCTATCCTGAAACTCACTCTGTAGACCAGGCTGGCCTTGAACTCACTGAGATCTGCCTGCGTTTGGTGGGCATGCCTTTAATCCTAGGGAGGCAGAGACAGGCGGATCTCAAGTGAGTTCGAGGCCAGCCTGGTCTACAGAGTGAGGTCTAGGAAGGTTCCAAAGCTACGGAGAAACCCTGTACCTGGTGGGGGAGGGGCACACAAAATAAATGAAAACTTAAGACGTAACCATTATTAGGAGAAGTGGCCACTGACAATCTGTTAAGCATTGGTTATTACTGTGAAGGTAGTCTTGCAGCAATGATCAAAAAAGCACACGTGCCCGAATGAATAGAATGAAAAGCACAGTAAAGGAAAAGGAATGAGGATAGTTTGTGATGCCCACTTGAGTGTGTGTGTGTGTGTGTGTGTGTGTGTGTGTGTATTTCTCCTATACTTTCTCCTGTACTTCCCAGGTACAATTTATTTGACATTTAGCTGATAGCAATACAACCAACATAGAATTCTACAACTTGATTACATTTTGAATGTTTTTTTAGAGCATATGATTACATGTTTTTCAACTAATTTAGGTTTAAAAATTTTACTTGCAAATATAGCTTAAAATAACATTTTAGAAACATGGTAATAGAAAAGAACCTGATAGATTTCTAGAATTTTTCTCTCTTTTTTTGTTTTGTTTTTTTTTTTTTTGTTTTTTTGTTTTTGAGGCAGGGTTTCTCTGTGTAGCTCTGGTTGTTCTAGAACTCTGTAGACCAGGCTGACCTCCAGCTTACAGAGATATGCCTGCCTCTGCTCCCTGAGTGCTAGGATTAAAGGTGTGTGCCACCTCTACCCAGCTGATTTCTAAAATTTTCTAATCAACCCTTTTATTTTGTCTTATTTGTAGCTAATACCTTCAAACCAGCAGCATAAAACGGATGATAAGGGCAGAGCTAATTTGGGGATATTCACTGTTTTTGCTCCAAGGTAAGAACTGAAAGTTTTGCAGTTTTACAGAGATTGATTTTTCTTATAATTCTGAATTTAAGATTAATAACTATTTAGTGTTAGACAAGAATTGTAATGGAGTAGGAATAATAATGTTAATTTTTAAAAAATATTTATTTATTTATTATGTATACAGTATTCTGTCTGTGTGTATGTCTGCAGGCCAGAAGAGGGCACCAGACCCCATTACAGATGGTTGTGAGCCACCATGTGGTTGCTGGGAATTGAACTCAGGACCTTTGGAAGAACAGGCAATGCTCTTAACCTTTGAGCCATCTCTCCAGCCTAATAATGTTAATTTTTATATTAGTTATCTGTGAAGTTCTCAGTTGTGACAATGTAATTTGAATCTTGCCCCTCTTTTTTCCCATTGTTGTTAGGGGAGAACACACTCTGCAGGTTAAAGGCGTCTATTACAAGAGTGCTATAGAAGGACCTACAATTCAGTTAATGGTTCTTCCAGACCCTGATAAGCCCGTTCGTCTCAATGTTAAATATGATAAAGATGCCTCTTTTATAGCAGGTGACATATTCACGGGTAAGTAGCAAAAAGTATTAATAAACCTTTAGTGATAATGTTCCTTATAGTATTATTAATGGGATAAATTATGTTTTGTGTTCAGCATGACTTTAAAAAAAAGACATGCATGTCATTACTTTTAAATGATAAAGAAAACACATGACTGATCAATTCTTCCCCTCATCCTGTGTTTCATAGTCTTTCACTTTAAGAATGACTGAAAGTCCGTGTATAAAATGGTAGGTAGTCTGAGGTATTTCAAATGGGAACCAAAGACTGGTGTAGTAGCACTTTGGAGCTGAGGCCAAAGTATTGCAGCGAATTTGGGCCAACTTTGGCTACAGAGTGAGGCTGTCTCACAGGAATAAAAAACAAAACAAAGAAATAAGAACTAAATGGCAACTAGTCTGTAGCTCAGCTCTGTTCTATATGCTTTTATGTTATCTTAAAGCCATTGATACCAGGGCCATTTAGCTTATGTTAGGTAGAAATAAATTGCATCAGATTGTATTAAAATGTTTCAGAACAACAACCATCCATTAAATAACAACTCAGAGTCTTTGTTTTAGTCATGAATAGTACAGTTTTCAGTAAATACAGACTAATGTAGGACGTGACTCAGTAATCATATTCTCTAGCTACTGTTGTCAATAGGAAATTAGTATGTCCTTTATTCAAGCATTTTCTACAAAGCTTCTCTGTTCTTGAAGGGGTGAATGCCTGTATGTACTTAGATACGCAAAAGAAGCGCACCAAAAAGTTATGGTTAAAATCGTTTAACAGTAGCTTTTAGTAATTAAAATACACATATTTATAGGTTTTATACTTCATAAATTTTGTGCCCAATCTGGGAAAAATAAAACTTTTTTCTTTGAATTTATAAAGTATAACAGGTACAACATGTTACATATAGCTAGTAAATATAATGGAAATGTTAATGTTACATATAATATATTAGCTACTTTACCTAGTTAAAGCATAAAAGAAAGTAAATATATGTATGTATGCATGCATGTATGTATGTATGTAGGTATGTATGTATGTATGTTTGTATGTATTTTTTTAAGAGGGTTTCTCTATTGTAGCCCTGGCTGTGCTGGAACTCACTCTGTAGACCAGACTGGTCTCAAACTCAGAGATGTGTCTCCTGCCTCTGCCTCCTGAGTGCTGGGATTAAAGGCGTGCACCACCACCACCTGGCTAAAAATATTTTTGTTCTAGAAATACATATGGCATACAGTGTTGTGACCAGTCGGCCTAATTTTCATGTACCAAGCACATACAGTCACACCGTTCTGGTTTTCCATGCTAGGTTTGCATCATGGGAAACTGCAGCTATGACAAGAAAGTGTTAGTAGCAAAGATAAACTTGTCTAGGAGAACTTTACATTCAGACGCAGCCCCAGAATGTTGTCTGTCATAATTGACAGTTTCCTGTAATCATTTTTGAAGATTCCTGGTTAAGTAATGATCTCAAATTACTTTGTGTTTCATGTCTGAAAAGTCTTATTGTCTTTGCCAGAATATTACTATTAAACAAATAAGTAAATTTTATGTTTACTTGACAGATTTTATGGTGAGTGTGATCTCTGAAGGTGGTAGTGTCATCAAAAATATTAATCCAACACGCATTTCCATGAAAATGTGGAAGCTGTCTAGCGGCATGAGCCGGACACCAACAAATGTGAGTAATGACCAGTGGGTTAAGAAACTGAAAATAATACAGTGTTTGACCATCAAGGCCTGGTGGCACATGCCTTTAATCCCAGTGCTAGGGACACAGCTCTCTGTGATCTTGAGGCCAGTCTTTTCTACATAGTGAATTCCAGAACAGCCAGGAAAACATAGAGATTCTGTCTCAAATAACAACAAATAAACACAAAAGTGACAAAAAGAAGTAAAATAATTTAAATATTATTCATCTAATATATCAAAAGTTACCTTCTCAGCATGTCCTCAGTATTCTAAAATTCCAGTATGTGCATTCTTTGACTAGTTAATTTGTGTGTGCATGGGTGTGTGCCACATACGTATAAGTGCACAGATAATATATTTCCATGCACACCCATGCTTGTACATGATGTCAGTTGTCTACCTTTGTTGCTCTGCTTTCTCTTTATTCCCCCGAGATGGGGGTCTGCCACCCAGTGAGACCTTGGATCCCATTTCCACCCCACCAATCCTTAGACTACAGGTACACACAACCATGCCCAGCTTTTATGTTAGTTCTGGGATTTGAACTCAGGTCTTCATGCTTACACAGCAAGATCTCTTATGTTCCTACCCTGATATTTTCAAGATTATTCGGTCATGAGAGTGCGACTAGCTGCATTGCCCACTTCAGAAGCCAGATTTCAGGTATGCAGTGGCCACACACAGCCGTTGGCTCCTTGCAGTACAAATGAGAGAACTCTTAGAGTGGAAACAGAGCCCCCAGCTTAATAACCCACTTCAGAGTTGACAGTTCATTTCAACAATGTGTTTTAAAAGTTAGCAGCTGGGCAAGCTGAGCCTTTACTACTTTAGGACTAGCAGTCCAGTAGTACTTGTAAATGTATAAATCCAGATGCAGTCTCTTCATCTTTCATATCTGTACATTTTCATCCTGAATATGCTCTTTTGGTTTTTGAAGACAGGGTTTCTCTGTGGCTTTGGAGCCTGTCCTGGAGCTAGCTCTTGTAGACCAGGCTGGTCTCGAACTCACAGAGATCCGCCTGCCGAGTGCTGGGATTAAAGGCATGCACCACCACCACCCGGCCCTGAATATACTCTTTTAACATTTGTTTTCTCCCTCTTCTGTTCCCCTTTCTAGGCAGAAACATTTAGTTGTAATAAAATAAAAGATAATGACAAAGAAGATGGCTGCTTCTATTTCAGGTACCATTTACGTCATTTTATATTTCGGTGTGTGCTCAGTGTAGAATAATTCATGGTAGTGGTATTTGTATTCCTTACCTAAGGAAAAGTAGTTTTTAATCAAGAAGAAAACGTTGACTTTATTTCTTAACATTCGTATTCAGAAGGTATTTGTAGAAAGGCATATTTGCTTGGTTTTCGTTTTGGTTTTTAAATGTTGCTCTGTAAAAATGGTTTTGAGGAAGGTTGTTGTGATGTGTTAACATTAGAATCTAGAAAATACATGAAAAGAATTTATTTTTTCATTTTGGTATTTTTTTCAAGACAGGGTTTCTCTGTGGCTTTTGGAGCCTGTCCTGGAACTAGCTCTTGTAGACCAGGCTGGCCTCGAACTCACAGAGGTCCGCCTGCCTCTGCCTCCTGAGTGCTGGGATTAAAGGCGTGTGCCACCACCGCCCAGCTATGAAAAGAATTTCTTTATGGTATCAGAGCACTTTAGTATAAGCATTTATTTTAGTGTGTATTGTATGAATGTGTGCACATGAGGCCAGAAGTGTATGTACATCAGCTGCTTTTCTCTGTCACACCTCCCCCCTTCTTTTTAAATTTTTGAGACAGCCTCAGTGAACCAACCAGTGAACAGTGCTGGGGTGCAGACGTGTAATACCACATCCACCTTTTCCATGGGTGCTAGGAATCTGAACTCAAGCCTTCATGCTTGTACAGTGAACACTTTACCCACTGAGCAGACTCAGACTGGGCTTACACTTTAAAGCCTCCTACTTTTAGTGTCCTCCGCGCTGCACTGCGGTCATGTAACACTGTGCCTTCTGTTAGCTGTCTGCTCACTGTGAGGCAGGCTAGTGTCGCACTCTTTGTGGTCTCTGTGACGGAAGTTCTAGATCTTTATGAACTCAAATGACTTGAGACTTTCTTTTATAATTAATCCTCTTTAAGTAGTCGTTATACTTGGATTTTAAAAACATTCTCCTATATTATGGTTTCGGCAATTTATGACCAATTGGTTTGGTGATTCACTAGGAGAGGACCCACTGAACTTAGTATAATTTCACTCACTGCTTTGAGTTATTGTGGCAAAGGTCACAGAACAACATCTGCAGAGAGAAGATTCATGTTACTATTTCCAAGAGAAAGCAGTTAGACAGTTCAAAGTATCCTCTCCAGGTGGATCTCATAAGGTGTGCTTTAATTCTCCATTATCAAGTTAAGCAGGGGAGCAGAGTTAGACTTTTATTGGGGTGCTGATATAGCCAATCCCTGAATGACACATAGCAATATTTGCAGGTTTCCAGGAGAAAAGTAAGCCTCTTATAGGATCTGTGGTAATACAAGTGTGTGAAATCAGTATAACCCAGTACCTCACAGATGCCAGACACGGGCTAACATTGTAAACAGGTCTTCCTAAGAAGAACACTTTGGATCTGCTATGTTAACTCTCTTTATACTTAAACCTGGAATTTATGGTACTTTGGTCTTTTGGGTTGATTTTCTTCGGGGTGGGGGGGAGTAACGGGTTATGGGGCGAGAAAGGGCAAATATGACTAGGTATTGAGCCTAGAGTCTCACATTCATTAAATACATTTTTCCTGAACTACACCCCCAATCATGAGTATTTCCTTAGAACATGGTATAAATTTAGTGACCATGATGTTTTTCTAGAACATGTATTCAGGATTATTTGTTGAAATGATAAACATTCTTCAGTGATAGTTGTATTATAAATCATAAATGCAGGGGCTAGAGATGGCTCAGGGGTTAAGAGTGCTGGCTGCTTTTCTAGAGGACCCGGGTTCAATTCCTAGCACCTACATATTGGCTCACAGCTGTCTATAACTGGTCCCATGTGATCTGATACCCTCTCTGGTGTGCATATATATATATATATATAGACAAAATACCCACATAATAAAATAAATAAATGAAAGTCTTTAAAAATAAAACTAAGTCATGAATCCATTCATGTGTGCGTCTCTTTCTAGGCCACACATTGATTTAATGACACATTTGCCTGCTTTTGCCAATACTACAATAGTTTAGAAGTTTGGTATCCTCTAAAAAATATTTCTACCCTATTGTTCTCCCTGTAATTCTTGGCCTTTTGTTTTACCATACAAATTTTAGAAATAATATCGCAGGTTCCAGTAACAAAACAAAATAGCTATGGTAAAACTGGGGTTCTGTGAGGGCAGAAGTCTGGGAGTGTCTTCCAGTCTCTAATATGGCATAGACTGGTATTGGGTTTTCCAATTTTTATGCTTATAGTGGTCATCTTATGTCATTCTCAACCTAAAAGGGAACATTTGACTATTTTATTTGGGTCCAGGCCTCCCTTATCCCTATGCCCCCTTTCTAGATTCATGACTGCTCTATACATATATTCCAAGTTAAACACAAAGATCTAAAACTTCAGAGCTGTGATCCACATGAGAGATAACATGGGGCATTTCTCTTTCTGGGCCTATATATTCATTTAATATATCTTCCAGCTATAGCCATTTTCTAACACATTTAGTTTTATAGTGGAATAAAATTTATTTCATTGTCTATCTGTACCATATTTTCACTATCCAGTATTTTTTTTTTTTGAGACAGAGTTTCTCTTTGTAGCTCTGGTTGTCCTAGAACTCACTTTGTAGACCAGGCTGACCTTAAACTGACAGAGATCTCCTTGCCTCTGCCCCCCAAGTTCTGTGTACAAACTCAGCCTGGCTACCCAGTAATCATTTGTTGGACATCCAGACTGGTTCAGTTCCCTAGCCATTATGATTACAGAAGCAATAAACATGGTTGTGCAGTTACCTCTGTAGTAAGGATATGGAGTCCTTTGGATACATGCCCAGGATTGGTATATCTGGGATATATGGTAGTTCTGTTGGTCATTTTGTTTTGTTTTGTTTTTAGGAAACCTCCAGATTATTTTTCAAAGTGGTTACAGGAGTTTACAGTCTAGCAACAGTGTATAAGGGCTATTATTGTGAAAGGCCTGATCATGCTATTTTTGTGGGAGACTTTGGGAGTTCCTAGTAGGAGCTTGGAAATCAGTAATGCTAAAAGCAGTGTGGAATATAGAGGCCCAACTCAAGAGATTTCAGTGGGGAGTAATATTAGCAACTACGCTAGAGAACATTCTTATGATACTGACAAAGATTATAGCTGCTTTCTGCCCTTGTTCTAAGAATCTGCCTGAGGCTAAATTCAAAAGGAATAGGCAGAGAAGAGTTCAACACAGCCTAATGTTGACTCTGTCGTGTATGTTAGTAATCAGTCTTAGCAGGTAGGCCAAAAGAAATAATAAATACACAGTTTAAAGAGAATAAAAGCACCAGAAGATTTAATGTAGGAGTCAAGACTTGTACTGAAAGAGAGAGAAGGTTAAAGAGAGGCCTGGTCAACAGTGGAATAAAGAGAGCAGTGCTCTTAGCCTCCTATAGGCTCATATATTTGAAGGCTGGGCCCTGACTCCACTCCCCGCCCCCAGTTGATAGAACTGTTTGGGAAAGATTGGGAGGTGTGGCCTTGTTCGTGAAGGTCTTGTTAGAGAAGGTGTGTCACTAGGGGCAGACTTTGGAGTTTCCAAAAACTCAAGTTATTCTCAGTGTCTATCCGTCTGCCATCATGGACACTAACCCTCTGAAACCATAAGCCAACTAAATGCTTTCTCTTATAAACTGCCTTTGTCATGGTGTTTTGTCACAGCAACAGAAAAGGAACTAAGTTAAGCTCCATATACCATCCTGAATGTGCCCACATCTTGGAAGCTAAGTAGGGTAGAACCTGTCTCATGCGTAAGTGGGAGAAAGTCTGTGCCTGCCGTTCTCTGTGTTGAAGTGTGCTCCTTTTCCTCCAGCATGGTCAGAGCTGCTGTTAAGGCTTTGGGTTAACAATGTCTGACCAGCATTTTTAGTTCACTCTTCAGTGCTTGTTATTTGAAAGGCCTGTTACGTTCAAGTTGGGCTCAAGCTTCTCGACTCAAATGATCCTCCTGTCTCCACACCTCTGAATCCCTTGGACTACAGGCATGATCAGCTGACATCCCCCCCCCTTCGTGTGTGTGTGCGTGCGTGCATTCGTGTGTGTGTGTGTGTGTGTGTGTGTGTGTGTTTTGCTGTATCACCCAATCCATCCTCCATTTATTATTTTTTTAATGGCTTTTTAAGGTAAGGTTTTCTGTAGCCCTGACTGCCCTGGAAATATTTTTGTTTGTTTGTTTGTTCATACATACATACATACATACATACATACATACATACATACATACATCTATGGCTTTTTGAGACAGGCTTTTTCTGTAGCCCTTCCTGTCCTGGAGCTATTCTTTCCATCCACCCATCCATCCACCCATCCATCCATCCATCCATCCATCCATCCATGACTTTTCGAGACAGGGTTTTTCTGTAGCCCTGGCTGTCCTGGAACTTGCTCTGAAGACCAGGCTGGCCTCAAACTTACACACATTCACCTACCTCTGCCTCCCGAGTGCTGGCATTAAAGGTGTGCACCACCACCACCTGGCTCCAGCCTCCAATTCTTGTTCAGTCTCTGTCACACTAGGACTACAGGTTTGTACCACTTCTTTTATGTGTTTAGTCTTTTATGAAGGTTCACTGCTTTGTTTTTTTGTTTTTTGTTTTTTGTTTTTTTTCGAGACAGGGTTTCCCTGTAGTTTCTAGAGCCTGTCCTGGAACTAGCTCTTGTAGACCAGGCTGGCCTCGAACTCAGAGATCCGCCTGCCTCTGCCTCCCGAGTGCTGGGATTAAAGGTGTGCGCCACCACCGCCCGGCCTCACTGCTTTGTTTTTTAAAGTCTTTTTCTGTTATCAGCCTGAAAAGCAAAAGTCTGTCTAGAGTTCCCTTAGGTTCCTTGGGGATCTATTGGTTTTGTTCATTTTCAGTCTAGTTCCTTTGTTTCTTCATATACTTGATTGTTTTGGGGGGATTATTTTGTTATTTTGTTTAATTTTAGACATTACTGTTAAAGAGATGACTGTCTGTTGAGAGTAACAGTCTTGCCCAGAGAAGGTTTATGTTTGCTTCTCTTGTTAGAGATGAAGGTGATTCAGAGTTGGGCTGCACTACCCTTGGGAATCCATCTGCCCTAGGTTTTACCTGTGCTCTAGAATTGGCTCCCAGGAGTAACGTAACCCTAGGAGTGAAACTCAGTATCTCTGGAGTCCCGGCCTATTGTATTATACCTTTTAGCTGTTAGCTTGTAAACATCTGCAAGCAACTTTTTGACATAGCTGTTTGCTTCGGGGGAGGTTTTCAGTTTTCGGTTTTTGGTGTGTTTTTGCTTTTGTTTTTTATTTTTGTTTTTGCCCTTGGGAGGCAATGCTGTTTAATTTTTACTGTCGCTTTCTTATTTTCGTTATGGTTGAATATGGTTCGAATAGACTAAGTATATCTCTAGGCACTGAATTTCTTATTGATGATTAAATCACAATAAACAAGTTGAATATATAAAGTCAGACATTAAGAATAATGCCTGACCGGGCAGCAGTGGCGCACGCCTTTAATCCCAGCACTCGGGAGGCAGAGGTAGACAGATCTCTGTGAGTATAGGCCAGCCTGGTCTACAAGTGAGTTCCAGGACAGGCTCCAAAGCTAGAGAAACCATGCCCTGAAAAAACAATAAATACATAAGTGAAGGAATAAATAAATAAAGCTTGAAAAGAAAGTCGCATGGAAGGTTAATAAGGTGACCTATAACTTTGAAATTATAAAACTGTTAGTTGGTAATTGATACTGTGCAAATGAAACAAAACCCAAAGGACACATAATTCATCATGTTTCTTGTGTTTACTTTCATTTCTGTATATTCCTGTCATTTCTACTTTTACTATATCTAGAATCTTTGTTCTGGGTCTTGTGTGAGCAAATTCACAGCTGAGAGGGTCCTAGGATTAAGCAGATATATAGGAAATCCTGGCCTGGAGTGATGACTCAGCAGTTGAGAGTGCTTGTTGCTCTGGGAACCTGAGTTTGGTTCCCAGCACTCAACCTTCTGTAACTCCAGATCCCAAGTTCCAGGGGATCTGACAGCTTTTTGTTTTTTTGGTTGGTTTTTTTGTTTGTTTGTTTGTTTTGTTTTGTTTTTTGAGACAGGGTTTCCCCGTAGCTGATCTGACAGCTTTTATTGACTTCTTCTGGCTCACACATGTTGTATATACAAACATGAAGGGGAAACACTCAGATATAATAAGTAAACCTAAAATAAAGATTACATTAATGAAAGTATTGCAATATTGGTAATTCTCTTATTCATTTGCTTGTTGTGAAAGGAAACAAATGTTAATGCTTTGAACTCATTCACTCTTGGTTTAAAAAAGTATTGCTTTTACCTCTTTATTTTAGGGAAAAAACAATCCCTAGCAAAGTCGGGACATACTGTATCCAGTTTGACTTTATGATTGATAAAACAAATATGCTCAGCAGCGAGCAGGTTTGTAACTTTAGTTTATGTACCATGGTGTTTACTCATTTTATAAGTGAAGTTTCTGGTTTTAAAGTGAATTAATTATTGGATGCAAAATATAAATGCAAAAGTCATTTATTTCCCTTATTATGGGAGGCCTTTCAGGACCCAGTCGGTCCCTGAAACCACAAGCTAGTGCTAACTATGTTTTCTCCTGCATATGCTTTCTTATGATTAAGTTGAATAAAGTAGACACACTGAGACATTAGCAATAACAATAAAATCAAAAGATTATAATAATATACTGAAGTAAACTATGTAATCTTATAAAATAATTATTTCTAGAATTTTCCATTTAATATTTTCAGAGCAATGATTGATGGCAGATAACTGAAACCCATTGCAAGTGAAACTGGTTAAGCAAGGATTTTTATAATGTGATTTTTTCAGAAAAAAAATAGGATAGAATAAACTTACTTTAAGAAATTAATGGAATTTTCGAGGATAAAATTTTATTTAGTATATGCAGTCCTTTGTCTTCCCCCGAAAGAGTAAAGTATTCATAAGAATGCATTGTTAATATGGATGTTGTTTTTGTTTTTAAGGTTATAGTTGATGTTCAGCCTAATCAGCCTATGAAGTTGGTTCCTGACGTCCAACCAGCTACCCCAGCTGTTTCTAATGTTCGCACTATTGCCAGCAGGACCTTGGTCAGAGACCTACATCTCAGTATCACAGTAATGTCTATGTCTTCTTCAAACACTCCAGAGTTTAACAAGAGTGATTGGCTTTGATATTCAGGTTCAGAATGGCTATTACAGAGTAGTATCGACAATTCAGTTTAAACCTACAGGAAAAGCTTGAATGAGTGACTTAAATAATCAAAATCATTTTTATATTGAGCTATCAATGAAAGAGAATGTGTCTTCTTTCTGATTTATTCGTGCTCTTCTCTTAGTTGTTTGTCTTCTAATTAGCTCTTTCCCACTGTGTATTTTAAGGATAATTATGGTAATCATACTGGAATGGATTTGGTTGGCACTGTAGTAGCTACCATTAAAGGTTTTAATGAGGAGGACACTGATACCCCACTCTTCATCGGGAAAGTTAGGACACTTGAATTTCCCTTTGTGAACGGTTCTGCTGAAATCACAGTAAGTTTCTCAGATCTTTTCTAACTTCCATAACACACCTATTCTTTGTATATAGACCTAGGAAGATTTTCTGATATTTTATGTTTAGTGCAGTAAATCTAAAAATCAGTTGAAATATTTGTGATTTTGCTATTATAGTTGGATCCAGAACCATCATTACTCAGATCTTCCATGTGGGATGACAGATTTCAATTATTGTGCTGATTTTTCAGCTTTAGTGACAATATAATGTTTGTGGTTTGTCATAAGGTTACTACTATTATACAAACAAAAGCAATAAAATAAAGGTTAGGTAAAAACTGAAATTATTAGCCTGTCATTTTTCTTAAATAAAATAGTTTGTCTTATAATTTTAAAAATGCAGTGTTTAAAAAAACCTCTATAAGTAATTGTTACATTTTTAACCTTTAGAAGTCATGGTATCTGGCTGATTACTGCAAAGTCATCTAAAGATATATTATGCACATTAGTATAGCATAGTGCTTTCAACATATGATGTGAGATATTAAGTTTTGAATTTTGTTAATGTAATAGGATTACGTTTTTGCAAGAATTTTCTAGCTAGTTTAGCTAGATATATTAAATATAGATATATCAAAAGATATATTTCTTTGTTAAATAAAAGCCTATGTCATTAATAAAGTGACTACACATATTTTTATCAGTCCTTGGTATAAATTTATTTCACTTCCAAGGTTTATTTTTTATCACAAATGTTTCTTCTATGTGTTGATTTAGAATGGTTGGTTGGTAGGTATATAGATAAATTGATACTGATTTATAGGTTGATTTAAGAAATAACTAGAAAAGAAGTGATTGGCCATAAAATAATACACATATTTTAAATATTGTATGATTATTCAGTTTTTAGTTTACATTTCTACCAAAACTATGTGTTCATTTTTTTTCTTTTCTTTTCTTTTTTTTTTTTTTTTTTTTGCGGAGGGTGTCCATCTTTTGGGGGGGGGGTTGGGAGTGGTTTTCAAGATGGCCTTGACCTTGTATCTTTTTGCTGGGCACTGGGATTACGGGAATGTGCCACCACACCAAGTACTTCTTACTTGCAACAGTGGATATAAAATGGTCTTCTTTTAATTTTAATCAAATTTGCAATTTATTTTTGTGGGCATGTTGATGTAGGCTTGTAAACCTGACAGAGGGTCAGGGTTGCTGGAACAGAAAGGTTGGCGTTGTCTGTGATACAGACTGAGGTTAAAGGCCATTCTTGGGCAGTGAGTGTATTGAGATTCTTTATCAAAATTTAAGTGTAAAGTGGGCTGGGAGTGGCTGGGGTTGTAGCTCTTGTTATGTTAGAGCACTCAATCGTGAGGCCCTAGCTTTGAAGTATCCTTTGTTAAAGACTGGACAGTGCTAGTTTTAAGTATTTGTTTTGTTTTTAGATTTTTTTTATATTGCTGGTACATACATTGTTTTGTTTTGTTTTCCTTTTTTTTTTTTTTTAAATCTTTGACTTAGGTGTGTAGAGATGGCTCAGCATTTAAGTATGCTCACCTGGTCTTTCAGAGTACTGATGTTTAATTTCTAGGTCACAACCACCTAAACTCCAGCTCCAAAGCATCCAGTGCCTCTGTCCCCGTAGGCACCTGCACTCGAGTGTGCGTGCCTCTGTGCAATACACACACTTACCTACACATAATCAAAATAATGCTAAATTTTTCTCTTAAATCTTTATAAACAGGCAGAAAAATTTTCATTTTATTTTGGTCCTTTTTCCAATCTGTTAATTTTTTTAGTCTTTATGAGTAGTTCAGTGTATGTCAACAAGTGCCAATAGTACCTTTTCTTAGGTTTTTTTGTTGCCCATCCTTGCATATATTTCACCTCAAATATTACATTATTTCAATACTCTAGGCTTGTAAATTGGGAGTCTCTCAGCTGTCTCTGTTGGTCTGTTGGACAGTGACTGGCCAAAACATTTTCATTAATTGAAGTGTTACCAGCATTCAAAAGTGTATAGTTTTTATGGAAAGCTCTGCACTTGTGATTTGTTATTTGCAGTTGTGAGATCTAAAGAGTTGACATCGCCTTGAATTCTTTTAAGACAGCCTTGCGTGAGGCTTGAACAGTGGCTGTTCTTCCCAGTCTCTTGTGTACCGTGCCGCTTTCAATGTCTTCCTTTGGAGGACAAGTGTCAGCTGCCACTGCTGTCAGCTCTTCATAGCTGTTCTAGTATAATGGAGAGAGGAAGGTGAGCTTCTCCTGCACCATAATGAAAAATTCTAATGAAAACCACACACCTTTTTTGAGTTTTATTTATTTATTTTTTTAGGAGGGAAGCTTGTGTAACATGGAAAATGAGGGGGAGTTGGAAGAGCACACCTGACCCCATTTTCCTTGCACCTCCCTTTTCTTCCCCATGTGCATTTGAAATTGTTCTGCCTGTTAGGACAGAGACTTAGCTGTTTCCCAGAAGCTGCATATAAAATGTAAACTTGATGTGTCTGGATTTTCCTTCGCCACCAGTGGTCCTTACTGTTCCTCTAAGTAAATAGCAGTCTTGCCTGACTTGGCTTCCACATAACCAATACTGAATGAACGAGAGAGTTTGTTTCAGTGGCTAGATGCTAGGAGTTGAACATTGTGTCTCCATTCTTTACTACCAAATACTACTACCACTCCTGGGCCATCATTTTCAAGAATATGTAGGAAACACTGACCAGATACAGCCAGTATTTGTATGAAATGTTTCACATATACTTTGTTTGAAATCAAAAACCTGATGTTGTAATTTACCAAGTTCGTTAGTTGTATCATAGCCTATATTATTTGCCTACATGATCTGAACAAGTCTCATTTGTATTCTTGTATTATGTATCCATCTGTATGCCAAATTCCTATTCATATAGTATATTTAACTACACTACAAATTAAGCTTTGTAGAAAGCATGTCATAAAGAGTTAAAAGAAGTAGCAGTGTGTTGATTAAAAACAGAATTAAAAGAGAAGTAGTAATGTGTTGATAATTTTTGACACTAGATCATGGGTATCAAAGTACTCCCTACCAGAAAGAAAAAGCTTAATGATAGTAAAAGAGGGTTTGTCTTATGTATGGCTATACATATGTCAGATTAATATATTAAGCTTTTTTTGAAACCCAGCAAACTGCAAAACATTTTTTAAAAGGCATTCTAGTATGAAGATAAATGAGTAAAAAAAATGAGTAATTTTTTGATCACAGAGAATAAATGGCCTTGGTGCTGCTCAGGACGCTAGTTAAAGCAGAGATGATTAGAGTGAGTGCTGTCCTCACCAGGGAGATTGTGGTTTATACATTGCCGATGAAAAGGTAAACTGATATAGCCTCTTTCCTCTTTTTAAGGGAAATTTGATATCTAATAAAATAAACCTTTAATTAGCTATATTTCTCATCCTAGAAAACAAATTTACAAGGGAACAATCAGTGATTTTCTTATTAGAGAACCTATTTCTTAGGTTATTGTAAAATTTTCAAACTAAGTGTTCTCCACCCAAAGACTGAGTGCTATAGTGTGGTTTAGCTGTATTATTCATAAATATTTTAAATCGGTAACATTTTATGAATTGCCATTAACAAGTCAAGTTTAAGCAGACAAGTGAAAGTATATGTTATTTTTTAAATAGAAACTACTTTTATATGTACTTAGATTCCTGTGTATACATTGTTGATAGCTTTTAAAATTGGTGTTGAACTGAGAATGACTTATTCATAACTTATGTTCTTTAATTTTTGAGAAACAGAATTGTAATTGTTAAGATTATAATTTTATGTTTTGTGCTCCATAGTGTTCTATTAGTTGAGGGTGTTTTTAAATTGTATTCTATTCTGAAAAACAACCTAAGGTCTCTTTTTACAGAACTAAAAATACATTCAAGTTAAAATATTTATAATTGCATCAGTTGCTAGTTATATGTTTTGATCTTAAGCTCAGGTATACTTTTTGTGACTTGAAAAAATATAAAAGTTAAAAAAACAAGTCTTTAAGCATTTCAGGGGCCTCTTGTTCTGTCCCCTGGGAATGGTCTCCCATGGTAACAGCTGTAACTTAAACTCAGTGTTGTGCTTTGCGTATTTCTTTGTGGTTGTGTTTATATCTTTCACTGCACAAGCTGTTTTACCCTGCCTTAACCTAGGTTTGGGTACAGATGGAGTGAGGAGAAACCAGACTCTGTTCTGACTGCCCCTCTGTCACTGTGGCGCAGTCGTGCTCAGTGCACCGTTGGGTCCAGTCACCTCGAAGGAAGACAGTGGTGGCGATGCTCTGTGACTCCGAAGACTCAACAGTGTTTCCATGGTTGCGTTTTCCTGCTTGTTTGGTAGCCATACGACAGCACATGTAACATTGGAATGTCTCTTTTTTAAATCTTGTTTTTCTCATTCTCTTTCACTTACATAGACTCTAGTGCTGGCAGAAAACAGTCCTGGAAGGGATAGTACTGAATATTTTATTATCTTTGAGCCTCGACTGTCAACTTTATCAAGAACATTAGAATCCTATAGCCTGCCATTTATGTTTTACAATGGTAAGTCTTAGGGACATAGGTTAGTAAATTCTGCTGTTAATGGAACTTCAGTTAACCTTGCTTTGCTTTCTGTGTGCATCCATCATATTATGGCATTGGAAAAGTCAGTTTCTAAGTTGTTTAAATTATCTGAAATTTTTTCTTAGATGTTAAAAAGCAGCAACAAATGGCAGCACTTACGAAGGAAAAGGACCAGTTATCTAAGTCCATCATTATGTATAGAAGTCTCTTTGATGCCAACAAGCAACTTGTTGATGAAATGAAATGTAAGTCACCCTGTGTGTGCAGGTAATTATAAAGCATTGTCTTTGAGCAGGTGAGGTGGGCGAGACTGTCTGTCTGTCTGTCTGCTTGAAAGAAAAGGGTGGTAAGGATAGCTTGCTCCTGGGTTGTTGGCAGTTGTTCACATGAAATATTCCTTACTTTAATCAAGCTCATCGCAGACTTATGCATTTTAAAAATTGGAAGTTTTCCCCTAGAAATGTGGACCTGTGGAAAGTTTAAAGCTTTTGACAATATTGATAACTAATTTATCTAGCTCTAGTTTCTGGAAAAGATGTCACTGTGGGAATGATAAGTGATCTAATTCTTAGTTTTAATCATGAGCTCTTTGTATTTTACATACCACAGTAGCATGTGGGCCCACCAGCACTGAAAATGGAATATTTATTCTTCCATTAGTCCAGAAAATGTTTGCTGTCTTTTAAAATGATATTCGTATGCAATTAAAATAAGACATTTGTTAAGTCGTACCATGTTACCTGTTTTTTATTTGTCAGATGTTTTGTTATAAGTTTTAACTTGTGTTAGTTTTATCCCTCCCCCCCCCACCCCCCCTGCCGCCCCTTTTCCAAGACAGAATTTTTCTGTGTAGTCGCTTTGTAGACCAGGTTGACCTCAAACTTCACAGAGATCTGCCTGCGACTGGCTCCTGAGTGCTAGGATTAAATGTGTACACCACCACTGCCCAGCAAAAGGTTCTTTTATTTTTAAGTGTATAGGTGTTTTGCTTGCGTGTATGTCTGTGCCTTTTGCCTGTAGAGACAAGAAGAAGGTTTCTAGATCCCGTGAAACTGGGGTTGCAGGCAGTTGTGAACTGCCATATGAGCCCTGGAATTTGAGCCCAGGTTGAAAGTGAGAGCAGCCAGTGCTCTTAACCATTCGTGTCAGCTGTATAGACTGTATAGATTGTTAACTGTACTGAGAGCATATCTGCAGTTCTGTAGCTCACGTGTCCATGTGTGGGATCAAGGTGTGGTGCCAGAGCATCTCCCCGTACATTCATTCTGTTTCTCTTGTCATGTATCATTGAACCTTGGGATTTATAACTTAATTGACCATGATCAACTATCAGTTTTCATTTTAATATCAAACATTAAAAGGAAAAAGTAGTTGTAAATTTTTAGGAAGGTATATTTTAAGTACTATTTAAGAAAGCAAAACAAACAAACAAACAACAACAAAAAGCCAAGGACCTGGACAGATAGCTCGGTCATTATGCACACTGGCTGCTCTTCTAGAAAACCTGGATTAAGTTTCCCGCACCCACATGGCAGCTCAGAACTGTCTGTAACTGCAGTCGCAGGGGCTCCAACATCCTCATGCAGACATGCATGTGGACAAACCACCAATGCACACAAAATCAAATAAAATCTTTTTTTTTAAAAAAAGAATTTTTCCTTTTCTATTTTAGGCCAAGTTGAAGAAGCAAAATTGAAAGAGGTCCAGCTGCGAAATGAGCTGAAAGCGTGCAGCATTGACGTTCCTGCAGCGCATCAGGTAGGGTTTCTAAGTACTCTGTGCGTGCGTGCGTGTGCGTGCGTGCGTGTGTTGTGTGTGTGCGTGTGCGTGTGTGTCTTCTAATCTCTACGTGTGTACCATGGTACATATACATAATACACACACACACAGTATGTTTGATTGGTTTAGTTATTTTGTGCATGTGAGTGTTTTACTTACATGCAGACTGGATCACCTGGAACTGGGGCCTTGAATTGATTGTGAGCCACCATATGGGTTCTGGAAATTGAACCCTAATCCTCTGCAAGAATAATAAATGCTCTTAACTGCTGAGGCATCTCTTCAGCCCTATGATGTTTTTAAGTAATTCAGAATAGTATAGAAGTCTTCTTAGCTTATTGTCTTCTTTGCGTGATTCAGTTTTAGGGAGAAGACAACTACATTGTATATTTATTTATGTATATCTTTTCCTGTGTCATGGTTGGTGGGGTTTGTTTTGTTTGCTTTTTGGTAGACAGTCTTGCTATGGTTCAGACTAGGTTAAGACTCTTTCTTCCGCCGTCTTGTGAATGCTGGGATTACCAATAGATCTGGCTATATTTATATATTATAAATATATTTATAAAATCTTATATTTTATAAGATTTTAGAAAATCATTGGATGCATAGCTCAGTGGTAGAGTTTATGGTGTGTAAGAGCCTAACTTAAATCCCAGTATTGCCCTTTTTCCTCCTCAAAGAAGGCTTTCTCTCTTTGGGAATATAATTTAGTAATAGAGTACTTTTCTACCATGTCTTAAGTTTGTGACCAAATATCCCTGATAAACATTTTCCATCAGTATTAACTATAGTTTTGTTGCTTATAATATAGTGTCTGTTTTAATAACTGGGCAGTGGTGGCACACACCTTTAATCCCAACACTTGGGAGGCAGAGGCAGGGGGAATCTCTGTCAGTTTGAGGCCAGCCTGGTTTGCAGAGTGAGTTTTAGGACATCCAGGGATACACGAAGAAAGCCTGTCTCAGAAAACCACCATAATCAAAGAAAAACAACTTTCCCACGTACTTCAAATTACTGCTTTCTCTGTCTTAGGCTGCCTGATAAAAAAAAAAATTGACATTGTAAATAAATTTTCTTTAATTACAGATACCTCATATTGAAGCACTTTTGGAAAAAAAGATAGCAGAACAAAATGAACTTAAAAAAAAGCCCAGAAGATCATGCACTCTTCCAAACTACACCAAGCGCAGTGGAGATGTTTTGGGAAAGGTTTGTGATTTAAGTTTTTAAGAAATAGTTCATTGTTGTTACTTGTTTTGTTTAAAATGTCTGTCTTCCCTCCCAAGTCCTGTTCTGAGGATTGAGTCCAGATCTTCCCATATTTTAGGCAGCACTCTCCTGCTGAGCTGCACTGCCAGTCAGCACGTCTGTTTCTTACAAAGTTTCTTAGAAAACTAGGGCAGATACTACAATATGTCTATGGTGAAATAAAAGCCTTATTTCTAAACAAGTTTGTGCTACCAGGTCAGAGAACAATAAATGGTAGGCCCAATTTTACCAACACAATGCCTAGATTTTAGAGGTGGCAGTAATTTCCCAATAGCTTTAAAGCAAGAATGCTTGTGACCACAGCAAGTATTTGTCAGTAAGAAAATGACTTGTTCTGATTCTCAATAAAACAATGCTATTTATTTGTAACATTTAAATAGCTTAAAGGTATTTTAAATAATATGCTTAATGAATCTTGACCCTCTGTTTTTTATTGCATATCTTTAAGTGTACTTCATGATTACCAAGACCTTCCCTATTAGAGACATTGAAGTATAAAATAAGTGTGTGTTTAATTAGCTAACAAACTTTGCATTATTGTTATTTGCTTATTTTGCAAATTTGCTATTGGTTAATCTGTAGAAAATTATTCTAAAAATTTAACAGAATAGGCCGTTTGATGGATTCCAGTCAGTGTAAATTTTCCAGCTTGAGGAATTTTGTTTTTATTTTTATTTTTCTATTTGTTTTTCTTTTTGTGTAGCTTGCAGTAGTCTTAACCTCTATAATCCTTTCTCAGCCTGCCAATTGTTGGGGTGCCAAAACATTTGGCTGATGTTTCTTTTATTCATGTTTTATTCTTACTGCTGTTCTCTAGTGGTAAGAGTTTAAAAAAAATTGTTTTATTTTAATTTTTATACATTTCTGTTAAACTGGCCTCAGATCGCACATCTAGCACAGATTGAAGATGACCGCGCCGCAGTGGTCATATCTTGGCATCTGGCAAGTGACATGGACTGTGTGGTCACCCTGACCACTGACGCCGCACGCTGTATCTATGATGAGACACAAGGTCGTCAGCAGGTGTTGCCTCTTGATTCTATTTATAGGAAAGCTGTTCCAGATTGGAAAAGGTTAGGAAAAAAATAAGAAAGTAATATTTATTGTCTAATTTGTTGCTTCGTAGTACTTGGGGTCAAACCCAGGGCCTCACACATGCTGAATACAATTTAAGCTACCTTCTCAGTAAGCCTTTGAATTTAAATAATGTGAATTTTATTGGCATAACAGACTTGAATTTGAGCTCCTACTTTTCTTTTACATTCTAACTCATAATCCATTACAAGCCTTTACCTACCATACTATTGTTAAATTTGTACTTATTAGACAGCATAGGAAATCAACACGTCAAAATAACTGTGTTGATAAGGGCAGTAATTTGTGTGTTCGGTTGTATGTAAGTACACATGCATATGTGTGTGCTTGTATGTGTAGGCCAGTAGTGGACCTTGGGTACCATTTGTCAGGAGTCATTCATCTGTTTGTGAGACAATTTCACTAGCTTTGGGGCTCACAGATTCTGCTAGATTGGCTAATTAGTGAGTTTCAGAGATCCAACTGTTGTCACCTGACTTTACCAAGTTCTCTCTCCAACCCTAAAGGTTAATACTTTCTATGAGAAAACATTTCCATTTTGAAGGCCTATTGTATCTTTGTTATTCCTAAAGGCCCAGTGGGCAGGTGCTAGAGAGATAGCTCAGTCAGTAAAGTGTTCCTTGCATTGTCAAAAAGAACTGAGTTGGGATTCCCAGCACCCACATGAAAACCAGATGTGGCACACATCTATCTACGATTCCTTTGCTCGGGAGGCAGAGCAGGAGAATCCCTGTAGCTCATTGGTTAGCTAGGCTAGCCAAATCACTGAGTTCCAGATTAAATAAGAGATCCTGCTCAAAAGATAAAGAGTAATTGAAGAAGCCGCCTGACCCTGTCCTCTGGTCTACACACACACCCCTGAGAATTCTGTGCTTATTCACAAGAATTATACAAGATCAAGATCAGACCAATCCACATTCTAGCATGGAGGAGGAAGGGGCTCACATGTACCCATGTTGTCGAGGTTTCTGTCCAGCCCAGTTCCCACAATTGTTAAGACCCAAAGAAATCACACAGAGGTCTACATTAACTATAAACTATCAGGCCCATTAGCTCAGGCTTCTTATTAACTCTTATAACTTATATTAGCCCATTATTCTAGTATATGTTAGCCCCATGGCTCAGTACCTTTTTCAGTGAGGCAGTCACATCTTGCTTCTTCTGTGTCTGGGCCAGGACTGCAGAGGAATGGGCTTTCTCCTTCCCAGAATTCTCCTGTTCTCATTGACCCACCTCCACTTTCTGTCTGGTTGTTCCACCTATACTTCCTGCCTGGCTATTGGCCAATCAGCGTTTATTTAAAATATCATTGACAGAATACAGACCATGGTCCCACACCACACCCAGCCCTAGTTGAGGACCTATTGGCAATTAATGGATTCGGAGGCAGGAAGAGTCACTTTTCTTTAAGGATGTGGCCCCTGTTAAATTGACCGTGCTCCGTGGATAACCCCACATCCATGAATATATCGACAGCAAATATTGGACTTGGTGAATTAAATTAAAAAAAGAAGGTAGGCAGGAAGAGGATCTGGGAAGAGTTAGGGGAAGTGGTAAGAAGTGTTGCATGTATTACATTCTCAAAATAATTATAAAAATATTAAAACTTAATCTAGGCAAGAATGAATTTGATGTTTAGGATTAAAGTTTGCTCTAGAATGTTGGCTCTATTGCTGTTTAGTATCCTTATACTCCCTCTGAGGAAGATGGATTTCACTTTTTGTTGTTGCTTTGTTTGTTTGAGACAGAGTCTCTCTGTGTAGCCCTGACCATCCTGGAATTCCCTGTAAATCCTGCTCTCTGGCTCCCAAGTGCTGAGATTAAAGGTGTGCACATAGATTTAATAAACACAATATAAGAGAGGGAGAGAAGCATGTAAGAATAGGCCTATAGGACATAGCACATGCTGTTTGCTGGGTTGTCAAGAGAGTCACTAAAGCAGATCCTCATGGCAATCCTCATTGCTAGGGAGAATACGTGATCATTTGGGAATATGGTTTGGGTCATATCAGTGGGTCATGTGTCACAATATGCATATATTTATTTTTTCTAAGTGTATTCATTGATTATAAATAGTTATGTATGCTTTATTTAGTACTTTTTTGTTATTTTGTTTTTGTTTCTTAATTTAGACCTCTACCTCATATCCGAAATGGTAAATTATATTTTAAACCCTTTGGAGATCCAGTCTTTGCCCGAGATTTGTTAACATTCCCAGATAACGTTGAACACTGTGAAACAGGTAAAAGACTGTGACTTCATTTTGTTCAGCTGTTCATTTGTGCTAGAAATCTATAAATTTTTAACTGTGGAAAATTACATTCTTATAAATAATTACTTTCATCAATATTTATTTCTGTATATTTTGATATTTTTAGTTTTTGGTATGCTGTTAGGAGACACCATTATTTTGGATAATCTAGATGCAGCCAATCATTATAGAAGAGAGGTATGTACTTTATTTTTTTTCAAGTCACTTTATTTAAAGAACTGGGAAATAAAAAGAAGACATCACACAGCTATATTAGTATGGCCACTTAGGCAAACCTGTGCCCAGACCCAAGGTTTGTGTGTCTCAGCGAGCTCCTCGCGGAACAGCTGCTTACAGGCTTTATGCTTTCACTACCAGTTGCTTTTTTATGCACATTCCCCTTTGTTTTTTTTTTTGTCCACGCTGTACTCACACCCATATGTTCGCTTGTTTGTACACTGTAGGCTAGGGATCCACACAGAGAGAGAAAATATGTTTTATTTTGCTTTTTCTTTGGGTGACCTTGCTTAATATTTTGAATTCTTTGTAAGCCTACCTATTTTCCTGAAACTTTTGATTCTGTTTTCTTTCTTTTCTTTGTTTTAATTTTTTTTAGAGCTAAATTGTGTACTACATTTTTTTTTTTTTTTGGTCATTCAACTTTTGGGCAACATGGTGAGTTCTAGGCCAGCCTAGCATGTACTGAAGAAAAACAGTGTATCTTACCTGAAGACCACATCATCAGGTTAGAGCAGTGGCTCTCAGCCTTCCTAATTCTTCAGCCTTTCAATAGAGCTCCTCATGTTGCTGTGACCCCCAGCTATAAAATTATTTAGTTGCTACTTCATAATTTTGCTACTGTTATGAATCATAATGTAAACATCTGATATGTTACCAGTGTGGATCAAAACCCAAAGATTGAGAACCACTAGATCATAGAGCCAAGTGTCTAACGGGTTTTTAGCATAATGACTTTCAGAGAACACACTTCTTGTTTCTTAGGACCTTTGAAGGCAGCTGTACTCACAAGCACTTAACATGGAATGGAAGAGAGGAGTTTGCCATTGTATGTGTTCTTAATTGTTGCATAACAAATATCCTTTGGTTCATAGACTTTGTATTAGTTAGGATTTTTTTGTTTCTTTGTTTTTTTTTTTTTTTTTTAGACAGAGTTTCTCTCCATGGTCCTGGCTGTCCTGGTACTCGCTTGCTCTGTAGACTAGGCTGGCCTTGAACTTTAGAGACCCGCCTGCTTCTGCTTCCTGAGTGTTGGGAATAAAGGTGTGCACCACCAACACCTGGCTCTTCCAATTTCTTTTCAATAAGTCATTTATAATTGTTTCAAAGCTGAGAAAAAAAGATTGATCGATATCTTAGTAACATTGTTAAGTTTCAGTAGCTGATATTTTTCTTTCAAAATTTTTCATGCTATTTACAGCAACATTTCAACTCTTGATATTACTCCTTTACAGTCTCTCCAACAGTTATAAGTATTCTCTAGATTTGTTCAGTAAACAGTTCACTCTTAGAACCTGAACTCCTGGCTGTATGTTTGTTGATAATAGTGCAGTGAGGTAGGATCATGAAAATTGAAGAAAAAAATAACACTAATCTTTTCAAAATTGTCACAAAAGAAAGCCCAATTGTTCTTTCTACTTGAGACTTACAACTATCCCCTCCCATATTGTGTTTATCTTCTAATAAGGGCATAATACGTCTGTAAACCTAGGTGTTTGTTACTGAATATGATAATATATCCTTAAAACTGGCTGAGCACTGATAAATGGATGGTATTGTGTGTGTGCACATGTGTGCATGTGTATATGGAGGACAGATGTTGACAGATGTCTTCCTCAGTTGCTTCCCCACCATTTTTTTTAAACAAGACTTCTCACTGAACCTGGAGCTCATCAGTTGACCAAAGTAACTGACCAGCAAGTCCCAAGAACCCACCTCTGTCCTCCCAGATGTGTTGTTTATAGATGTGTGCCTCTGCACCTGGCCACTTAAAATAGTCTTGGGAACCCAAACTTGGGTCCTCTAGCACAATCTTTTCTGAGTGACCATCTCTCCAGCCCCTATTTATCTGTCTGTCTGTTTTATGTGATGGATGTTTTGCCTGCATGTGTATCTGTGCACCACTTTTATGTCCAATCCCAGAAGAGTTTAGAAGGGAATGTTAGAGCCCATGGGATTAGAGCCACCATATGGGTCCTGAGAAATTGAACCTGGATTCTATGGAAAGACAACTGAGCCATCTCTGCAGCCCCAATCTCAGTTTCTGTCTTTTATGTTAATAATTAGAAAGCATATAAATTTAAATAAAAACCAAGAATAAATCATAATTATTTCTTTTACCAAGCAACTGTCTTAGTTAGTGTTACTATTGCTGTGAAGAGACACTTGACCATGGCAACTTTTATAAGAAAAACATTTAATTGGGGTGGTGACTTACAGTTTCAGAGGTATAGTCCATTGTCATTATGGAAAAACAAGACAGCATGCAGGCAGGCATGGTTGTGGAGAAGTAGCCGAGAGTCCTATATCTTGCAGGCAGCCAGAAATGGTCTCTGACAATGAGAGTAGCTTGACAATATAAGCAACCTCAAAAGCCAACTCCCACAGTGACACACTTCTTCCAGCAAGGACACACCCACTCGAAGAAAGCTACACACCTTCTTACAGTGCCACCTGCCTTCAGGGGACAGTTTCTTTCAATCCTCCCGCCCCCCAGTAACTTTGAATCTGCAAATTCTTGGCTCGGTAAATATAAGATTTTTTTTTTTCCAAGTAAGCCATGCATGGTAGCATGTGCTTGTAGTCCTAGCCCTCAGCTGGCTCAGAAGAGGAGTGTGAGGTCAAGACCAGTTCAGTCATATGGTGACACTACACATACATCAAAACAAACAGAAATAAGTGTTTACTTTAGTTGTTTTATTGCATTTTAGGCTTTTTTTAAATGCTAGGTTCAAATACATACATACATACATACATACATACATACATACATACATACATACATACATAGAGAACAAAACTAAAAGTGCCAGTTTTCTGCAGGGCATCTAGGAAGTGCCTCTGGGATTGTATTTCCTCTCTTTTTTACTTCTATAAATTGTGTATAACTTATGTAAATATTTACGATTAGATATTTGTAATGTGCTGAATTATAGTGCTCTTGAGTCACATTTGGGGTAGGGTGTGTGCACTGGCCAGAGGAGAATGTTAGGTGTAGTGCTGTAGTTACTGTCCATCCAACTTTTCCCTTGAGTCAGGGTCTCATTGAACCTGGAGCTTGCTTTTTTTGGGGGGGGGGAGCGGGGAGAGGCTGACTGATCAACAAACCCCACTGATCCTCCTGTTTCCATAGCCTCCCACTCCTTGCAGTAGGAGTACAACCTACAACCACCTTAGCTGGGAATCCAGACTCCAATCCTCATGCTTGTATGGCAAAACATTCTTACCATTGCATCATGTCTCCTGCCCCCTCAGTCACTTTTTAATATATGTATTCTGTTTCATTGTGTGGATGTGCTACAGTGTATGTAACTTACTGAGACGTGTCAGCTTGCTGGATTCCATGAAGACTGTTTGAGTACACATACTTGTGATTATTTTGAGGATTTAAATGCTTGTAAGAGGAATTACTGACAACTCCTTTAGAGATCATGAAATGCTAAATACAGTGAGATATTTTTATTCTAATTGGCGAGCTTAATTCTTGGCTCCTTCTCCCCCTTGTAGTTGAAGCCAGCATTTGAAAACTGACCAGTGCTCTGCTTGTCTAGGGACTTCACCAGTTCATTTTACACACCCTTAGATTATAATTTTGTGAGAGCACTACTCCCAATTCTGTCACTTATTTCTTTACTTGCTTTCTTGCTTACTTACTGTTTTTGTTTTTGATACATTGTCTCTCTACAGAGGCCTAGCTGTCCTAGAACTCACTATGTAAATCAGAGTGGCCTCAAACTTATTGAGAGCTACGGACCCCTGCCTCCTGAGTTTTGGGATCAGAGGCATGTGGGACCATGCCCAGCAATCCTGTCATTTATAAGCTGAGATGTGATAATTTCTCTTTGAAGCAATCGGAGTTGGTTTCTTTCTAATTAGTATCTCTGTGCCTTCTGTAGGTTGTTAAAATCACACACTGTCCCACATTACTGACCAGAGATGGAGATCGTATTAGAAGTAATGGAAAGTTTGGGGGCCTTCAGAATAAAGCTCCTCCAATGGACAAGCTTCGGGGGATGGTCTTCGGAGCTCCAGTACCAAAACAGTGTATGGTCTTGGGGAAAGAAATCGGTAGGTTAAATATGGGGTGAGTTTTGTTTAGTTTATTTGCATTGTTTTAAGAGAGTCTTGTGTATCTCAAGCTGGCAGGAATTCACCATATAATTTAGTATGGCCTTGAGTTTATTGACCTCCTGTCTCCATCTCAGGCATTTATCACAGCACACCTAGTGTCTGGTGCGGGGACTGACCTGAGGACCTCCCGCATGCTAGGAAAGCCCTCTGCCAGCCAGGCCACAGTCCCGGCTCCACAAGATAGTTTAGTTTTTCCTTTTTCCTTTTCTTTCATTTTTTTCTTCAGATGACAGAAGTATCTCTTGAGGATTTCCTACTATTTATCTTTCTGTTTTGTTTTGTTTTTGTTTTTAGTGCTGGGGGGTCAAACCTGGGGTCTTACGTTTGTTAAATAAGCATTCTACCACCGAACTACATCTGAATGAGTATCTAAATGCAATTTCTGATCTGACTTAACATTTTCTTTAAGGGTTTATGTTTTCAGAATCTAATGCGACAAATTAACCAGTAACCAATATAAATAATGTAAAATACTTTTGTTCTTACAAAAATGTATCGTATATCAAGTAGTTGAAATATACTCACTTCTTCCTTTCTTTATTGAATTATTAAAAGAAAGCGGTAGTCCAAGGAGTAAATAGAGTACTTATCTGCCTCTTTTTTAATACGTAGTAAGGAATAGTCTGCCTTGTTGAATTAACAGTTTGTCAGACAATCATTTGTTCTTGTCTCAGTTCATTCATATAGTTAAGAGTTTTTGAGCCAGCCATGGTACTGTGTACCTGCACTGACTACTTGGGAGACTGAGTCAGGAAAGCTCACTTGAGCCTATGAATTTGAGATTAGCTTGGTTCAAATAGCAAAACCCTATCCAAAACCATATTTCCCCCCTAAAGTATATAATATGGACCCTTCCACCACTTCTATTCTCTTGTCTCCCAGCCTCTTCAGGTCAGCCTGTGTATCGCCCGAATCTGCTCTGAAGTGCATGTATACTCAGCAGGAAGTCCCTCGTGCGATTTCCTTATAGATTCCTGTTTTTAGTTTATGAAGTTACTGTGCTTGACTATCTATTTACTGCCCTCAGTAATTTCTTAATTTTAGCCTTTTTTATAGGTATCATAGAATTTGCCTCTCCTTTTCGGGGGGTGGGTTTGAGACAGGGCGTAGCTTTGGAGCCTGTCCTGGAACTAGCTCTTGTAGACCAGGCTGGCCTCAAACGCACATAGATCTGCCTGCCTTTGACTTCCGAGTGCTGAGATTAAAGGCGTGTAACACTACCACCTGGCTAAAATTTGCCATCTTAACTTCATTTTACAACTTAGTATTAAATACTCTTACTTTGCTGTACAGAGTATCCCCCAAAGTACATTTTGCAGAACTGAAACTTAGTATCTTCCCATCCCTTTTCCCCTTTCTGTATCATTCTACTTGGAATTCTCTATGAAATTGATTATTCTAGATAACCCATAAAGGGGAAAGTGTATGTTAAGGTGAGGTCAGGGCTTATCCACTGTAGCAAGTGGTTGAGTTTCCTTTGCTGGTAACAAGGATTGATCCTCCACTGTATTATGCGTGTCATTTTGCTCTTTTGGTTAGTTGAAGCCTTTTTTTATTCTGTTGCCCTGGGTGGCTTGACCCTCACTGTATAACCCAGGTTTGCCTAGAATTCACGGTAATTCTTCTGCCTTAATCTCCCAAGTGTTGGGATTACAAAATGACACACTACCCCACGCTACACTTTTGTTCTTGTAGTAATGTATAATACAAACATAAAAAAATACACATTTTACACACATAGAGCTGGTAAATTTTAGCAAAAGAACACCATACTTAGAAGAATTAAAAATAAGGTATGGGGATGTAACTCAGTGGTAGGACACTTGGCTGGTGTGTTTAATCTGAAGTACCACACATAGTTTAAAATGAATAAAATATTATCAGCTCTACAGAAAACTGCTCATTTTTCTCTTCAAGTCTCCATATGATATGACTTTGTTTACTTACCTTTGTTTACTTACGTCTGTTCCTGTACTTTATATATAAATAGAGTCTTAGAATGCACAGCTCATATCTGCTTTTATTCCTTATGTGCTGTATATGTCGATAGCTGTAGTTTATTTTTTTAAAGATTTATTTATTATGTATACAATATTCTGTATGTGTGCATGCCTGAAGAGGGCACCAGAACTCATTACAGATGGTTTTGAGCCACCATGTGGTTGCTGGGAATTGAACTCAGGACCTTAGAAAGAATAGGCAGTGCTCTTAACCACTGAGCCATCTCTCCAGCCCCTGTAGTTTATTTTCATTACAGAATAGTATTTTATTATGTAAATAGACTGTTATTTATTCAGCTGATAAACTAGGATGGCTTCCAGCTTTGAGATAATTTAGCCTTGACAGTTTTAAAAGCAGCACTAGTTGAAAAGACCATAGGAGGCTTTTAATCCCAGCACTCAGGAGGCAGAGGCAGGCGGATCTCTGTGAGTTCGAGACCAGCCTGGTCTACAAGAGCTAGTTCCAGGACAGGCTCCAAAGCTACAGAGAAACCCTGTCTCAAAAAAAAAAAAAAAAAAAAGAAAGAAAGAAAGGACCATAGGAAAAGATTCAAGCATCTGCTTATTATGTTAATGACTATATACAAAACTATCAATAAAAATTACATTAAGATCCATCTCATTCCAGTCAGAAAAGTGTGTCATCAAAATAAATGACAAATGCTGATAAGGACGGACATGAACAAAACAGGAATTCTTGTGCACTTCTGACCACTATTGAAACCAATATGAAAGTTTATTAAAAAAAAAAAAACCAACTAAAAATAGACTTATCATATGAACCAACACCCCTCCTGAAGTTATCCAAGACTTCATTAGCATATTTATATGCTAATAAAAGTGCATGCCTTTGCTGCACTTTTCACAATAGCCAAGTTATGGAGCCATCCGACCTATGCACTGACAAAAGAAATGGGTAAAATGTGATTCACAAGCACAGTACGGAAGAGTGAAGTCGTGTCTTTGCAAGAAAATAGATTCGGCTGGAGGCAAGTAAATTAAATCTGTCGTAGCAAATAATACTGTTTTCTCTCTTGTGAGTCATATATTTACATACAGCTGTGTCAGATCACATGGATGTAGATAACAAGAAACTAGAAATGAGCCGGGCAGTGGTGGTGCACACCTTTAATCCCAGCACTTGGGACTCAGAGACGGGCGAATCTCACCAGGACAGACTCCAAAGCTACAGAGAAACCCTGCTCGGGGCTGGGAGGAAGAGTCTGTGAGGAACAGAAAGAATTTAGGGAACGAGACAGGTAAAAAACAAAGAATTATAGCAGGGTATTTCCAGTATATTATATATTTGCATGAAAACATTTTTTGTAACCCAGGATGATACAATAAATTAAAATTTAAAATCCTCACTTTTAAAAAGTGACTACTCGAAGAAGCTGATAATTAGAGAAAACAGAGACAGTGGATTAACCAAACAGCCTTACTAACCCAATTTGTAGGACTGCATTTTATGATGGTAGTATCAAACAATAAAAAAGAATTACTTAAAAAATAGATGCTATATTTACAGGATTCCTGGACATTTACTAATAGTAAATTATTATAATAGTAAGGCCATCTCTGTAGACCTTTGAGAAGAAAAACATTTATTAAAGGCATGTTCTATTCATTTATAGATATATACCTATATATAGGTAACATATTGCAAGGATGTAAAAAGGATTTAGCTGTATGTATATATTTATATGGAAGGACAAATACCAATTTTTTTTCTTCTGGTTTTTCGAGACAGGGTGTCTCTGTGGCTTTGGAGCCTGTCCTGGAACTTAATCTGTAGACCAGGCTGGCCTTGAACTCACAGAGATCCACCTGCCTCTGCCTCCCCTTTTTTAATCTGGGATTAAAGGTGTGCCACAACCCCCGGCTACCAATCATATTTTTAAAGTCCTTAATTGGTGTTATTGTAACGTGTCTTATTTTCTCATTCCCTGGGAATCCCACATCATGTACAACAATCCCACCCGCCTCCCAGCCCATCCACACCCGCTTTCCTCTTCCAGTGGCGCCTCTCCTCCCACCCCCAAGAAAATAAATAAATAAGCGTCTGACCTTCCCACCTGTCCATCACATCACTCGTCTTGGTGTCTGACAGCTTGAAAGTGTTTATTAGAATGAGTGTTCGGTCTGATTCAAGGCCTCTGGCTTCTGGTACACCAGCCATACTGTCCCTCACCAGATATCCTGCTGTTGCCCCAACTCACGGATATCTTACAGCTGTGGTCCACTCCAGCAAGTCGTAGATACGGGTAGATGTTGGAGTGGGCCAGCTCAAATCACCTGCACGGATCGCTCCCCTCAGGCGAGGGTAGAGCCAGCTCTCCTGTGCCTAAGCCGTCAGGCTCGTGCCCATGATGAGGGATGGGGCCAGATTTCCCTGGGCCAGCAAAAGGCAGGGCCAGCTCAGCATGGCCCTCAGATTTCAACACACATGCTTCACATGGTCCCTGGTGGTAAAAGGGACACAAATATCAACAGACCCCAGCAGGACCACGGATCAGACATGGCCCTGGCAGCAGCACGGCTCTCAGACACCAGCGTGGTTTCAGGTGGCTATCCAGACCCTGGGCATCTGCACAACCTTCCGTGTTAACAGGAGCCATGGACTCAGACATGGCTCTCGGCAGTCCAGGCCTGGGCGTCACCATTTTCTCCTGCCTTCACTTCTGTAGTTCCAGCTCTCCCCACAGCACACGAACCACTGGGCTTCCCTCCCGTTTCTCCACCAGACATTTGCTCCTCGTCATAGTGCCCGTCTGGGGCCTCGAGGTGTCAGGTGGGCCCTGGGTGTCTTCCACTCGCTCAGGCCAGAGGAAGGGGTAATTTTTATTTTATTTTAGGTGAAATAAAATAAAAGAGACAGGGTTTCACTGTGTAGCCTTGATTGTCCTGGAACTCACAGAGATACACCTGCCTCCCTCTGCCTCTTGAGCGCTGGGATTAAAGGCATATGCCACCAATGCCTGACAAAAATCACACTTTCACATACAAAAAACTTAAATCCTCATGAATGCTGGGATTAGTAATTGGTCGTCAGAAATGGCTCACACATAGTTTTAAAACCTCAGATAAGGGTTGGAGCGATGGCTCAGAGGTTAAGAGCACTGGCTGCTCTTCCAAAGGTCCTGAGTTCAATTCCCAGCAGCTACATGGTGGCTCACAACCACCTGTACTGAGATCTGGCGTGCGGGCATACATCAAGGCAGAATGTTGTATACATAACAAATAAATAAATCTAAAAAAAAACCTCAGATAAGATAAGACACACCTTAGACTTTGTGTGTACGAGTCTAAGCTATGGGAAAAGTGATTCTAGAACCATCTAAACTGTAGCCACTTAAAACTGGACAGGGTATATTTAATATCTAGTAAATCATGCAGATAGGCAAGAGTCTCAAAGCTGAGTAAAAGGAGTTTTGTACAGAGTAAATGTTCTGAAAGCCACATGCTTTAACAAGTGTGTAAATGGCCTGTTTGTTGAAACAGTGGCTTGGTTCGCCTGCTCCCTCTTCCCTTTCTTCCTCTTGTGTACTGAAACCGTGCATGAGGGCTTACTGTCTGTGCAGCAGCAGTTAATACTATGTTTTATTACAAGTCAGGGAATAGTGATTTGGGGCAGTAAACTATTCTTCCTCTTTCATATCTTCTCTGACTGTCTGTGTTGAATAGTATTGAATGCTTTGTGTCAGCCAGCATGTAAAAATGTCCAAGCACTTTCATATAGAAAACTCTAGGTGTCTTTTGGGTTGTGATTCTTTGGGGTGGCATTTGTCTAATATGTTCAAGGCCCTGGGTTCTAGCCCCATAACTACAAAAAAATGAAATAAAAAGAGTGGAGAGTGGTAATTGAAAGTTCATTCCTGATCTAGAAATAAATTCAGTCAAAGAAAATTAAAATTAACTATCAGGTGTTGTCTCTACTATACTTGTTTTTTTTTTTTTTTCATTGTCTGATTCATGTCTTTAAAAGGCGTTGCTCATGGGTTACTCAGTAATGCTGTCCTTTTTTCTAAGACATGGATTTGTTGTGACATTAGCGCTTTATTTAAATATCTGCTTCTTTGTAGATCTTATTCAGCAGTACCGCACTGCTGTGTGCAAGCTGAACACTGTGAACAAGGATTTGAGCAATCAGTTACAGTACCTTCACACTCCTGATATGAAGAAGAAGAAACAAGAACTTGATGAACAGGAAAAGAGTCTGAAACTAATAGAGCAAAAACTCGGTATATGTTTACTTTCTGTTAACTTCGTGTTTGACAGTGGATGACGAGTCCACTGTGAAGAGAAGGACTGCGAATGGGTCAGACCTTGAGCTGATTGCTGAACCACTGCGCTGTCTGATAATGCTTAAGACTGTTCTCTCAGGGATAGTGTCTGAGTTAAGGTTTCTGTTGCTGTGGTGAACACATGACCAAAGGCAAATTGGGAAGGAAAGGGTTTATTTCAGCTCACAGCTTACAACCAGTCATCCAGGGAAGCCGGGGCAAGAGAAGCCATGGGGAAACACTTCCAACCATCTTGCTTCCCATGGCTAGTTTAACTCACTTTCTTATATAACATAGGACTGCTTAGGGGTGACACCACCCACAGTGGCCTGGGTTCTTCCACACCGAGACAGTGCCCTACAGACATGCCTGCAGGCCAGTCTGATGGAGGCAGTTCTCCAGTTGTAGGTCCCTAATCCCCGATGGCTCTAGTTGATATTTGTTAGGAGACTCTTGGTATTGTTAGTTTTTTCACCAGTTACTGTGTGTTTGCTGTTCCTGTTCTACTGCAGTTTGTCATGTTGTCTTCACAGGCATGACTCCTGCATGGAAGTGCAGTGACTCATTTTGTCACTCACCAAAAATTGAGTTGACAGAGTGTCCAATTCCTACAAAAAGAATGAGAAGAGAATCCACTAGACAGAACAGGTGAGCATATTGTGACCCAATTGCCATTGGTTAGTTTATCAAGACCCTGTGTTGTTGTACTTTCAAATCATTGTAGGTTCATTTCTAAATTTCCTGCGGTAAGATTTGTATTTTAAAAACAGAAGCAGGTTTGGGGTGATAACTCAGTAATAAAGGGCTTGCCAGGTGTGTGAGCTCCTCCAGTTTTGGTCAGTGTCACTAGGGCACAGCACATGGTGTTTGTGTGTGATTAAGTCACAGACTCATTGTATTCTCTTAGGAAGTCTCATTTTCTTTTTTTTTTTTGGAAGTCTCATTTTCTTAGTGATGCTTTACTGTTTGGAAATGTTACCTGTTCTGTTACTGAAAGTCACTAGAGAATGAAGTTGCTTTTATGTTTTGGAGTAAGTTTCAGTATACTGCACTCTAATTAATGGAATCACAAATTTTTAAAATAGTAGTATGTGCAGCATGAATTCTAATTGGTCTTAATAAATAAAATCTGGAATCAGATATTAAGGGGTAAAAACTGAAGGATCAGAGAAGCAGTGTGGACAGCCACTAGGGGAGACCTTTTATCTCTACGAATGTTTAGACTGAAGGGGCGATCCTGTCCTCAGACTGTCCCCTCAGACTGCACTGAGCTCTTGGCTCATCCTGCCTTATTTTCCTTTCTCCACCCAGCCATATCCCTCCCTGTCTCCACCTCCCTAGTGCTGGGTTTAAAGGCGTGGGACTATCGAATCCTGGGATTAAAGGTGTGAGTGGCCACTGCCTGTTCTCAAGTGACTTAATGCTACACTCTGATCTTCAGACAAGCTTTATTTGTTAAAACAGAAACAAATATCAGTCACTGTATTTTCCCTTTTTGTCTAAAATTAAAAAAGAAGGCTATAGCTAATATAAGAAAAACTATATACAAGGAGTATAACTATATACAATATATACAGGCAATAAGTATATCAACATGTCTAGTCCATATGCATTTAACAAATTCAGAGAAAATACTCCATTATCTCTCCTGTCTTGATGATTCTAAAGTATTGTATCTAATTCGCTCTATCCTAATTTGCATTACCATCCAAAACTCTCTTTTGATCTTTCAACCTTACACACTTTATACCTCGTTTGTGAGTTTCTTTTCTGAGTCTGTAAACAAGGAAGACTATAACTTTCTAGTCTTCTATTCCCTCAGAGACCCGAGAAGGAAATAATAACTGAGTAAGCAGGAAGTATGATCCAGCAACTTCCAAAAAATGTGAGAAATGACAGAAACAGCTGGCTGCCTGGACAGCCACCCGAGGTTCCTCTGCAGCGTTGCCCTACAGGCCTAGACTATTTGACAGACTTTTCTGTGAAGCAGGAGTCCTGAAGGACCGTGCCGCCTCAGGAAGGTCTGGGAGTCGCTCTCCTCTGTGCCCTGCCGTCTGGTTTGGACAGCGCCGTCAGCAGTCAAGGCAAGGGCACTTTCTTTCCCAGTGGCTTACTTTTGCCACAAAGAAAGTAAACTCCATGTGGAGTTTCTCCAGTGCCCATTATCCTCTCCAAAGTAGATCAGTGCTGCCAGGAGCAGACATGTCTCATTGTCATTAAAAAAAGCCAAAAAACAACCCATGTTACTAAAACATCTTAAATGTCATACACTGTAGATCTCTGAAGTGATAACCTTTCTACCTAAAATATTTCTGTTTGACCTTGAAAGCATAGCTAATATAAGTTCATTTGTATTAGGTGACTATGGACCTGCATTTCCTTATTATCCTAAATAGTTGATAATAATAACTTTAAATGACTACTAGAAATTTGCATTGCATTGTTTAATGAACTGTATAGGTACAGTATCTTGAACAAGACTAGAAATGTATGTTCTAAAATCTAATCTCAAATTTGTATATAATATACAAAAGTCCAATCCAATGTAAAACATTTAAAACTAGTAGTTGCTTTTGAAAGTAGATTCAGTAATCTGCCTTTTTATCTTTCTTTTTTCTTTTCAAGTAGATTTAGTAATCTGCCCTTTTATCCTATCATATCTGTAGCCTCCTTTTTTTTATTCCAAATAAGAACCCTGAATCTTATCTCCTTTGTTTAGCTTTTTTCCTGACCATTACTAATAACAATGACAAATATCCATAACCCAATAAAAGACCAAAAGTCACCAACCTCACCTTTTGGGAGTGTGGGTGTCGTGTTCTTAAATTACTTCCTGCTGTCTGGGGGCAACGACGTTTTTAGCACATCCTGAAAAGAAAAATTTGGGTTAATTGTCCAATCCTGGGAAAGGTAATACATTCTAATATTTTTTTCCCAGAAACATATGTTAATGTATGCTTTCTTTCTGGGATTGGGGGAATGTTAATCTGAGTATTTCACTGCTGTAACAAATCACATCCCCAGAAATTCATTGCTATGTTAGCTACATATGGCTTTAATTTTTCTCTCTATTCTTCTGGCCCTATATATTCAACCAATCTCGTGCTCTCTTTTACCTGATTGGAGAGTTCCAGTCCCTAAAAGCTGAACATTTTCCTCCTGAAGAGGCCAGTTTGGATGGCAGAATTCTGGTGCAGCTATTGTGACATCCGCACCTGTGCCTACCAGACAGTCAATGACAATGTCATTTATTTGTATTTTTTAATTTTGGTCTTTGTTTATTTATAGAAGTTTACCAAAATATTCACTTTATGGTTTCTCCTGAATTATTTTTTCTCTCTTCTATCATCCAGAGCAGTAGACATTAGGTTCTTTGATTGCTCTGGGAAGACTTCTCCAGGATGACAGGAAACAACTGAACTTGATTTGGTATGGGGGCCTTCAAGAGGCAAAGGGTTACCCTTGAATGGTCTTGTTGATCTGCATTCATTAGTCCGTTGCCTGCCTTTGTCACACCTGCATAATCCAGAAGGGAGAGGCATTCTGTTTGGATTATGCTTAGAAATAACATAGTTTCTGGGAACACCTGTTTACAGTCCCTTTTAAGGTGACCTTGTTTGCTACAATTGAAACCCTTGATATTTCAATTTTTCCTCAAACCTCTGGAAATCACCTACCTATCCATGCATCATCATGGTCATGAGATTCAATATATCTCAGATCCATTCTTCCAAGGCCACCGATCTTGCCTTTAAAGGCCTAATTATCCTTTTTGCACTCGGGAGGCAGAGGCAGGCAGATCTCTGTGAGTTCGAGACCAGCCTGGTCTACAAGAGCTAGTTCTAGGACAGGCTCCAAAGCCACAGAGAAACCCTGTCTCGAAAAACCAGGAAAAAAAAAAAAGAAAAAAGAAAAAAAGAATTCGCATTTTAAAAGCCAGAGATTTAATTATTATTTTATCTAGCTTCTGATTTTGGTATCATTCTATTTACTGATGTCAGTCTTTGTAAGAAATCTGTGAAGATTTCTTTGGGGCCCTCTATGACTTTAGTTAATGATTCAATCTTCTTTCCTTCTTCAGTTCTGTTGCAAGCATTCAGAGCTTCTGCACAGCACAAAGCCATGATTGTCTCTCTATATTAGACTAATCTCTTTCTCCAAGAAGTTGATCTTTGGAGACTTCCATACCTCTAGTTCTACTCTATTATTCAGTGTTCTTAGCTTCTTCTTTGAACCAGGTCCTCCATGGTAATTGTGGATCAGGCTCCAAGATTGCTGTAATCAAATATCTCCAGTTTTGAGGGATAATTTTATTCCACGTTGACCATGAGTTTAACATTTGCTTCACAAAAGGTGAATGCATACTATATGAGACTATCACTTTCTTTAATCTCCTTAAATCTAACATTGCCACAGGAGTCCAATCAGCTCTTACAGAGCCTCTATCATTTGGCAGTTCCTGTAAGGTTACTGGATATATTAAGGTTGGTTGTTTGAAAATCTTAAGCTGTTCCTCTCTATCCTTATACTGCTGAAATTGGTTCTCCTTTAAATTCCTGTCTGGATTTGAATATGTCAGTGACCTGTTTAAGTTTTTCTAAGGCCTATATCTCGGCACTCATCAAATAACTTTCTGGTTTTTCAAGACAGGGTTTCTCTGGATCTTTGTAACCTATCCTGGAACTAGCCTCCCAGATACTGGGATTAAAGTCATGTGCTACCACCACCTGGCCCCAAACAACTTTTTAAGAGATAACAAGAATTATCAAAATGACAGCAAGGATTGTCAAAATGATAATTAATAGTATGTCAATCCCAGTTGATTATCCCAAATTTAATTGTTCCATTTTAAAGATATACATTATGTAATCATACAAAGACCTAACTTTCTCTGTTGTAATTGTGCTTTCCATTCTTTAGTGTGTGGGGGAACTCTTTAACTATTTCCTTTAATAACTTTAAGAATTCCCAATTTTCTCACCAGAGGCCAGTCCAGAATACTATTAAGTGAGACATCCTTATCTCATTTTCCCCACAGGAAGATTTTTTTTTTTTTTTTTTTTTTGCTTTTCTTTTTTTGAGACAGGGTTTCTCTGTAGCTTTGGAGCCTGTCCTGGAACTAGCTCTTGTAGACCAGGCTGGCCTTGAACTCACAAAGATCCACCTGCCTCTGCCTCCTGAGTGCTGGGATTAAAGGCGTGCACCACCACCGCCCGGCCCCACAGGAAGATTTTACAATAATCTGGAAGAGATAAGGTTTAAAATTGTTTAGTCGTTGTTAGTAGTCATAGTTAGAATAATAGTGCATTACCTCAACCAAAGTCATTCATGAATAAAAATTAAAGGTTTAGACTTACAGTGTACTAGGTAGCATAAGACACATATGTATCTAAAATACTGTTTAGACATGTAAACATTGTAAAGAAAATTTTAGTTTTTGAGGTCTCACTATGTAGACAAGGCTGTCCAATAACTTACTGTACAGACCATGCTGTCTGCAAACTCGCCCCACCTCTGCCCCATATGCTGTAATTAAAGGCATGGCACCACCATTCCTTGATTCAGTGTTAAAATGATTCATGAAGTATTTACATTTTGTTTTCATGCAAGGTCTTTGACATTCACAAGAGATCTAATCTGAGCTACAACTGATCACATCGCAAGTGCGGCTTCGGTGCTGAGTAGCAGAGCTCCGGACAGAGCTCACAGCACTGAGCCATGGGCCCTGCGTCCTTCCCATGTCATCCCCGAGATGCAGCCTCTGAGTGGCATCCTATTGTGGCCTCCCTTTTTAAAGTTTTATTGATTTTTTTTTTTATGTGTATGAGTGTCCTTGCCTGCATACCTGTGTGTATGTGCACCACATGGTTGCCTAGTTACCCTCAGAGACCCAAAGAGGAAGTCAGATGCCCTGGGATTAGAGTTTACAGATGGCTGTGAGCCACTACAGGGTACTGGGAACAAAACCCAGGTCCTCTGCAAATAACAGCGCATGTTTTTAAACATTGAGCCAACTCTTTAGCCTCTCCTTTTTTAAAAAATGTACTTCTGGGGCTGAAGAGACACCTCAGCAGTTAAGAGCCCTTGTTCTTACAAAGAACCCACGTGGCAGCTCACAACATTCTGTGACTCCAGTTCCTGGGGATCCAGTGTCTCCTGACTTCCACAGCCACCATGCATGCACATGAGGACACAGACATACATGCAAGCAAGATACTTAAAATAAGTAAATCTAACAAATAACAATGGACTCTGTCTTTAACAGCTTTAGATAGAGCTAAGCAGATTTTGTCAGCTGTGTGATCATTATGTCATGACCTCCACATAGGCCACCAGTCCCAAACATCAGATGGAAATAAATCTCTGTGCTCTGCCACTCTTTTCTTTTTTAGATTTATTTATTATGTACACAACATTCTGCCTCCATGTCTGCTCACACGCCAAAAAAATGTGCCAAAAAAAGAGTGAATCCCTTCCATGCCTGAAACTATCTTTATACTGCCTAAATTCATAGAAAGCTTCCTGAAACTAACAGCACGAGAGGCAAGGGGGGAATATTCTAGAGGCCAAGGGATCAGGAAGTAGCTTAGAAATGGGAAAGAGTTTGATAGAGCTCCCCACAAAAGTGATCCAGCCACGGGGGATAATGGGAAGAGGCGGAGAAGACAGGGAGCAGCAGCTGGCAGGCTCTAGTGAGGCTGGAATAGCTTGTTCTCTGTCTCGTGCGTAAGTGGGCGGGGCCGCCAGTTAGATAGCGATGTGATGCCCTGGTGCAGCTGCTTCGAGACCAGAGACCGTCTGATGTTTCTTCTAGAAAAATTGTCTAAATGACTGATGAGTGACTTCTCATCCCGCCGTCAGCCTGTCCTTTCAATTTTTGTCAAAGTGAGAGTGTTTGAAGCTAAGTATTTAGAAATTTGTTTTGTTTCCTTGAACTCCATGGTCCACTTATAGAAGTCAGAGAGTGGTTTGCAGCGGTTCAGCTGCCTTCCATGGTGCCAACCCTTGGGATCAAGCTCAAGTTGTCATGTTACCTGCTGGCCCGAAATATCTTTAACAGTATTCATATACCAAATGGATTTATGTATTTGTAAATTTTTTACTTGTTTATGCTAATTTAACAAAAATCCCACATCGTGTTTCGTCAGCCCCAGTACGTCATTGGCTAGAAAAAAAATACTGTATATTCTGTGAAACATTACAGAACTATAACTTAACCATGGTATTTGAGGGGTGTGTAGTGATATTTCATTTGTATTTTAATAAATAAAACAACCTGAAGGTCAGAAAAGCAAAACAGTCAACCGCTGAGACTTTGTGTGAGAGCTGTCTCCTCCCATTTTATAATCCTCCCTAGGGCCGGGATTAAAGGCGTGCACCACCCTGTTTCTGTGGCAAACTAGTGTGGCTACTGGGATTAAAGGTGTGTGTCACCACTGCCTGGTCTGTAAGGCTGAGCAGTGTGGCTGCTATATTTATTAAAATACAAATGGAATATCACTACAGGGGTGTCTGAGTTTAAAGGGTATTAATGTGAAAGAACATGACTCTCGGTCTATACTTGAGATAGGGTTTCGTCATCCAGTGAAGGGCTTGGCGGTCAAGAGCACTTGTTCCTGAGAGCATAACGTGATGGCTCACCATCTTAACTCCAGCTCCAGGGAGTCAGACACCTCTCCCGATCTCTGATCCTTTGTGCATACGAGGCACACACAGGCATACACACTAAAACACAGAAATGTAGAGACTTTTGTAATCATAAGTTAACATTTTTTAAAATGTTTATCTCTGTTTCGAGGTACTGTCATTAGAAAATTTGGCATTCAGTTGTATGTGCATAAAAATACATACATACCAAGGCACTGACTGTGTTCGTGAGAGCTGGGGTGGTCAGAGAGCAGTGAGGCTGTTGGGACAGAGGCCATGGCCTCACACACACTAGGCAAACCTCTCCGCACCCACCTGCATCCCCAGCCAGTTCTTGAAGTCATAGTTTTTATTTAAAGCGGGGAACAGTCAGGTAGTATATAATGTGCAGTTTTTAATCTCAGATTGTACTGCTCAGAGAACTGGAATTCGGATTGTTCATGTATCTATAGACATAGCACACACTACTGATTGTTTACATGCATATGAGATATGTGTGATTACTAGATAATTAAAGATTGTAATGTTTATACTAGGGATCAGAATTAAGAGCATAATTCTGTGTGATATCTAAGCATTCTGAGATGATCAGGAAATTTAGAAGAGTAAGTCACTGGTATATAAATCATGGTTTTTGTTTTTCTGCTTCAGCCAGGATTGTAACTAAAGCAGATGCATGAAAGGAGTTGGGGAATAAAGACCAGTGAGCTCACTAAGAGTACCTTGCTTCTTTATCTCTTTCAGAAGACCAAAAGGTGATGTACCAAACTGAGCGTTCCTGAAGATAGTAAAAGAATCCTAGCAAGAATTTCCTGTTCCTCCAGATGGGCCTGAAAGCAGCTGTTCAGTGACAGAGTCTCATTGGGCTATACAGATTTACTGGAATGATTCCAGCCATCATGTCCTTTGGGTGTTAGCTTGCAAGTGTACATTCTGAACCACAGATGGCCAAGCCGGCACGGAAGCATTTCTCACCCTGAAGATGTGTAAACCTCCTGTTTCTCAGCGTAATCATGGCTGTATGAGAACTGTTTCTTAAAAATAACCTTTTTTATTGCTTCTTTGTGGACTTATTTAACAAACACATTTTGTCTTTTTGTGTAAGGAGAGTTCTAGAGCTAGATATTTAATTGTAAATATGTGTGGAAAGTTGAATTCTGCATTAAAATGGAGGAAGTACAGGTGACTGGGAATTTACATGGAAAAATGAATAGAGAGTGATAGGAGAGCCTGAAGATTGTATCCTGGATATGAGTAAGGTGCACAATTTTTATAAGTAATATTTGAATTTATTAATATTAGATCTATAGCCTCAGCTTTAATTCTTCATTTACATTATTTTCTAATTTTTTACTGCTATTTTTAAGAGGTTAAAGAAAATATACATGAATGCAATATGAGTTTGTTAGCAAGCTGTTGTATAAACATTTAATTGTGTATTAACCCAAACTAACATGCTGTGTGTGTCTCCGTAAGTTCAAGACTTTTGATGTTATTTTGTAAGGAATACTTTTGGTACAGTTTTCTGTCCCAGGAAATGTATGTTTTTTAATCCTTTTTGATTATGCAGCAAGGTTAATAAACAGTCATTTCTCCTCCCAAATTAGTGTTTTCCTTAATTTCTTCTGTATAAGCTACCTTAGTAAGAAGTTTTGGCACAGCTTCTCTGTGTTGTTGGACTCCATATGTTGAAGAAAGAAATAGAACAGCAATAATAGAATTAGTTACCATGAAGACTGGCTTCCCGGCTGTGGAAGAGCGCTCCTGTAATCCTAATACTTGATATTTGAAAGCCAGAAGAGCGAGATCCAAGGCCAAGCATGGATACATAGCAAGTTCAAGGCTATGTGAGACCCTGTCTTAGAAGATCTGAAAATTTTCTAAAAATTAAGCTTGGCGTTTCTCTCTGTCATAGGGAGGAATGAGAGCCGACGGCCAGCTCCAGGTGAATCAAGGGGGGGGGGGGGACTCAACGTGCTTCCCCCTCTGCAAACTAATTCGTGTTGGTCAGCAAGCCATACAGTGCCCACTTGGCAAAGGACAAGGCAGCGCTGCTTTAGCTGAGGAGTCTCTGAATCTTAAGCTGTTGAAAAGGGTTGGCGCGAGGGAATTTGAGAGAAAGCTTTAGTGAATGTGGAATGGATTATTTGTCAAGAGTGAGAGAGAAGCAGAAGAGAAAAGTAATAGACCCGTAGACCTTGAAGATGAAAAACCCAGGAAAGGAGCGAGAATGAAGAAGAGAAAAAAGGAAAGCATGACCAAAGAGATCCTTCATGAACTCTGCATCCCAGATAACCAGAAGGACTCGGTAATGTGAGAAATACACATTTCCTCAACGCAGTTGTGCAGAGTTCAACACAAATACCAGTGACCAGAGAACTAATAAAAGACTTGAAAATGTCTGGAATGATTGTGGGAATTCAGCCAGCCTGGTTTGGTACTCAAAGCCTTCAAAAGTAAACCTTGAGCCTCCAGGCCCACTTCCTTTAACCCTGAGCCAGTTTCTTTTCTGTTTTTTTTTTTTTTTTTTTTTTTTTTTTTTTTTTTTTTTTTTTTTTTTTTTTCTGTCTGCTTCCCACCATGATAACCATGGACTAACCCTCTAAAATGTAAGCAAGACTGTTGTAGAATATTAGTTTAAGATGTGTCACATTTGTTTATGCTGCGGAACATTTGTTTTAATGATGCAAAGAAGTGTTGCATTCTTTTATGTTGCATTTTTTTAACTCTGAAGCTTATTTCTTTGCCTGTTAAAGACACCTGATGGTCTAATAAAGAGCTGAAGGGCCAATAGTGAGGCAGGAGAAAGGAAGGCTGGGCTGGCAGGCAGAAATCTGGGAGGAGGAAAAGAAGGGGCAAGAGAGAACAAGGAGAGGAGGACCCTAGGGGCCAACCACACAGCCACACAGCAAGCTACAGAGTAAGAAATAACGAAAGGTATACAGAAACAGAGAAAGGTAAAATTGTGAAGAGGCAAAGGTGGATGGGATAATTTGAGTTAAGGAAAGCAGGCTAGAAACAAGCCAAACAGACCGGGCATTTGTAAGAAAGACTAAGACTCTGTGCTGGGTGGCAGCTCCCCCTCCCCCCCCCCCCCAGAAAAAAGACAAAAGATTAAAAAACAGCATACGCCTCCAATTAAAGTCTTCCTTTTGTAAGCTGCTTTGGTCAAGGCATCTCTTCACAGCAGTAGAACAGCATCTAACAGTGGGTGTCATGGAAAGGCTGGCCCCTCTTTTCAGTAGGAGGCAAGAACCTGTCACACACCAGAGGCAGGTGCCCCAGTGCTACCTAAGCTTTTGGTCCCACGAGCAACAAGCTGTAGGCGCATGTCATGCCTGGTCCACCCCACCTCCAGATTTCCTTCTTAGACATGGGTGGGGTGGCATCTGTTTCTCTAAGAGCCAGATGCTAAGTGTCTTAGACTTCGGGACAAAAAACTATGTCAAAAGAGAGTGTGTTTGGGAGTTCTGGGGTGGTGGGCAGGAAGCCACACATGGGCCCCTCGCTGTTGGCTCTCAGTTCTAGGCAGGAAGGACAGTAGCCAGCGATAAACTCCCACCCCACAGAGGGTAACTGCTGAAAATACTCATTTTTTGGCGCCCTTAGAAGGATGGCTCTCACTTTGCGATGTCCTCTTAGTGAAAGGACAGCCAAGGTCCTGGGAGGTCGCCCTCCACAGCAACCGTGGACAGTGAGTGTAATTGGTAAAGGTCCAAGGAGAATCACACAGAAGTTTAGATTGACTCGACTTGTTGACATTTGTTAAACAGGGTTGTAGCTAAGTGGGAGAGCATTCACCTGCCGTTCCCAGTACTTGAATATAAAACTGGTTTATTATTCTGTTCAAAGTTGGAATTTTCAACTTGCTTTCAAGTTAGCATGTACAGGTCAGAACTCCACCCAAATTACATACCACTTCCCTGGATTCCATTGTGTATTCTGAATGTCACTATCCACCCCCGCCCCACCCTCTCCATACCCCACAGGCCTTGGAATTAATTGACTAGCAGTCTTTTTTTCTTTTTTTTTTTTTGGTTTTTCGAGACAGGGTTTCCCTGTAGTTTCTAGAGCCTGTCCTGGAACTAGTTCTTGTAGACCAGGCTGGCCTCGAACTCAGAGATCCGCCTGCCTCTGCCTCCCGAGTGCTGGGATTAAAGGTATGCGCCACCACCGCCAGGCACTAGCAGTCTTTAGAGGCCTAATACCTCTCTGCCTTCTTTCCTTCTTTGAATCAATAAGTACTAAGAATGTGTAGAAATAATTTTCCCTTCAAGCCTGTGTTCAAGGCGGGCGGTTGGGGGAAAAGTTCGATACTTAGGTGCTTGCCATTTAAGTGTGAAAACAGGAGTCCTGGTCCCCAGAACCTACATGGAATGTGGCGCGGTAGTCCCCCTATAATCGCAGATTTAGGGGTTTGAGTAAAATGGCTCCCATTGGCTCATAGAGTGGCACTAATAGGTGTGGCCCTGTTGGAGTAGGCATTGCCTTGTAGGAAGCGTGTGACTGGAGTGGGCTCTGAGGCTTCATGCTCCAGAGGGCTGGTGTCACTTCCTGCTGCCTGCAGATCCGGATGTAGAACTCTCAGCTCCTTCTCCAGACCATGTCTGCCTGCGTGCTGCACTGCTTCCTGCCATAATGATAATGGACTAAACTTCTGAACCTATAAACCAGCCCCAATTAAATGTTTTCCTTTATTGAGAGTTGCATGGTGTCTCTTCATAACAGTAGAAACCCTGACTAAGACAACAGCTTTAGGGAGGTGGAGACAGAACGAGACTAGCTTCACAGGGCTGGAATGGCCTGGTGGTTAAGAGCACTCACTGCTCTTGTAAGACGACCTGGATTTCATGCCCACCAACCACAGCAGGTGCCTCGTAACTGCCTGGAACTCAAGTTCCAGGGTGTCTGATGCCCTCTGACCTCTGTGGGCACTGCAAACAGTATAAACTCATGCAGCCCCATATATATACACATAAATAACAGTTTTTAAAAATATTCTTTCAAACCCATATTGAACTCGAGTTGGAAGAGGCAAGTCTGGTCTCAAAACTGAGGCCCACACTCCAAAGGAACCAGAACAGTTGAGAAAACTTTATTAGTGGTTTGAGCTTTGCAACCACAGATGGTAGCTTAAGAGAGCATTTTGAGAGATGTGGTAGTGAGAGATCCCCCAAACAAAACACTCCAGGGGCTTCGGTTTCCTGAGCCTTGAAGAGGTGGATGCTGCAGCGTGTGCTCGGACATACAAGGTTGCTGGACGTGTGGGGGAACCCGAGAGCCATTTCTAGAGAGGATTCTGTAGAGCCTGGTGTCCATTCAACAGTGAAGAAAAGCTTCGTTGGTGATATTAAAGAGGATACAGAAGAACATAACCTGAGAGACTACTTTGAAAAGTATGGCAAGATTGGAACCATAGAACTATGGAAGCCAGGCAGAATGGGAAAAAGAGGATTTGCTTTTGTGACTTTTGATGATGTCACAGTTAATTGCATATCTGTGGAGTGCAAAGGGCCCCTTCTAAAGGAGAGATGCAGCCTGCGGGGTCACAGAGAGGTCGTGGAGGTGGATCAGGCAATTTTATGGGTCATGGAGGAAACTCTGGAGGTGGTGGAGGTAATTTTGGTCATGGTGGAAACGGGAGGAAGAGGAGGCTATGGTGGTGGTGAACCAGGCTATGGGAACCAAGGTGGAGGCTCTGACGGTTACAATGGAGGAGGAGATTTTGGTGGAGGCAGCTATGGTGGTGATGGGAACTCTAATGGCTCTGGTAATTACAGTGGACAACTGGAAGAGGGCAGTTTGGGTGGAAGAAGCTCAGGCAGTCCCCGTGGTGGTGGCTATGGATCTGGTGCTGGAAGCAGTGCATACGGTAGCAGATGGTGTTCAAAAAGCAGAAAAGGGCTGCGGTTCTAAATAGGAGAGTGAGCGAGGAGTTGCCAGGTTACTGTGAGACAGCCGTCCTAAATGCATTGGAGGAACTGTAAAAATCCACCACAGAAAGAGCGCTGGGAAAAGCTCCTGCAGCTTCAGCAGGAGACCCTTGTTGCTCAGGACCGCCACAGCCACAGTCTGCAAAAAGTGCAGCTGTTGATGAATGTGAGGCCTCGTCAAGTAGTTGTGCAGTCCTGAGGACTTTCATCTGTGGTAGCTTTGTCTTTTCTCTCTCTTCTCATCACAACAGGTGCATTGCCCTGGAAACTGTGTCAGTAATACTAGGAAAACAATTAAGAAATTTTTCACTTAAAAAAATTTTTTTTTTTTCAAAAAGGGCTAGTCGTGTCGGTGAGCCCTTGGTTTAAATTCAGGATCTTACCTCAGCGAGCAAGGTGGAAGGTGCTTGAAATTGACTCCCAACATCGACCCTGGGGCACTACACACAAACACACTTACCCCCATGCACACCTACATATCTGCAAACATGCCTACACACACATACATACCATATGTATGCACATGCGCGCACACACACACACACACACACACACACACCTGTCAAGGGAAAAGAAAAACAAAAGTTATCAGTATGTTCAAGGTCATGATAGATATGACTGTTTGTTTTGAGACAGGCTTTCTCTGTGTAGCCCTGGCTGTCCTGGAACTCACTCTGTAGACCAGACTGGCCTCCAACTCACAGAGATCCCCCTGCTTCTGCCTCCAAGTGCTGGCACTAAAGGAATGTGCCACCATGACTTTAGGAATAACGACAACATGAGGAGCCACGGCACATGGGGGGCTCAGTACTCTTTCTGACGATTTGTCAAGCTGAATGTTTATGAAGTGTGTGTGTGTGTGTGTGTGTGTGTGTGTGTGTGTGTGTGTGTGTGTTTTGCTGGGTATGGAACAGGTCTTTGCACGTGCTAGGCGAAAGAATCCACCTCTCATCTAGGTTCAGGTGGATTTACACTTATTTTTTAATTTTATTTTATTTTATTATTTATTTATTTGGTTTTTGAGACATGGTTTCTGTGTGTAGCCTTGGTTTGGTTGTCCCAGAACTAGCTCTGTAGACCAGGCTGCTCTTGAACTCACGGAGATCTGCCTGCCTCTGCCTCCTGAGTGCTGAGATTAAAGGCATGCGTCACTACCACCACTGGGCTTGATTTATACATTTTTTTGACAACATTAAACTCCTTAAAACCCTAATCTGGGGTACTGCAGATGCAACTTAGTGAAAGAAGCTTGTTCAGCTGTGCAGAGCTGTTGGCTTGATCCCCTGTAGTAAGCAGGAAGGCAGGACGACACAGTCCTGCTGTGTGGGTCACACCTATCATCCCAGCACACTTGGGAGACAGGAAGGAGAATGGTATGTCAGCCCAGCCTGAGCTACATATTAAGATCCAAGCTAATCTGAGCCATGAAGCAAGACCTGGTTGGGGCTAGGACACTCAGTCCGTAAACATCTGTCTTATCTGCTTAAACTTCATTGCCAGGTGGTGGTAGCACACACTTTAATCCCAGCACTCGGGAGGCAGAAGCAGGCAGATCTCTATGAATTCGAGGCCAGCCTGGTCTACAGAGCAGGTTCCAGGACAGGCAGGGCTGTTACACAGAGAATCCCTGTCTTGAAAAACAAACAAAAAGGCACCAGTGTGCCCCCAAACAGCACTTTAGAGAGTATGACCTCAGAATAGTGGAGAAACTAAACACTGTGTTTTTATATTTTGGAAAGTTGGGAAGAGATGCGAGTGTGTAATAATAAACCAGGGTGCTTTCCTCCTTGACCCTCCATGGTGCCTGAATATTAAACGACGGCCTCACCTCCTATTTCCCATCAGTCAATAGCAATTAGAGACTTTTATGTGCCTAGAGCAAATGCTTTTGTTGACTTAGTCTTCTTACAACACCGAGTGTCCCGAGCTGCCAGTGGCGCCACAGCCAGCCCCGGATGTTGAAGAGGAGCGCACCGACATGTAAGGATGCTTTAACCTTTAAAAAGGCAAGTGTTGAACAAACATCATGTGACTTTCAGTTCATTTCAGTTCTCTTTGAATGACCGTAATATAATTTATTCTCAAACCCCAAGCACTTTGAGAGATCAAAAGAGACACTAAAAATAATTAACAGTGTTAGCAGATATTCAACAGACGTGACCTCGGACTCACACAGGCAAATCAGGTCTCTGGTTATCCTATCTGTCTTAAGATAAGGAGAAAAACAGAGTGTTGTCCCCCACAGCTTTTTCAGTGACCTCAGCCTCACCTTTCCAACCCACCTCTGATAGCTTGTCACTGAGCTGTGCCCCTTTATGGAGACATTTTTAATACTGGCATCTGCACACACTTTCCTCAGGCTCACGAGCTACTCAGTTGTACCAAGCTGAGTTGCATTCTTCTCTTCCTGGCTACTTAAAGGCCATGTATTTCAGCTTAGCTAATCTTCACTTCAACTGTAGGAGCTCACATAATCCCAGCCTGTTCCTAGTGCCTGCGATTCTAGCACTCAGGAGGAGAAAGCAGGAAGACTGAAAGAAAGCTCAAGACCTGCATGGGAGCCGGAGCAGCGCTGACTCGGTGGTTAGGAGTTCTTTCCGTTGTTATAGAGGGTTCAGCAACTTACAACTGACTAACTCCTGCCCCAGGGCATCTGACATCCTTTCTGGCTTCTTTGGGCTCTTGCACAAGTGTGGCATATACTCTTCAGATACAAACATATACATTGTAAACAAAAATCTTTCAAAAATGCTTTACAGTTGAGCATGGGATACATAGTAAGATACTATCTCAAAACAAACAAACAGAAAACACACACACATGTTTTGGCTCTGAGTATTAGTGGGGGAGTTTCCCTAGTGTGGTCAAAACCCTGAGTTCAACCCACAACACCACAATAAATATTAAAAATGCCCATATACATTAAGTCTATATGGTCCCATTCATTGTTTTTTTCTGCATTCCATCTGGACATTATGGTTGATTTAAAACAAGACCAAACAGAAGAACAAATTGTTATAAGTTAATGCTCTTGTACATTGTTAAGACTTGTCATTCATTGGTTTAATAAAATGATGCAGGGCGGTGGTGGCGCACGCCTTTAATCCCAGCACTCGGGAGGCAGAGGCAGGCGGATCTCTGTGAGTTCGAGGCCAGCCTGGTCTACAAGAGCTAGTTCCAGGACAGGCTCTAAAAAAGTTGCAGAGAAACCCTGTCTCGAAAAACCAAAAAAAGAAAAAAAAATGTTGATTGGTCAGTAGCCAGACAGGAAGTATAGGCAGGGCAACCAGACTAAGAGAATTCTGGGAAGAAGAAAGGCAGAGATGCAGTCACAAGTCAGACACAGAGGAAGTAAGATGAGAATGCTGCACTGAGAAAAGGTACCAAGCCACATGGCTAAACATAGACAAGAATTATGGGTTAATTTAAGTTGTAAGAGCTAGTTAACAATAACCCTGAGCTAATAGGCCAAACAGTTTATAATCACTATAAGCCTCTGTGTGTTTCTTTGAGACTGAATGTCTGAAGGACTGGGCAGGACAGAAACTTCCATCTACAAATGGCACCAAACATTCTGCAACTATATCCACATAAAACCAGAGAGAGCTTGGGAAGGTATTCTAGACACAAAAGAACAGAGTTAAGCACAGTTTCTGGGTAGCAGCACTTTTCTCAGGTGGGCTCTGTTTGCTAAAGGCAAGCAGAGATGAGACTCTTTTAAGAGAGGCTTCTTGACTCAGTGTTAGCAACAAAAACCTCACATCTCTTTTAAGAGGTCCTGTCACCAAATACTTAAATAGTGTTGGTTGTGGCATGGACCTAGAAACGCCACAGAGTTGTAGCAATAAACACGACTCCCATCTGTACCTCTATATGAAGCTAGACTCTCAGGAAGCTAAGGAATGGAGTGGAACCAGCCGCCAAAGCTGCAACTTTAATCCTAGCCGTGCCAGTTAGAAGATTCATGTGCTCAGGAAAAAAAAAAAGATAGACAGTAAAGACATATTCAGATGGAAAAGAAACCTATAAAGAGTTTACAGTGTATTTAAAAATATACATAGGACTTTCGAGAGAAAAGAAAAAGGATAGAGAAAGTCCTTAAGAAAAGAAATAGAGTAGCAGGCATGGTGGCACACACCTTTAATCCTAGCACTCAGGAGGCAGAGGCAGGCGAATCTCTGTGAGCTCAAGGCCAGCCTGGTCTACAGAGTAAGCTCCAGGACAGACAAAGATACACAGAGAATCCCTGTCTCAAAAAACAAAAAAATAAAAATAAAAGCAATAGAGTTTTTTTTTAAGCCACATAAAGATAGAAAATCACAGGGAATCTGGATACTGTATGTTATTGTGCTGTCTTTAAATTGACTTCTGAGGAAGGAGCAATAACTGCTAAAAGACATTTGATTATAAATGTTGCTGTATTAATCCAATCTATATATTTTGAAAATAACTTTACTTCAAAATTTAAAGATATGTTACTTTGGAGAAGAGGTTTTGCTTTTGTTTCCACAGGAAATGAGAGGCTATGGATTCATTCTTGGTTAAGAAAAATAAGATTTGATCGAGGAAAACCCCCTGAAAAATCTTCAATGGGAACAGATGGCTCAGATGATCCAACACTTCAGAGCACCTCTGTTGCAGTTTCTTCTGAGTTCTGCATCCAGAACAGCTTCAAGACTGCTGGCTGAGATGATCCAGCCTCACAGATTACTCCAGTCAGTATTATGGAAAATACTTTTCCATAATTCTAAAATTTTTTTTGGTTCCCTTAAGATTATCAACAACCCCAATCAGCAGAATGTAGCCTAGAAAACTATGCCCACATTCCCAAAAGATAGATTATAGATGTTTGTCTTTGTTTAGCATGTTGGTTACAAGTTGTTATAGATAATAATCAGGAAAAAAAAGCTAAACAAAGAAGATTAGATTCAGGGTCTTGTTTTGAAAAGAAAAAGGGGGAACTTCTGTGGGATAATGCTCTTCTACACTGTAAAGATTTGTCACTTGTATTGGTTTAATAAAACATTTACTGGCCAGTAGCCAAGCTGGAAGTATAGGCAGGGCAGCCAGACTAGGAAAATTCTGGAAAGAGAAAAGGCAGAGAGATGCAATCACCAGTCAGACACAAAGGAAGCAAGATGAGACTGCCAAACTGAGAAAAGGTAACAAGTCACATGGCTAAACATAGACAAGAATTATGGGTTAATTTAAGTTTATAAGAGCTAGTTAATAATAAGCCTGAGCTAATAAGACAAACAGTTCATAATTTATTATATTATATTATATTATATTATATTATATTATATTATATTATATTATATTATTGTGTGTTTCTTTGGGACTGAATGGTTCTGGGACCGGGCAGGCAGAAACATCCATCTACAGCAAATAACTCAACTTTGCCCCACTCTGGTCTTTCCTAATTAATACTCTACTCCTCAGAGCCTTGCTCTCCATTTCTCCAACAGGACCTGTATCATTTTCTTCTTTAATATTCTATCATCTTCTGGTTAGGGGACCACACCAATAAAGGGAAGAAGGAACTACACAGGTTTTTTTTTTGTTGTTGTTTTGTTTTGTTTTTAATATCATGTTGCCTAGTGCAACAGCCAATGCACAAAACACCCTTCACAGTCTGTCTAAACACATACTTTCAAGTGCCGCACCAAGAGCAGCCAGGGTCCTTGCGTGCTAGGCAAGTGCGCTACCACCAAGCTGCACTCCAGCCCTAGGCAATTTCCCAGCTACAAGCTGCTGCATTTCCCGTGTTCCCTCACTGTTGTTGAAGTATGATGGGTCCTCATTACTTACAGACTTTCTACTTGTGAACTTCATTACAGTAAAGTTTATTTGTAGCTTAAGAACATTCATTGCATCCTAGGTCCTCGGGGCTGAGGTCTGTGTAGATGGGGGCAAGGGCAGGGGCTGGCAGGCAAGAGGGAGTAGGGGGGTTGGTGTCTTGCACAGAGGGAATATGCGCTCTCCTTGGTAAATTTGGAGTCACCTTTTTTGCACTTTTGTGCATTTTTTTGCATAAAATTTGGACTTTGAAAACAAAGTGAAGCATGTAAAATTATTTTCTATTACACTTGACTTTCATTTTTCTCCGTCAATTCTGTGTTTTGCTAGTGCTGTTTAAAATGGTTGTCAAGTGTAGTGCCGAGTGCTCTCTGATGTCCTCAAGCACAAGAAGACTGTGCTTTGTCTTGTGGATGAAATACGTGTATCAGATCCACTCCATGCAGCCACAAAGAAAAATGGTGTTGGCCCTGCGCTCACCGCGTTAATGAACCCACAGTCTATGTTGCCTTAGATATCTGCTGCTGTGATAGGGTACCCTGTCAAAACAACTCTATGGATAAAATGTTTGTTTTGGTTCAATTTCAGAGGGATGGTTGCCTTCATGGTGAGGAAGACATGGTAGAAGGAGCATTGCATCCGGATGCAGGAAGCAGAAAATGAAAGGAAGTGGGGCCAGGCTATACAGCTCCTAGGCGTCTTCACCTTCTAAAGGTTTCATGGTGTTTCCAAACAGCGCCACCCGCTGGAAAGAAAGTGGTCAGATACCTGAGCCTATAAAGGACATTTCATGTTCAAACCACAAAATATATATCTTGTCAGCCGTTCAGTGATGGTGCACTCCTTTAATCAGTAGGCAGAGGCAGGGAGAGCGCTGTGAGTTCAAGGCTAGAGTTTCAGGAGAGACAGAGTGGTTGCACAGGGAAACCCTGCCTCAATGCAACAACAACAACAAAAATACGTACGCACACAAAACAGTCTTTAGTAAGAAACAAGGTATGTATGTATGTATGTATGAACTGATCCATCAACTGATATATTGACAGACATTATATCTGGATATTTGTAAGAACCTAAGCCTGCATGTCTTCTAGAAACAAATGTTCAATATTTGCCAATTCAAGATAGCTGGAAACTTCAAAGGTAAATAATCCAAAACATACTATTTAGCATTGCCCGGCCTGAAATAGTAGAGTTAATTTGTACATTAATATGACATGCTATTCTGAGCAGTGACAAGACTCTACTAAAATATGATTTATTCCATAGTCACTAAACACATTATGCCCACTTAGAACATTTTGTTTGTTCTAGAACAGTCAAGGCCAGTCTATAAATAAGTGATGACTACAGCATAGTTTGATGTGGCTCATATGTATGATGATGTCACTGCCCAACTTCTCCATGCAATGAGCCACCGGAGTCTCAGAAACAACCCAATAAGCCTATTTTTGTCACTTCTTCTGGTAGAAACGATGTATGTAGAATCACAACACATTGAGAATGATGGCACACTGCCAGAACCCAGGGGGCAGACGTCAGAATGCTGAGGGTTTGAGGCCAGCGTGAGCCGGCATAACCGTGTCTCAAAACACCCAAACACCAAACTGAACAAAACCAGAAATGGCATCTCACATGTGACATATAGTATACAGGTATCTTTCCTAGGCCAAAGAAGCATGGGACAGAGGGAGGCCATGAAATTAATAACTAATTTTTTTTAAAAAGACAGGGTTTCTTTCTCTGTATGGCCTTGGTTGTCCTAGAACTTGCTCTGTAGAGCCGGCTGGCCTCAAACTCACAGAGATCTGCCTGCCTCTGCCTCCCGGGTGCTGAGATTAAAGGCGTGTGTCATCATTGCCTAGTTTACTAATTTCCTTTTTGAGGAAAAAAAAAGATATTTACTATTAAATGGCACAGTGTTCTGAGTTTATTTACAAAGAGTTATTAATCCTCCTAAGCAGCTCATTAAATCACTCAAAAATAAGTTCCTTTGCAATATGGAGCAGAAAGTCCATAAGCTGAGTGTTCCTTGGGGAGCAATGGGGAAAGAGTCAAGAGCCCAGCTCGCTCGTTCTCTCTCCCCCAAGTCCGTGGTGTGTGTGTGTGTGTGTGTGTTGAGTATACATGTGTGCATGGTAGCCAGAAGTCATTATTAGGTGTCTTTCTTAATCAATCACTCCCCATCTTTTATTTATTTGGGACAGTGTGTCATTATATAACCCTATTGTACTCATTAGATAGACCAGGCTAGACTCAAACTCACAGAGATCCACCTGCCTCTGCCTCTTGAGTGCTGGTTTTAAAGGCGTGCACCACCACTGCCCAGTAGCCTACCTACTTTTTGAGGCAGTCTCTCGGTGAGCCTTAAGATCAGTGAGTCAGCTAGACCGACTGACCAGTAAGCCGCAAGGCTTCTCGTGTCTCTTCTACCCCAGTGCTGACATAACAGGCCTGTGCCCCTGCTTCCTGTTTTTTTTTTTGGGAGGCTGGGAATCTGAACTCAGGGCCTCACGCTTGCACAGCAAACACTGTGCTGCCTGAGACAACTCTCTCGTGCCCGCATCCAAGAGTACGTACACGCTTTTCATAGATCTTTTGCAAAGATGGTTGGCTTTACCACTGGTTGAAAGAACGTTAAAGTCGCTAGACCTTGTCACAAATGTGCTCCACCGTCTGACGTGGTGATGCTGTACTTGCTGTTCACTCTGGCTTTGCATGTGATCACGAGTCCCCCACAGATAGAGCAGGAAAACTGAGGATGGAGACTTCACCTTGCAAAGTAGGTGAGGATGAAGGGGATGCCAACTCCATTGCATGAACGACACATATTTTTCCTCTTTCAGCTTCTCATGACTTGAATTTCCCAGGGAACTGTGTAAATTACGTGAGGGCACACACCCCTAATACATCTTTTTCAAGTTTCTTCTTTGCTATGGAGTCTTCAAGGACCCGTCTTCCCATCCTTAGACAAGCGAAGCAAAGAAACAGAAATGACACCATCAAGAAGACCAAGAAATTCAGACCAAAAACAAAACCAAACAATATTGAGTTCTAGTAAGCATAAAGAAACAGATCTGGGAGCCCAGGAAGTTGGCACTCTTAACTATATCCTATGTACAAATCAGTTCATCTCATTAAATGTCCCAGGCTCTGATGACTGGGATGGGGTGGGATGGGGTGAGGAGCGTACCCGCCTGTTGTTGTTGGAGTAATCCTCTTCCACTTCCTCCTCCCAGGCAGATGAGTGTCTGGGCTTGCTGGGGGGGAGGTCTGGCAGGCTCTCTGCTTCCACAGACTGTTCCCAAACATGGACCTGATGCGTGTCTCATTTCATTTTATTTATTTAGGGATTTTTTTTCTTCTCTCAAGACAGGGTTTCTCTAATGGCCCTGGCTGGCCTGGAACTCACAGAGCTCTGCCTGCCTCTGCCTCCAGAGTATTGGGAGCGTGCACTAACACCATTCAGCTCCCTTCCTTCCTTCCTTCTTTGTTCCTTCCTTCCTTCCTTCCTTCCTTCCTTCCTTCCTTCCTTCCCTCCCTCCCTCCCTCCCTCCCTCCCTCTCTCCCTCCTTCCCTCCCTCCCTTCCTCTCTCCCTCCCTCCTTCCTTCTTCCTTCCTTCCTTCCTTCCTTCCTTCCTTCCTTCCTTCCTTCCTTCTTTTGAGACAGGGTTTCTCTGTGTAGCCTTGGCTATCCTGGAAGTATATTTTCTTGGACAGCTTTAAAGAAAGCTGACTCCCCTCCTCCCAGAAGCCATCAGCTGACAGCAGCTTCTCGGCTGCTCCCTGCTGCACTGTTGGCTGGTGGGTTCATCACCTCTTCCCGCTCCCTGCTGCACTGTTGGCTGCTGGGTCCACGCACCTCTTCCCGCTCCCTGCTGCGCTGTTGGCTGGTTTCACCTTTGCAGGTCTTGTACAGGCAGTCACAGCTGCTGTGGTGACGTCATGAGTTCCATGGTGCTGCCATGTCCAGAAGACACTGTTTTGCCCTGGCTTTTGTTGATCTCGACTCTCAGAATCTTTCTGTCCCCTCTTCTGATATAAGTGGCAAGTATCTTGTGTCATGACCAACAAGTAAATGAAGAAATTGATTTTAATTTTTTTTTTGAGGTGTTCTGGGTGGAGCCCAGGGTCTTGTGCCTGCTATGGGAATGTTCTACCACCACGTGAGACTCCTAGGCAAGAATGGGTTTTGGCAAAGCAGGTTTCATATTTATTTTAGAGCTGGGGAGGCAACTGGTGAAGTACTTGCTTCACATGGACGAGGCCCAACATCACTACTACAAAAGAAAATTCATGTTAGCTTTTGCTTTGGGTAAATGGATAATACCCATCAAAGGTGCAGGTTCCTATGGGGAGCTTTCATCTTAAAGCTCAAGAGAAAGTCAAACTCCATCCTGCTGTTATAGTAAACTAGGTTTTGAGCACTCAAGAGTCATCGGCAGAGAATACCAGAACCCAAACTTGCAATATTCTACCCATTATATTTATGTTATGGCTTCTGCGGATGGTCTGCCTGAATGCTTTGTTTCTTAATGCGCTTAAAGCCTCCCTCCGTACAAAGCTGTTTCTTGTGGAAGGTCCTTCGACTCCTGAGTGTGTGGCATTCTCTTGTCTGACTGAAAGAAAACAGAAGCTGGCCTTGCACCTATCGAGTGCTGACTCTTCTTGGAGATGTCCTATGCCAGGTGTTCAGGGCCTCTGTCTAAAGAAACCTGAGTGATAAACACTGGCATACTCATTGACTGTGCGCTTAGCTACTCACTCGCTCCAGGGCACAGGAATCGCCTGGAACCTTTTGGGAACGTAAGACCATGGCACTTTGGACTTCCTCATGGAAACCAGCAGGTTTTTCACAATACCTAGCATTTAACAGATCCCACAGTAGCCAGGTATGTTGCCACAAGCCTATAATTCCAGTGATGGAAGCTGAAGTCATGAGTTCAAAGACAACCTGAACTTCATAATCAGACTCAGTCTCAAAAACCAAACCAATCAAACAGAAATCCTAGCACACAACTGGTGCTCAGGATAAACGTATCTACTGAGAAGCATTTTTTTCCTGATCAAATATAGTTGTCTCTTGTGGTCTTGGGGATTGCTTCCACTACCCTTGAGGCTGCTAAAATCTTTGAGTGCTAAGAGCTCTATGTAAAATGGCATATCATTTGCATATAACCTGAGCAACTGTTCCCATACGATTCAGTTAGCTCCAGACTACTTAAGATATACAATGTAATCTACTTATGTAAATCTACGTGCAAGCACACACACATGTGCATGTGTATACATGCACACACACAATTAAAAAAAAAAGAAATCGGGGCTGAAGAGTTGGCTCAGGATTAGGAGCGGAGACCCTGAGGGTGGCTCCTAGCACCCACATCTTCAGGCTCCCTGTGGCCTGTACCTCTAGCTCCAGGGGCTCTGACGCCCTCATGACTTGCTTCCCAGCTACTGAACTCATGTACACAAGTCTAAACAAGCACACATATGCATAAATATCTTAATAAAAGTTAATTCTTCTTAATTTTTTTAAAAAAGGAAGTTGTAGAGGAACATAATTTGTGGGTTGCCTCCTGATTTTCCCTTTACTCAGTTTCCATTTCTAGACCTCTATGACCTCATGACACCCAATGGACAGAAGGGAGGTTAGAACAGGAGTGACAGAGAAGTCACACAGCTCGCCTTACACAGGGCAGCCTTTCATCTCTGTTATTTCTTCCCCAGCGTGGCTCTTTTGAAGGCCGGGATGACTTCAGTCCGTGATTTGCATAATCTTCCACTGCGAAAGTTCATGAACGCATTATGTCCTCAGATGGTACAGTTTGCTACTTTCGGAATTTTTCTTTCTTCGATTTGCAAATCAACAGACCCAACAAAGTCACCAAAGCAAAGCATTTGAGAAACAACCAGTGGTTTTGCTTAGTTATGTTAAAACACGGTCGAGTTTACCGGTTCCCTAAAAGCCAACAGTGTCCCGTTAGCTCACAGGTACTGGGCTGAGCCTGCCTGCCAACCAGGGCTTGTAGGAGCAGCAACCAGTCTCAAAGGAAGAGCTCCCTCTGCACCGCTAGAATACCCCACCTTGGTGGTGCTGTAGTCTCCCAGAATCACTTGAGGTGATTCTCCTGAGGCAGCTTCTCAAGTGAACCGCCACACCCTGCGGCAGCTGACCTTATCACACTCTATGTGTCGTACTTCAAGCTAAAAAAACAACAAAAAAAAAAAATTGGCGGAGACTCCTGTAACTTTTTATTAGGCAGAAAACATGAAAGAGGAAGGAGGGAAAGATGAAAGGGAGGGGTGGAAGGGACGGAGGGAGGAAAGCATCAGCAGTGTCCGAACTATTCAGAGCAAAGGCAAGACACTAGGATAATAAATTGCCTTAAAAAATGTTCGTCCACACATGCGTATGTGGGGGGGGGGGGTCAGAGGTTGATGTGTTTCCTTTAGTTCATGTCTGTCTTATATTTTTGAGACAGGGTCTATCAGTGATCCTGCAGTCCCACGGATCCTCCTGTCTTCACCTCCCTTAGCTCTGGGATTACAGATTTGTGACACCTTGCCTGTCTTTTTGTGTGAGTGCCAGGGGATCCGAACTCATGTCTTCATGTTTGCGCAGTTTTGTTGTTGTTGTTGTTGTTGTTTTTAATGGACTAAACCTTTAATACTGACCGAAAGAGAGACGTGTGAGCAGGTCTTTCAACACTAGCACGTGACAGTTTGCTGCTGCAGGGAGACCAGCTTCAGAGGCCCCGGCCTCGCTGCAGTCCGAACCTTCGCAAAGTTCAAGGCGCGCGCTGGGAGAGCTCATGCGCGCTAAACTATCCCTCCCCAAGTCCTTAATGGTTGTTGGGAAGGTGGCAAAGTGGCCTCAGAGGAAGAAATCCAAGCCGAGTCCCCTGCTTAGGTCCCCCGGGGAACTGATGGCGCGGTCCTGGGCTCTCTGCCGGAGGGAGGCCCCGGGGGTCTAGGTTGGGACTGTCCAAGCTCGCTGCACTTCCGGAGGGCCTGGGGGCGCCTGGCTTGGAAGGTGAGAGGCGGAGCTGCCGGCGGCTGGGAAGGGACCAAAGGAATAAGTAATTGGAAATTCTGTAACCGAGAACCCTGTGCCTAACCCTTTGGCTCTTTCCCCCTAACCCCCTGCGGAGAGTCTAAGGGCCGAGAGACGGTGCAGGGAAGAGTCACGTTTCTGAGAGGGAAGTGAAATAAAGAGGGCGGCACCCGGGGGGACCTGTGCGTCATTGAGGGACCGCGGAGCGGCCAGTGCGGAGGCGTGGGGCAAGGAGCCGGAGGGGCAGCTGAGCGCCCGAGCCGCTGCCCGGTCCGCTGCCCCTCAACCTACAACCTTGTAGGGCGCAAGATGTGGCAGGCAATCCCGCCCCGACCCCGCGCTCCCGGCCGCTGGGCGCGGGTCCTGCTGGCCCTGCTGGCCCTGGGCGGCGCGGGGCTGTGCCACGCGAACTCGCAGCCTGGGTACCACGCGCGGCCCAGCGCCAGGAGCAAGTAAGTGTGCGCCCCTTCTGCTCGCCTCCAGCCCAAGTCCAGCGTTCCTGCTGGTCCCTTCCGAATCCCCTTGCAGGCTCTGGAATTGCCCTGTCAATGGCGACGGCCAGCAGCAGAAAGATCTTTATGGGTTTTGGGGCGTCACCACCCCGGGATGACCATGTGCTCCCCGCCAGATACCTCTAGCATCCTGAAGCGGACCAGGGGAGTGGGGTAGTGCCCTGCTGAACCCCAACACTTCCTGGAGTGCGCGGGGTGGTGGGGCTCTTCTTTGATACTCCAAAGACTTAAGAGGCACCCTGGGGTGGAGGCTTTGGCACGCTCCAGCCTTCGGAGCGGGTGACCCTTAACTTGCTGGGTCAGCTCTTTCGTCCATCTGTCCATCCGTTAGTCTCTCCGTCCGTCGTCCTCCCACCCCCACCCCCCAATGCCTCATTGTTCTCCAAAGTTTACCCAGCCCTTCTCTCTCAACCCCAGGAACTGGTGCGCCTACATCGTGACTAAGAACGTGAGCTGCACAGTGCAGGAAGGAAGCGAGAGTTTTATTCAGGCTCAGTACAACTGTCCCTGGAACCAGATGCCCTGTCCGTCTGCTCTGGTGTAAGTCCTGGAGCTTGCGGGCCAAAAGGGTGGGTGAGCTGGGGCGTTGGGCTCCGGCCCTTGTGGAAATTTCTTCCAGACCCTCTACAAATCCTTATAAAGTCTGAGAGCTGCGCCGGCTACCAGCCACGCTGGGCTATTTAAGAGTGTGCTGTTCTGTGGGAGCCTTGAGGATGCGCAAAATTTGGGAGTTTGTGATTCTCCAGGCCACAGAAGAGGATGAACAAAGCTCTCTCTCTCTCTCTCTCTCTCTCTCTTTCTTTCAATTTTATTACTAACATAAGGCAGCTGAATGTAATTAGATCCATATTGTATGTTCTGGGGCACATGAAGGATTCTAAAATGTTTTAGGTGAGGGATTAGCTGAGAGGTTTGACTGGTTGGTGTTCTGACGTAGGTGATTTTTACCCCAGCTATCCTCTTCAGCATCATAGTTTTTTAAACTAAACCCCCAGCTTGCTTTAGAACACCCTTTTTTTCTCCTGTTATTTGTGGATTCTCTAGCTAGAGATCTCAGAATAGAATGGTCTTGAAGATGAGCAGAAAAGTTAACCATCTCTTTGCCTCCAAAACAAAACAAAACAGAAACAGGGGGAAAATGATTCGTTAGCCTACAGATTCTGCAAACACATCTGTAAGCATCAATTGTGATCAGAAAGGTCTTTGAGTTTTTGTGGAAGTCGGATCTCAGGAGACGGCTGATGTGGATAAAGGGCTGTTGGGGACACGTGATGGCAGGGATTGTTTCCAGGAAGAATAAACTGTTTGTCTTAGGGCATATTGTCAGCACTGCACAGAATGGTCAGTGGCGGGCAGCTCTGACAATTGGGCTGAGCTTGTATTCCAGCGCGCTGCTTCAGGGGGCAGGGACAGACGAGACTGAAGACACGTAGGGAGGAGGTGGTCACTGGGTTCCACCCAGGCTACTTTGGGGAGCCGCAGGGACCAATAGTTCCTTGGAGGCAAAAAGAAAGCTTGAGGAAACACAGTCTCTACGTCCTACCACGTGGAGGAAAGGCTGATTTTTAGAGTCCCTGGTCATCACAAAGACTCAGATGTAGTGTGAAGCGGCGGGCTGCCACCCGCCGCCGGCTAGCTTTACACCCGAAATAATTACACGGAAACTGTATTCTTTTAAAACACTGCCTGGCCCATAGTTTCAGCCTCTTATTGGTTAACTCTCACATCTTCCTTTAACCCATATTTAGTAATTTGGGTAGCACCACGAGTTGTGGCTTACCAGGAGAGATCTTAACCTGCGTCCATCTCGGAGAGGAGCAGCATGGAGCCTCACCACGCGACTCCCTGAAGCGTCTCTCCCTAACTCTACTTCCTTGTTCCCACAATTCTGTTCTGTCTACTCCACCTACCTAATTTTCTGTTCTTAAAGGGCCAAGGCAGTTTTCTTTATTAATTAACCAATGAAAGAAACATAGACAGATAACTCTCCTCCATCATTTCCCCTTTTTCTGTTTAAACAAAAAAGAAAGGCTTCAACTTTAACATAGCAAAATTACATATAACAAAACAGTTATCAAGCAAGTATTACAATTACAATATTTAAATCTACTTTATCTTTTATCATAACTAAGGAAAGCTATAACTATCTATTTATTCTTCAACTCCATCAAAGACTCCAGAAGGATATAATGCTACCTAAGTAAACAAGAAATAAGTAACTTATAAAACTCTAGAAATGACAGAGACAACTCGCTGCCTGGACAGTCACCCAAAGTTCCTCTGTACCGTTGGGGCATCCATCTTCAGCCTTCAGGCCCATAGTGTCCAGCAGACTTTTTCATGAAGCGGGAAATTCCAAAGACAGTTCAGTCACTTTCTGCTGTGTCCTGCAGAACGTCTTGCAGACTCTTTAATGAATCAGGAACCCCAAAAGGCCATCTCACCTTTAGGCAAGTTCAGCAGTCCTTTTTCTGTGGGTTCCTTGTGTCCAGTTTATGCAACAGTCCAGCCAAGAGCAGTTTCTTGCCCAAATGGCTAACAAACTCCATAAGTAGCCTCTTCGATGCCCATCTTCCTCTCGAAGTAGATTGGTGCTGCCAGGAGCAGACGTGTCTCATTGTCATGAAAAACCCTAAGTTATTAAAACATTAAATGCCATATTCTGCAGTCTTTGAAAGATATGAAGAATGCCTATCTGAAATATATCTATGCACATCTAGAAAATGACTAACATGACTACAAGCTTGACTATTATCAATGATTATCCATTAACAACCTATATTTCCTAATTATACATTACAGTTTTTAAAATGAACTACAATCACAATAGCTTAATCAAGATCAGAAATACATATACATATAACAAATTGACCTTAAAATCCATACCAATGCAAATTATTCATATCTATATCATCTCCCCCTTTAAATGTAAAAGAACATTCATAAACAATATTTGGGAATGTGGGCGCAGTTATTTCTCTCCAAACTGCTTCCTGCTGAGTGGGGGCGTTGTTATTTAGGTCTTTCATGGTATAACCTGTGTGCTAGGTTCCTCTCAGTTGGCAGTTGAGTGAAGTAATTTTTTGAAGATGTTCACAGCAACCTTTCAGGAGGGCGTGGTCTATCATACCATATTGGGATAGAAGCAATCCACAGAGTCTCGTCCTCTGTGAAAACAAAAGAAGAAACTCTTTTCCAAAGCATCATGTTCTTAGATCCAAATCCTGAAGTCATACCATTAAGATGTCCATTTTGGTCTAGCCTGGCAGCCCATATAATGAAATGTCTCTCTGTACTTAGCTCCTTTACAGTCAAAAAAATCAAAGAAAACACAACAAAATACATAATCCAGACTCTCTGTGAATTTTCCATTTTTACGTGGCTTATTTTTACTCTATCACTTTACTTCTTTTAATCTATAACTATCTGTACTCTGTCTCTTTAAAGACTTTAACCTTTTTTTTTTAAGGCATTAACTTTATTCTCTATATTTTCTTTTTCTCTCTTTTAAGCCTACGTGAGCCATTTAAAGGCCTTCTATGTCTGAATCTTTTCTATTGTGAATCTGTAATTTTTTACTATCCAGGAGCATTTCTTAAAAGGTTAACCACTTCTTAAAATAATACGGTACTGCCTGTTTATAGCCAAGTCTAAACCTTAACTGCGCTGTTATCATGGTAATTACGATAGTTCCTGCCTGAGGTCAGCACAATTCAGCATGGCGGAGCAGAGCCAAAGCCGCTCCTGCCTCAGTCATTTGGTGCCCCTGAGCCGCACACAGTTCCAGGCACACAGCAGTCGACATTGGAGCCGCACTCAGCAGTTTAATTCTGAGACTGAGCGTGCAGCACAGAAACTCTTTTAATCCAAGTTACAGCCAAATCTGACGTAAAGAGCAGTCTGAAAACACCTCTCTCTCTATGGCGGCAGGAATCCGCAAATGCTGTCCCGCTCGCCTAAGCCTGATTCCGCCATCTGCCCAGGTGCAGGAAGGGAGCAGTGAGCCATTGGCATGGTCTCAGAGAACTTTCTTTCCGATCCCAAGCGGGCAAGGTTTTTAAGTGGATTTAGCACCACGTTGGAGCGCCAATCTGTAGTGTGAAGCGGCGGGCTGCCACCCGCCGCCGGCTAGCTTTACACCCGAAATAATTACACGGAAACTGTATTCTTTTAAAACACTGCCTGGCCCATAGTTTCAGCCTCTTATTGGTTAACTCTCACATCTTCCTTTAACCCATATTTAGTAATTTGGGTAGCACCACGAGTTGTGGCTTACCAGGAGAGATCTTAACCTGCGTCCATCTCGGAGAGGAGCAGCATGGAGCCTCACCACGCGACTCCCTGAAGCGTCTCTCCCTAACTCTACTTCCTTGTTCCCACAATTCTGTTCTGTCTACTCCACCTACCTAATTTTCTGTTCTTAAAGGGCCAAGGCAGTTTTCTTTATTAATTAACCAATGAAAGAAACATAGACAGATAACTCTCCTCCATCACTCAGAGCAACCTTAAATTAGCCTGTATTTAGAAGAGAACCAAGTCAGGTTTTTAACACTGTGACCAAAACACAAACTGAATATTCAACCCAATTTGGAAGAATTTTTGCTTGAAATTAGAATTGGATCGTCAGCCAAGGCAATTTCATTCATTTTTATACAAGAACTATATTTTGTGTTTTTCTATAATGTTAAGGACAATTCAGAGATAAACAAAATTTTCATTAAAAGTAAAACTTAAATGGGGGTGGTTGGATGGGGTGAGACCATGGCTCAGTGGGTTGCTATGCAAGCTTGAGGACCTGAGCTTGAATCCCCAGCACCCACGTAAAAAGCTGGGGACGGTGACTGCCAGATAATCCCAGTGCTGTGGAGGGGTAGGGACAGTAGGATGGCTGCTTCCTGCTTGTCACCAGCCTAGCTCAGCAAGAGACCTTGTCTCAAGAGTAAGATGACAGCGGTAGTCGATTCTGACATCTCTGCCTCCATATACACCCACGTCTGCACACACTTGTACACACACTGCACACATCTGCACACACCTGCACACATACTCAACACACCCACACACACTGCACACACACCTACCCACACTGCACACACCTTCACACACCTACACACACACTGCACACATGTGTACACACACTGAACACACTGCACACACCTACACACACTGCACACACCTGCACACACACTCAACATACCTGCACACACTGCACACATGTGCCCGCACACTGAACACACTGCAACACACCGAACATACCTACACATACAGTGAACACACTTGTACACATTGGAACATACACACACGATAACATGCCTACACACACACATAAATACATAGATAGAAATTTGCATTTCTGGAGGTTTTTTTTTTTTGAGACAAAGTCTAACTATCTAACCTTGGCTGGCTTCAAACTCAAGATATCTGCCTGTCTCTGCTTCCAGAGGTGCTGAAATTAAAGCCATGTATCACCATACTTGGGGGTAAATGTGGTTTTGTTTTTTTAATTTGGCTTTTTGAAGCAAGGTTTGCTGTGTTTCTATGTAGAAACTCCCTGTATTCACCATGCTGGCCTTGAACTCAAGGTCATTGTGCCTTGGCTTTTAGAGTGCTGGAATTATAGACATGAGACACCACTCCCAGCTTTTCTTTTTATTTAAAGGATGATTTGGGGCTGGGAGTGTAGTTCCATTGGTAGAGTACTTGCTTGGCATGTGCAAGTCCTTGGGCTCATTGCCAGTACTACATACACCAGCCATGATGGTACATGCCTCTGCGCCTCAGATCTGGGGCTCTTACAGTGTGGAAAGGCTTCTTCTTGGTCCTAGGCTGACTTTGGGAACACATTTTGGGAGACACGAGAATCTGAGTGACATGGAATTCTTCCTGTGAAGTCCCTGGAACTGAGGTTGACTTGCATGCTCTGTATTTTCTATTTTTATAGCAAGAGCCATTAGAAAGTAGCAGAACCTACATCTAAGTCCAGGTCTTTTCTTTCTCAGTCTCAGTATAGATGGAAGTTTCTATCCTACCTGGTCCCACAGCTGTTCAGTCCCAAAGAAACACATAGAGGCTTATACTAATTATAAACTGTTTGGCATATTAGCTCAGGCTTATTATTAACTAGCTCTTATAGCTTAAATGAATCCATAATTCTTATCTATGTTTAGCCACATGGCTTGGTACCTATTCTCAGTGAGGATTTTTCATCTTACTTCCTCTGCATTTGGTGGCCCTGCCTGAATGTCGTGCCTGGCTACTGGCCAATCAGCATTTTTTATACATTTTAATTGATATTTATTGAGCTCTACATTTTTCTCTGCTCTCCTCCCTGCCTCTTCCCTTCCCCCTTCAACTCTCTCTCCCCCCAAGGTCCCCATGCTCCCAATTTACTCAGGAGATCTTGTCTTTTTCTACTTTCTACTTCCCATGTAGATTAGATCTATGTAAGTCTCTCTTAGTGTCCGCATTGTTGTCTAAGTTCTCTGGGATTGTGATTTGTAGGCTGGCTTTCTTTGCTTTATGTTTAAAAGCCACCTATGAGTGAGTACATGTGATAATTGTCTTTCTGTGTCTGGGTTACCACACTCAAAATGATATTTTCTAGCTCCATCCATTTTCCTGCAAAATTCAAGATGTCATTATTTTTTTCTCCTGTGTAGTACTCCGTTGTGTAAATGTACCACATTTTCCTTATCCATCTTTGGTCGAGGGACATTTAGGTTGTTTCCAGGCTCTGGCTATGACAAACAACGCTGCTATGAACATAGTTGAGCACATGTCCTTGTGGTACAATTGAGCATCCTTTGGATATATACCCAAAAGTGGTATTACTGGGTCTTGAGGAAGGTTGTGTCCTAATTTTCTGAGAAATCACCACATTGACCTCCAAAGGAGTTGTACCAGCTTGCATTCCCACCAGCAAAGCAGGAGTGTTCCCTTTTCTCACAACCTCTCCAGCATAAGTTGTCATCAGTGTTTTTGATCTTGGCCTTTCTTACAGGTGTAAGATGGAATCTCAGAGTTGTTTTGATTTTCATTTCTCTGATGACTAAGGATGTTGAACATTTCCTTAAGTGTCTTTCAGCCATTTTAGATTCCTCTGTTGAGAGTTCTCTGTTTAGGTCTGCACTCCATTTTTTTTAAATTGGATTATGTGATCTTTTGGTGTCCAATTTCTTGAGTTCTTTAATTAAACCAATATGAGTGACAAATCTTTACAGTGTACAGAGCATTCTCCCACAGCACCTCAGCCTCCTCCTACTGCCTCAACTTCATAATCCCTGCTGTCTAGCCCCAACCTCGCCACGTGTGTATGCATGTGTGCATCGCTGGTGCCTCTGGCCCCCAACTGCATCATGTGTGTATGCATGTGTGCATCACTGGTGCCTCTGGCTCCAACCGCACCAAATGTGTATGCATGTGTGCATCGCTGGTGCCTCTGGCCCCAACCCCACCACGTGTGTATGCATGTGTGCATCTCTGGTAGACAGGACTGGAGAAGGAAGGGCCTGCTGTGTAGACAACCCCTCCTGCTTGTGCTCATGTTTGGCTAGTTGCTGGGAGAAAATGGCTGTATTTCTCCTCTGGATAGGACTAGACACCCCATCTTCATGGCAGCGATTCTGGATAGTTCCAGAACCTCCTCCCAGACCAACAGCTGTTAGCTGTTGAGACATCTGAGATTGCTACCTGTCGTTTGTAGTTGTTGCCTTATTCCATTTGCAGAGGTTTACATATTGTCTTCTGTAAGGGCAGGAGGGTAGACATTTAAGGGGACTTCGGTCAGGCAACCTCTGTTCAAGTTCACTGTTAGGGGAAGCAATGCACTTGTCATTGAAACTGTATGGCTGCCGATAGACTCCAGGGGTCCTAGACCTTCAGGGGACTGTCTGCATTACTACTGTTGGTGTTGTTGTGAATGAAGTCTCTGTAAACTCTCAGAGACCAGAATCTGTGGCAACTCTCATTGCAGACCCCTGGGCTTACGGCCTAGTTCTTGCTCTCAGCTGTAGTTTGGACCTTCAAACTTTGACTTTTGAGATAGCGCATAGCCCTGCTGGCCTTTCTGTTGGTGTTGCGAGCCTGACTTGAACCTACTGTTGAGTCCCATCTGTTCTGGGGAAAGATTATGACAGACGACATGATTCTGCACTCAGAGACTAGAGTCTGGGTCTCACAGTGGGGAAGGCACATACAAATGCTAGAGCCAAGCCAGGCGTGATGGTGCATTTGGAGGGCGGAGGCAGAAGGTTCAGAAGTTCAAGGCTATCCCTGGGAGTTTGAGGTCAGCTTGGGCTATATGAGACCCTACTTCAAAAATATAAAAACCGTCTGAAGAGATGGCCTCAAGCAGTGAAGGGTACATAGCGCTGTTGTAGGGCACCCCAGTTCAGTGAAGGGTACATAGCGCTGTTGTAGGGCACCCCAGTTCAGTGAAGGGTACATAGCACTGTTGTAGGGCACCCCAGTTCAGTGAAGAGTACACAGCGCTGTTGTAGGGCACCCCAGTTCAGTGAAGGGTACATAGCGCTGTTGTAGGGCACCCCAGTTCAGTGAAGGGTACATAGCGTTGTTGTAGGGCACCCCAGTTCAGTGAAGAGTACATAGCGCTGTTGTAGGGCACCCCAGTTCAGTGAAGGGTACATAGCACTGTTGCAGAGCACCCCAGTTCAGGTCTCAGTCCCTGTGCTGGGCTCACAAGCATCTGAAATGTCTGCCCTAGGGCTCTGCACTCTCTTCTGACCTCCAAGCACAAGTGCACTCCTGTGCATTACCTCTGCACAACACACATGCATACACAGAATTCAAACAACAAACGCCAACTAAAGAAACAAAACAAAAGCAATACTAACCTCCAGATACTACAGCTTCATCGCTGAGATTTCTGGTCTCCATGCTGCCCGATCCGTACGCAACGTATCACCCTGTAAGTCCTCAGTCTGTGGGACAGATTAGGGAGGATCAAGGCTGACAAGCAGGTGGGAGCATGGGTCTCAGGCAGCGGTTCTCAACCTTTCAAATGCTTTGACCCTTTAGTATAGCTCTTTATGTTGTGCTGATTCCCAACCACAAATTTATTTTTATTGCTATTTCACAACTGTGATTTTGCTACTGTTATGAACCATAATGTAAACATCTGCATTTTCCCAGTGTTTAGACAATCCCCGTGACAGGCTGAGAACTACCAGTCTGAGGACTCTGATTCCAGAGCACAGCCAGGGTCAGTGTTCCTCTGCCCAGCTTCTGCCAGTCTGGCGTCAAAGGAGAATGTCGTGAGACACCGCTCTTCCACTCTGCCATCCAGTATGGCCATCGACGTCTCACAGTAAGAGATGCTAAGGAAGATCCTGGTCTAGCCCTGGCTAGAGTGGGGGTTTCTCAGGGACTGTAGTTAGCTGCCTAACTCACTGTCTATTACTGAGGGATCCAGTTACTTGAGGACTGTTCTGGCAAACTCCCCAAGGGCACCAGTACTTGCTTCCCCAGGGGCTTACACCTCCAATTTGGGAAACATTTCCTGCCTTTATGTTACACAGCAGCTTTGTGGTGCCATAGAGGAGTGAGCATTTCCAGCTACCTGGCTTGGGATGCTCGAGTGAGGTTCAAAGAGCCAGGAGAGAATCACCGAGGGTAAGCTCCTGGGTCACAGGCCTTTCTCTTAAGGAAATGATTGTGGTCACTTGTACTCTCTGCTGCTGCCTTCTGCTTCCTGCAGTGGTAGGAAGCAAATCAAAGATCTGAGAGAATTCCTACCTTGGCCAGTTTCTGCTTCCTTCCTTCCTTCTTTACTGTATGTATTTATGTGAGTGTGTGTATGTGTGTAGTGTATGGGGGGGGGTGACTGTGTGCCACAGCACTGTGTCAGCATCAGAGATAACTTGGAGGAAGTGGTTCTCTCCTTTCAACCTGCATGTGGGTACTGAGGGTTAAGCTCAGGTCATCAGGGTTGGTGGCAAGTTCCATTACCTTCCTGGGCCATCTTAGCCAGCCCTAAAGCATTTCTCCAACCTGGAATCCGAGAACCCGTTCATGGATGCTCATGAAGGCTGAGGGGTTCTACTGCTCTGACTTTTTTAAAGATTTATTCTGTTATGTGTTGGGGAGCGTTTTGCCTGCAAATGTGTATGCGCACCACCCTCGTGCCTGGTGTCCATAGAGGCAAGAGAGGGAACTTGAGTGATGGATGGTCAGGAGGTGCCAGGTGGGTGCCGGGAACTGAACCTGGGTCCTTTGTAAGAGCGGCTTGTGCTGTTAACCACTGAGCCGTCTTGACTGACCCTCGGTTCATGTTTTGTTGCCTCTGTTCTGTCAAGTGGCCCTTGGGAAATATCCTAGCCTGGCCTTATATTTGAGGTCCTCCTCCCTGGGCCTCCTGAGTGCTGGGGTGACAGACATTGGCTCCGGTGTCTGGGTGCTGTAGCGGCTCTATCTTGCCACCCATTCTGTGAGGCCACAGTCCGGAGTGCTGCCAAAAGAAGGATAGAAACAGTCTTTGTTCTCATGAGAATGGGATGAGAGGGTGGTGTGGGGCCTGCGGCTGCTGTACAGAACTCTGTGAGAAGGGCTGGCGGGGGAATTGGGACCCAGGCAGGCTGCAGAGAAGGGTCCTTGCTCAAGGCTTTCAGCTCCTGAACTCCCGGCTGCGCCACTCCCTGTCTGCCTGGCGTTACCAGCCTTCTTTCTGACTTTTCTGTATTTCTCCTTCTGTAGCAATACTTGTCCAGATTAGTGTTCTCTCTCTCTTTCTCTCTCTCCTCTCTGTAAGGATTGGTTCTGGGCCTTTCTCGGGTTAGGTCAGTATTCTACCACTGACTACATCCCCAGCTCAGCCCTATTAAGAAGACAAACCCCAGCCGGGTGGTGGTGGCGCACACCTTTAACCCCAGCACTCGGGAGGCAGAGACAGGAGGATCTCTGTGAGTTTGAGACCAGCCTGGTCTATAGAGCGAGTTCCAGGACAGGCTCCAAAGCTACACAGAGAAACCCTGTCTTAAAAAACCAGAAAGAGAAAAATAAAATAATAAAATACGAAGATAAGCCCCCAGAGGGGCCTGGGTGGGGTGCACTCAGAGTCTGTGGCTGCTGGGAAAACGTACACCAGCAGGTGTTGGTTCTGGGTCAAGTTCCAAGACACTTCTAACTTCAGATTCCAAAGGGAACAGATGGTCATCCAGTTGGAAAGAAAGTTGTCTATTAAGGGCCAGTCCTCGCCAGGAAAAATAGTTGGTTTTTTATTTCCCTTCCTAAGTACAGGATGCTTAAGGCTAAAACAAAACCCCAAGGGCTGACAATCTTCCCCAGTCAGCTTCTCTCCCGGCATCTCCAGGAACAGAATCCCGTCCAAGTCTTTCACCTTTTATACAAACACTTTGTACACAGCTGGCTGGTTGGAGCCTTGCTCCTTAGCACTGAAGGGACGTCAAACCACCTGCCGAAGGCGGAGGTGGTATCAGAGGACACCTGCCAGGGCGGCAGAGAGACCGAGCATTTAAACCTGAAAGTCACGTAGCTGCTGTGGAGTCTTTGCGGGGGTGGGATTCTCATCCTCTAGCCCTTTGGGGCTGTACCTTTCTATAAAACTCAAAATTGTCTTCCACGCCTTTTGTTTGTTTTCCATTCTAGGTTGCTGTGTTTGGGAAACTCTTTCCATAATATTCCCATAGTTACTATTTCATTTTTTGTTACTAGTTCAGCTAGGAGAGGGGTTAGGACGGACACGGGAGCTCAGAAAAATAACTTCCCCGTGTACGGCCCCGAATTCAATTCCCAGCACCACAGCAAAACAAAACCCCAAACTTTTGTGCTTTCCTTCCTAATTTTTTAATCTTGGAGATCATGAATACAATTTAAATAGAAGTCGTGGTTTAAAAAAAAAACAAAAAGAAAAAGGAGGAAAAAAAGCCCAGTTGCTTCTTGTTAATGTGTTTTCTTACCATTAATTAGTCTCTCTCGCTGTTGATCTTTCCCACCTGCATAGCTCGTGGTACTTGAGTTGAAATACTGAGGTAGTCAGGAAGGAGCTGGGTGTGGGTGGCCTGGCCTGTAGGGAGCGGTGAACTGATAGGTCACCCAGATCAAGCTCCCTTTGGTGACCTCAGTCCAAGCGTGTGGGACAGCAACATGTATGGGCTGAGAAGATAGGAGGCTTGGCAGCTGGCCTGGGCTCTCAAACACCACCCTCCCCGCCATGCCGTGAGACACGCGTCAGTCACCAGCAGCCAAGGTACAATGTTTTCAGGGGTAAAAGGCAGGGGGTTGTGGGGAGGAGGCCGACATGAGGGTAGCCGGTCTGACCGAGAGGACTTTGAAGGCGCCCTGCCCCAAGAATGCGAGGTGCACCCGGCAGATCACCTAGCGAACATGCATTGGCTCCATGGGCCCCAATGCTGCTGCCCCAGGAGTGGAGCTGTCTTTGAATGCTTGAGAGCTGAAGGTCACGCTGAGGTGTTGGAGGAAAGATTGGAGTACTAAAGATAGAGAAATATCCCAGTGACCTGAGATAATGAGAAAACGGCGTGGTTGCTGAGTGCAAACAGTGCCTAGGTGCGGAGTATACGGGCCACGCCCTCCTCCCCGTGAGGAGTTTTAACCCTTAGGCTGGCAAACTGCTTCCAGTCTGTCGGTGTCCTGACTTATGGCTGTTCGCATGACTTTGTTTTTTTTTTTTTTCCGACGTTCCAGAATTAACTGCTTTTGGTCCTTTCAAGAAGCGGTTTCCTGGAAGTAACGTTAATAGTGAATAGCTGATCAAACGGTGCCATTTCAATGACGTTCAGAGTAGTTACTGTCAGGCTGGGGTGGCGCTGGCCTTTAACCCCAGCACTCAGGAGGCAGAAGCAGGCGGATCTCTGGGTTTGAGGTCAGCCTGGTCCACAGAGTGAGTTCCAGGACAGCTAGGGCTACACAGAGAAACCCTGGCTTGACTCCCTTCCCCACCCCCACCCCCCGGAAAAAAAAAGAGTAATTACAAGGAGTGGTTGTGCTCGGAGGAATCCATGGAAGTTTTCGATGTGACAGCAGTTCACACTGCAGGAAAATGGCAAAACTATTAAATTAAACTTGCTACTACCGTTTGTCCCTTTCTTATTTAAAGAAGCAATAGGTGCTGGGGGTGAGTGGAAGCGGGAGGGTTGAGCTGAATCCCAACTCCTGGTTCAAAAACGCCGTGGAAGGCAAACTCTTTGGGGTGTATCACTTAGAAGGACCCAGCTGTTATTTTTTTCCCCACCTAAGAATATTAAAGACGAGGGAGTCTGCCTTAAACCTCGCTTTGGCGAGTCAGCCTTTCAGGACGGTGTTGTTCATTATGCATTTGCAGAAGAGGAAACGAGTTTGGGCAAACCCTTCTCGAGCTGATCATTTCCATGAAATGGATCTTAGTGACTTCTCTGTTTCCCAATTTCCTATCTCTGGACTTTGTGGGCTTAACTTTTTTTTTTTTTTTTTTTTTTTTTTTTTTTTTTTTTTTTTTTTTTTTTTTTTTTGGTTTTTCGAGACAGGGTTTCTCTGCAGCTTTAGAGCCTGTCCTGGAGCTAGCTCTTGTAGACCAGGCTGGTCTTGAACTCACAGAGATCCGCCTGCCTCTGCCTCCCGAGTGCTGGGATTAAAGGCGTGCGCCACCACCGCCCGGCTTGGGCTTAACTTTTTATCCCTTTGTAGCGATTAGCTCAGCACGGTCCCTTACAAAAGGTGTGCCTTTAATTCTCAGCCCTCAGGAGGCTGGGGCAGGTGGATCTCTGAGTTTGAGGCCAGTTTGCTGTACTTAGCCAGGCAAGACTGTATAGAGAGACTGTGGCTCGAAAAACAAAAGATGCTAAGAGTTTCCTTCAAGTCGGAAGTTGTTTCACTGTGCTTGCCAGACAGGGATAACGAGATAAAGGCATATAAATGCCTCCTGAACCTCAGCTGAGGGAAACACTGCTTGTTTTTCTGCAAACTGAGGCTTTTCTATGTAACTGGGCAAAGAAGGTTGGGAGCCTTGATGCTGATTGCGACAGAGCTCAGGGTGGGGGTGGTTACGAAATCCAGCCCTTCGTTGGAGGCTTCTCTGCTAAAGCCTTTCCCTGGCTCCAGACAGAGGCTCTCTCTCTCTCTCATGCTCTTCCTCCTTTTCTTTCCTGGTGATGGAACTGGAGGCCTCACATCTGCTAAGTGCAGGTCTCCATCCGGTCCTCTCACAAGCCGTTTGGCTGAAGGACTTTGGCAGGGCAGTAGCAGCATCCTTCCTTAATATCCCAAACAGTCCAGCCTGTCAGGGTGGCGGTGTCCAGTCCTGGCTTGCCATCAGGTGTCTCCAGCCTTGGAGGGACGTCCTGAAGCAGCACTCAGGGGTCAGCACGAGCATTCAGGACAGGCCACGTTCTCTGTCCCGTCACGAAGCATTGCAACACCGCCTGGCCTTGCAACAGAGGCGATATCATTGCATTGCCTCACTGCGGAAAACAAGTTCAAGACACACCCCAGAGCTCCCCCTCATTTCGGTACAGGAGGGAGCGCAGAACGGCATTTGTTGCTTGCTCTCTGAATCAACTCCCCCCCCTCCCCCATCAAAATCATTACTGGAAAGCCACTAATCCTGACAGGCACTCAATTGCCACAGCATTCTTGTGGAGGAAGACAGCTTGTAGGAATCTGTTCTTTCCTTCCACCATGTGGTCCTGGGGATGGAACTCATCAGTCTTGGTAGCAGGAGTATTACCAACTAGGCATCTCATCAGCCAATTTTCTGCTTTTTTTTTTGTTTGTTTGGCTTGTTCAAGACAGGGTTTCTCTGTGTAGTCCTGGCTTTCTCTGCAGACCAGGCTGGCTTTTCGAACTCTGCCTCCCATGCGCTGGGATTAAAGGTGTGTGTGTGTGTGTGTGTGTGTGTGTGTGTGTGCGCGCGCGCGCGCGCCATCACTTCCCTGCCCTTAGTTACTTTTTTTGTTTGTTTTTCGAGGCAGGGATTCCCTGTAGTTTCTAGAGTCTGTCCTGGAACTAGCTCTTGTAGACCAGGCTGGCCTCGAACTCGCAGAGATCCGCCTGCCTCTGCCTCCTTAGTTACTTTTCTATTGCTATGATAAAAACACCCTTACCAAGGCAATTTATAAAAGAAAGCTTTTAATTGGCTCAGAGTTTCAGAGGGTTAGAGTACCTGGCGACAAAGAACAAAAGCCACCTGGCAAGCTTTGAGCTCACATCATCCCTGTCAGCAAGTAGGAGACAGAGCTGTGAGTGGTGCCAGTCCTTTAAAATCTCAGTTCCGCCTGCCTCTGCCTCTGCAGTGCTGGGATTAAAGGGGTGCCACCAACCGGCTCATTTCTCGTGTGTGTGTGTGTGTGTGTGTGTGTGTGTGTGTGTGTGTGTGTGTGTGAGAGAGAGAGAGAGAGAGAGAGAGAGAGAGAGAGAGAGAGAGAGAGAGAGAGAATCGTGTGGACCAGGTTGGCTTTGAGCTAAAAGTTCTCCTAAGTCAGCACCCGGGTGCTGGGATTTCAGCTGTGCATCTCCAGGTTCGTGTTGGTGATCACTCTTTTGCAAAGCCCAGTTTAATGAACCTATGAGAAATCTCATGTAGAAACTAAAGCCAGCATCACTGGGTCACTTTCAGAGTTTGTTATATTTTCTTTTCTTGAATGCAGGGTCTTGTACATAGTAGACATGAGCTTTGCCACAGGGTTATACCCTCCTTTGTATTTTCAAAAGCTAATATCTCTCTCTATATATAGATATGGATATAATATATCTATCTATATAATTATATTTATCTATGTACATAGACAAATATAATATAACCCTACATACAGATAGACACAATATATAGATGTAATTTTTTACATCCTGGCACTTTGAAGGCAGTTATTTAAAGTCCAATCTTGACTGTCAGAGATAAGATGTAACCCTGACTAAAACAGAAATTGGTATCAAGATTGTGGGGTATTGCTGTGACAGGCCTGATCATGTTTTGGGGAGGATTGTGGAAGGACATTGGAACTTGGGGCTAGAAAAGTCATTGAGTGTTGGTCCGTTCTGTGGGAGTTTGTAAAGTCAGATGAAGGCAATGCCGATGATGAAGGCAAGACTCGTGAACACTTAGAGGGAAATTTAAGTTTATACCCCGGGGGCGTTTGCTATTTCAAATTAAGATCACATGGAGCCTGGTCAGCTGCAGCTGAAGAGTCTGCTGTGATTAACAAGAGACCGGAGTAATGAAGTGAAACCTTTGCTTTGCTGGGATAATCCATGCTGGGCAGCTGGAGCTGAGGAATCAGATAATTAAGGAGAGACCAGCATCGCTGATGGAAAATCCCTGGGAAGCGTTTCCTCAGAGTCAGCACGCCCAAGCTATGTGCCAGAGGCGGCCAAGGTCCCACCGAGTGCTGGCGGGTGGACTTGGTAGAGTAAGCGCCACCCAGGTGGTACTGATGTTGAAGTCTTGAAGGGGTCATGGAGAGCAGTGGAGGCTTGGCACTGTGTGACAAGGTTGTCCCTAAGGAGAGCCCAGGAAAGGCTACTGGTGAAAGTGTAGCCTAGCTGCAGGAAGAGACTCCGACATTGTGGAGATCCACTATCGTGGGATGGACACCAAGAACAGCAGTGGTAATAAAGCAGAGACTGCCAGAACCCAGAAGACAGGCGGTGTGTGCAGAAGAGGGTAGATCGTGAGTGGGTCCCGGACACTGGACGCTGAGTTATTTACACTGTTGGAGTTTGGTTGTACTTTGCTCAGATGGTGACTATGCCCTCGTTCTTCCCTCTTGAAGTAAGAAAATGCTTAACTTATTTTTTTACTATTTATTTTTTTATTTTTGGTTTTTCCAGACAGGGTTTCTCTGTAGCTTTAGATCCTGTCCTGGAACTAGCTCTTGTAGACCAGGCTGGCCTTGAACTCACAGAGATCTGCCTGCCTCTACCTCCTGAGTGCTGGGATTAAAGGTGTGCGCCACCACCGCCCAGCTTATTTTTTTATTTTTACAGGAGCCTACATTTGAGAAATTTTGAACATTTAAAGAGAATTCGCTTGTTTTGTTTTTTGAGACAGCGTTTTCCTGTAGCTTTAGAGTCTGTCCTGGAACTTGTTGTGTAGACCAGTCTGGCCTCGAACTCACAGAGATCTGCATGCCTCTGTCTCCTGAGTGCTGGGATTAAAGGCATGCATCACTACCACCTGGCTGAGAATTTGGAGTTTTTTTTAAGATTTTTTTTTTGAGACAGGGTCCTTGACTGCCCCTTGAGCTTGCTGTGTAGACCAGACTGATCTCAGAAAGAGTTTGAATTTTACAAGAGACTAGATATTTTAAAGAGACTGAAATTTTTTGATTCTTCTCTCATATATTACATCCCAACCTCAGTTTCCCCTCCCTCCACTCTTCCCAGCCCCTCCCCTACACTTCCCCTCTCCCCCAGATCCACTTCTCTGGTTCCCTTCAGAAAGAAGCAGTAGGAGGAACAGGGTTCCAAGCACAGGCAAAAGAGTCAGAATCCACCCCCCCCCACACACACACACACACTGCTGGGAGTCCCACAAGGTACACGCCTGCAGAGGACCTAGGTAAGACCCATGCAGGCCCCCAACTGGCACTTCAAGAGACTGAATTTTTAAAGGAAGCCTGTGATTCCTTTTAACTTCGTTAAATGTTTTTTATTGTGATGTTGATATTGATGATTTTGGGATGAGCAAGAAAGGGAAAGTTCTGGCTTAATAGTGATCTCTCTGTGTGTGTCAAGTTGACAAGAGGTGAGTTGTCCTGGCTAGCTTTGTGTCAACTTGGTACAAGTGAAAGTCATTGGAGAGGAGGCCGGCTCAGTTGAGAAGATGCCTCCATAGAGCAGGCTGTACACAAGCCTGTGGGGCTTTGTTTTAGTGGCTGATGTGGGAGGGGCTGACCCATCGCGGGAGAGTGCTGGGCATGACAGGACACACCTGAAATCCTAGTGCTTGGGAAGCAGAGTCAGGGACCAACACATATTCAGGCCGTCTTTATCTGCGTAGTGAGTTCTAGGCCAGCCAGTGCCATGTAGTGAGTTCCACTTCCTACTCTCCTCAGAAAATGAATGAATCAGAACACAGATGGGAACCCAGGGCTGGGTCAAGCTGTTCTGAAGGTTTATTGGCTCACTGATCAGCTCTTAGCTGGGGTATTGAGAGAAAGGACTATTATATGTTGCAAGGAAAGGGAAGCCGTTCCTGGATTGCTTTTAAAATGGTGTGTGTGTGTGTGTGTGTGTGTGTGTGTGTGTGTTGGCAGAAGCTAACTTTGAAGTCCAGGCTGACCCCCTATCTGTCTCCTACATACTAGAACCATAGCTGTGTACTGCAGCCACACTGGGCTTCTGACATTGCTTTCAGCTGCAAGGCACTGTGAATTCCTTGCTCATCATTGATAGTTGGGGTTTAACCCCATCATGTGGCCCACTGAAACCATTATGGAAGGAACCTGTATTTTTAATTTTAGAGCAAACCTGTTTATTTACACACTAAATCCGCTGTATAGAAATTTCATTTGCATGAAGCTCTCCGAGCTCTTACCTAGTTCTTTCGTATTTGGAAGACAGAAGAGGGGTAATGTGAGTCTCCGTTTGTGTTCGTGGCCCCAGAATAGAGAAATGTCCCGATTGCTCTGATGCAGCGACCTTTGGTGACATTGGAACAGGAAGAACGTCTGATGTTTTAGGTGGCAGATTTTGTGTGTTTCTTGTGCATAGGGTTTCCAGATGGATAAAATTTTGCATATTGGATTCTGGTGGCTCAAAGAATGACATAGAGTAGGGCCTGGGTACCCTGGTACCTACCTTCTGGTATGGAGGCAGAATGTGTATTTTCCTTCTCTTGTTAAGACTTGTATCAACCGAGTGAGTTTGGCTTTTAACTCTCAGATATAGAGATTTTTAGGCAGACAAGTTTTTCTTTCCTGCCCACCAGTTCCCAAATAACCAACACAGAGTTTCAATATTAATTATAATTGCTTGGGTGGTAGCTCAGGTTGTTACTAGCTAACTCTTATATTTTCAATGAACCCATATTTTTATCTACACTCTACCATGTGGCTCATGGCTTATTACCTCATTTCATACACATCCTGCTTCCTCTGTGTCTGTCTGGTGATTCCCAAGACTCCACCCTTCTCCCCAGGGTCCTCCTAGTCTGGCTCTCCTGCCTAAACTTATCCAGCTATTGTCCAGTCAGCTTCTTTATTAAACCAACCACTGCGACATATAATTCACACAGTGTAAAGGACTATTCCGTAGAGACTGTTAATTCAAACAACCATCCATGGTTTTTCGGATCTCTGGGTTCTACGGTGGGTCTCAGACCCACACTAAGTAGCTCCTAGTAGAAATAGTCCCCATGCCTTCAAAGTCTCTAATAAGAGTCTAGTTCCCTGAGTCCCATCAGAGTGAGGATGTTGAAGGATATAGAGCACATCTTAGGTGTCCTTGGACTCCAGTACCACCTGCAATAAATCTTGAGGAAAGCCTTTACTTACTGCTTTTCTATGGGGCCTCCCTCATTTCCCTCCCCGCTAAGAGTCTATAAAATTGGGTGGGAGGAATGGGTGGGGTGAGTAGGAGGAGGGGAGGGAGTGGGAGCTGGGATTGGTATGTAAAATGAAAAAAGATAGATTTTCTTCTTTTACAAATAAAATAAAATGGTTCTTTTTATGTGTTTGTATAGATCTATGTGCCTGTGTGCATACATGACCATGCCTACACATACATGTGGTAGCCAATGGTACATGTTGACAATCAGTCTGCAATTGCTTCCTGCCTTTTCTTTTTTTTAAACATATGCCTTTCATTGAATCTGATTGGCTACACTGGCCAGCGAGTCCCAGAAATCCCCGTGTCTCTGGTCTCCTAGGATTAAAGGTGTGTGCTACCACACCGGTTGTTCTTGTAGAGGTGCTGGAGACCTGAGCTCAGCCATCACGCTTGCCTGCCAGGTACTTCACTGGCTGAGTTGTCTCCCCAGCCCCCGAATTCTTTTGTCTTGCTATGCCGTGCCCTCCACCCTTGATACTTGTTATATACTTAGAACCTGGTGTGGCGGTCAGGCTGCGGCAGCACGCTTCAAAAGAAAAGCCTGCTCTCTCAGCGGAGCGCCGGTGAGCCAGAAGGGCGCCTCCTCGCTGTGTTACCTGTGGGCTCCTAGGCGGTGAGAAATACCAGACTCCTCAGTTCTAAGGTCTCCATCCTTCTTCCCAGTGTGCTCAGGACCTAGAGAACAAATACAGGTGCTCTTGTGTCTTCAGTTCTTAGAAAACGAAGACGACTCTTGTATCTACGGAGAACAGAGGAACCGCTTGTATCTTCAGAGACACTTCTTCAGTCTCTGGACTTTCTATGCTGCTGAGTGATTGCCGCCAGGTTGCAGGTGTGGCCTGAAGATGTGCCACGGTCCAGGGACTTCACTGGAAGGCCCGGAAGTGTTTAGTGGTGGGATGGCACAGCCAAATCTTGTGTACTATCCACCATTCCAATGAAGTTTTAAAACCATGGATGGGGGGTGCCTTATGGAGAAGAGAACAGAGCTTTTAGACAGAGCTTACAAAGTGAAACAGAATTTTGAAATTGTGGTGTTTTTGTAGGAGAGTCCAGGTGTTCACCTCTACTGCCCACCACTCAAAATATAGTTTTTTTCTCTTTTTAAAAAATTTTTATTGAGCTCTACATTTTTCTCTGCTCCCCTCCCTGTCTCTCTCCTCCCCTTCAACCCTCTCCCAAGGTCCCCATGCTCCCAATTTACTCAGGAGATCTTGTCTTTTTCTACTTTCTCCTTCCCATGTAGATTAGATCTATGTATGTCTTTCTTAGGATCCTCTTTGTTGTCTAGGTTCTCTGGGATTTGTAGGTTTGTAGGCTGGTTTTCTTTGCTTTTTTAAAAACCACTTACGAGTGAGTACATGTGATAATTGTCTTTCTGTATCTGGATTACCTCACTCAAAATAATGTTTTCTAAATCCATCCATTTTCCTGCAAAATTCATGATGTCGTTATTTTTTCTGCTGTGTAGTACTCCATTGTGTAAATGTACCACATTTTCCTTATCCATTCTTCAGTCAAAGGACATTTAGGTTGTTTCCAGGTTCTGGCTATGACAAACAATGCTGCTATGAACATAGTTGAGCACATGTCCTTGTGGTACGATTGAGCATCCTTTGGATATATACCCAAAAGTGGTATTACTGGGTCTTGAGGAAGGTTGTTTTCTAATTTTCTGAGAAATCGCCACACTGACATCCAAAGGAGCTGTACCAGCTTCAAAACAGAGGTCTTAAGTCAGCAAGATGACTCAGTGGGTAAAGGCACTTGCCACCAAGGCTGGCGTTAAGAGTTGGTGCCCAGACCCTACATGGTGGTAAGAGAGACCCGCCTTGTGCAACTTGTCCTTTGACCTCCATACATTGTAGGCTTTAAGACTTAACAGGCAAAAACACACACCACCACCACCAACAACACACAACTGAAAATTAAATGCTTCTTCAGTGGCTCTGAGTAGAAAGGCTGGGCTCATAGACCATGGGAAGCTGGGTCTGTGATGAATGCCTGCCTCCTGGCCCAGGCCAACAGATGTTCTTATGGTCCACACTGTGGGAACACAAGGATGAGTTCATTAGGGAGTGACTGGGAGCTGCATTGCCTGTGATTCTTCTGCCAGGAATGGGGAAACAGAATGGAAGAGAATGAGAAACAGTGCAGTATAGATTTGGGGGAGAGCTCCCAACAGAAATGAGCCTCCCATTGAGAGCTGGCTCAGGCTCAGCCTCCCTTCTCTTTCCCAACACCCAGTGACTTGATTTGGAGATGAATTTCCCAGAGTTAAGAAATGTGGCCTCCTTGGAACACAGCCTTAAGCTATAGTTAACTGCTGGATGTGGCCAGCACCAGATGACCTCATCTGAAGCACTTCTGAGTCTGCTCAGAAGGCAGGTCCCCATCTTTGAGCAAACCTAATGATAACAGCACCTTTATTTGCTGCAGCTGTGTTTGGGGCAGCCTCCCCACCGAGCCTTGGTGGTTTCCTTTAATCCTTTCTTTAGGAATAAAGATTGTACTTTTTTTTCAGGATAATTAGAAATTGTGGGAGAAACCTACTCATTACTCCGCATGGTCAGGGCAAAATGCTGGTGGTGAGAAGGATTTGGGGTTTGAAGTCAACCTTGCCCCTAAGTACATAAGGAAATTAATTCAGGAGGAAATAGAAACACCATTGGCTTATAATCATGGTTTCTCCTGTGATTGTATCCTTGTACTGGAACCAGACGGCCCTTCTAGAGGGACGTTTTCATTCTGAACACATTGCTTTGATCTAGGATCTATTCCTTTCAAACACACACGAAACTTTCTTGTAATCTGACTTTAACTGAGGTTCATTAATGTGACATCTAGACTCATTGTATACATTTTATATTTCAAAAAATACCGTGGCCTAGGCATTCTGGCTTTTTTAAAGTTTAGATGAATTTTCCTAAAAAGCCAAGTGATGTATTTCACATGTCTTTGCTCCCAAGTTAAGCTCTCCACGCAGTGATCTGATTAAAAATGTGTAATGTAGCAGAAAAGATGAATATTTTGATTTTGAGTCTGTTCTTAAGCTGTAAGAAGGGCCTTGACTTTGGAGTGGAGCCACGCAAGGAACCCAGAGATCAGATCCACCCCCTCATGTTCATAGACCATCTTTGGACATAGCCATGGTGTAAAATGGCCATTTTTACTTTCAGTCAGACACGAGACTCAAGTAAGGAGTGTTTTGAAATCCCAAATTCTCAGTTTTTAAATCACTCCCAACTTTATGGCCTTCCTTGCCTGACTGCATTTGCTTTTGGCAGAGGATTAATAAACAGAAAAAAGCTCATTTATTTATCCACTCACTGACCAAAAAAAAAAAAAAACAAAAAAAACAAAACCCACAAAAATAAGAAAAATATGCGAGTGGGTCCTAGAAAAATCAGTCCACTGTTTGGTCAGTTTTTTAATGAGACCAATTTTGTGAATGTGAACTGCTTGTAAAAATAAAAAAATGGGAAGGGCATTTGGACACACCCGGCCACGTGGATGAACCGTGAGGACGTGAAAAAAAATCAGACAAGTGCTTTAAGAATCTGTGTGTGTGAGGGACCGAGAGTTAGGAACTCGCAGAGGAAGTGACTGCCAAGGCTACAGAACAGGGAGGGCCAGGGAGTTAGTGTTCATACGGGAGCATACGGGGTTCCCATTTAGGAAGATAAGGGCTTGGAGGTGGACACCATCAGTGTGCGAGGCGCCACAGAGGTCACTCATGTGAAGATGGTTTACAATGGGACGGGCAAGCTCTCAGGGGTGGAACATTTGCCGGGATGCATGGCGCTCCGGGTTTGAACCCCCAGGACTAATAAATACATGAAATTTAGCATCTTAACATTTACTTAAATATTTATGTCATATGTCCTTTAGTGCAATTTTATTTCGAAAGCTGTGAACTGCTAGCTGGGTGGTGGGGGGGCGCAGTGCACACCTTTAATCCCAGCACTGAGGAGGCAGAGACAGGCGGTCTCCAGAGTGAGCTCCAGGACAGCCAGGGCTACGTGGAGAAACCCTGTCTCAAAACAAAACCAACCAAACAAAAAGAATCATTGTCTGAGGCACGGCTCCATTAGTAGTGTTTGCTTATCATGCACAAAGGCCCAAGTTCAGTTCACCAGCACCACGTACAAAATTAGGCGTGGTGGTGTATATTTGTGATCCCAGCACGGAGAAGGTGGAGGCTGGAAGGTTATTAGCAGTCTAAGGTCACGCTCAGCTACATAGTGAGATTCAGTGGAGCGAGGTCAAGGGGAAAAAGTGACTTGCCGGCGTAAGCGTTTATTTCCTAGGATGCTCTGGGATGAGTCATTCGGTGTGGTTCCTTTCTCCATCCTCTCCCAGACTCACACCAGCCATCAGTACTGGACATAGCAAATGAAGCCAGCGAAGTTGGCGCCAGGTTTGGGAAGGTCAGTGAATGGAAAGGAAGGAACTTACTAGAAAGTGTGTTCTCTGGAAAAGTCCCAGGCTGAAGTGTATTCCCATGGGGTGCTGGGCTTTTGATCTATGCCATGTGTTAGTAAATAAAATAGGTAAATGTCAAATGCACTGTGCGGATGGTCCCTTAACGGCGGCCAGTGGTCCTCTTGAGGAAGATTTCTGTTTGTGTCTACATACTGTGTTGTACAAGCTGTCTGCTCATGAGTCTCCTGGGCTCAGAAAGGATGGTTTGATGGGATCAGAGATCAAGGTCTAACGGATGAACTGCAACTTCATGCGCAATCTGGCTTATTTCTACCACAGCAAGCTGTGTCTGGTGGGTTTTCTGTGCTGACATTTATGCTGTTGTGTACTTGAAAGGTGGCTGTTGGAATTAAATATTTAATTCTATGTAGTGTAACTTAAGTAGCTTGGCGCGGCTGGTGGGCACCTTGGACAGCACAGCCCGGGGTCATCCTTGGGTGTGTGGCCCCTGTGTGGTTCATACTGAGCCCATTAAATGGAGGTATGCAGCTCCGTTTAACTCTGAGAAGACTGAAGAAGTCTCGGCTGCTTAGACCAGAGGAAATGGTTTTCTTTTGAAAATAGGATATTAGGTCACACCAACTTTGACAAACATACTACTTTTGTTTGATTAGTCAACTATGGATCTAACCAGTGGTTAACAATTATTAACTGACTTCCTGCAATAGGACACTCTGTGTTTAGGAATGATGATTTAGACAACGAGATACTATTCAGCCTTGAAAAGAAATGCTCAGACTGGAATGTAGCTCAGACATAGACTGTCCACCTATCATATGGAAATCTGTCAAGCCACAAAAACCCGTGAGGAACTAGAAATGGCCTTCATAGCAAAAGGAGACAGCCTGCAAAACCCAGAACCCTGTGGTTACAGCTATTAGACATTCTGGCGAAACGAGAGAGAAAGTAAAGACCAGGGTCCCCCGGGGAGGTGGAAGAGGAAGGATAAGCAGCCAGGGGACTTTTAGGGCAGTAAAACTGCACTATGAGACACTTGTGTGGTGGCTACAGGCCACCATGTGTTTGCTCTCACCCTCAAATGCACAGTGCCAAGTGCGAGCCCCAGTGTGAACCAGGAGCTGCAGTGGTGGTGGTGGTGGTGGTGGTGGTGTGTGTGTCTCCAGTGTGAACCAGGAGCTACAGTGGTGGTGGTAGTGTGTGTATGCTCAGTGTGAACCAGGAGCTGCGGTGGTGTGTGTGTCCCCAGTGTGAACCAGGGGTTGGGGTGGTAGTGTGTGTGTGTGTATGTATGTATGTATGTATGTATGTATATGCCCAGTGTGAACCACGGGCTGGGGTAGTGGTAGTATGTATATGCCCAGTGTGAACCAGGGGTTGGGGTGGTAGTGTGTATGTATGTATATATGTATGTATGTATGTATGTATGTATGTATATGCCCAGTGTGAACCACGGGCTGGGGTAGTGGTAGTATGTATATGCCCAGTGTGAACCAGGGGTTGGGGTGGTAGTGTGTATGTATGTATATATGTATGTATGTATGTATGTATGTATATGCCCAGTGTGAACCACGGGCTGGGATAGTGGTAGTATGTATATGCCCAGTGTGAACCAGGAGCTGTGGTGGTGGTGATGGTGGTGGCGGCTGTGTGCTCGGTGTGAACCAGGGGCTGGGGTAGTGTTGGTGTGTTTATGCCCAGTGTGAGCCAGGGACTGGGGTAGTGGCGGTGTGTTTATGCCCAGTGTGAACCAGGGGCTCGGGTGGTGGTAGTGTGTATATGCCCAGTGTGAACAAGAGGCTGTGGTGGTGGTGGTGTGTGTATATGCAGATTCTTTAACTGAAATAAATGTCTACCTCAGTTGTAGACATGGCTCCTTCATACATTCAGGGTGCTGACATGGTCCTAACTGGGCGAGACTGGGAGGGGAAGCCAGGCTGTGACCCGAGTTAGCCCAGCAGCCTTGTGCTCACTGCCTTGACTGTCCCTGGGCTGTTTCCTTGGCGTGGTTGCCCTACCCTGGGGATGTTAGCTAGCTGTCTCGTCAGCAGCTCAGCTCGTGAACTCTTCCCATTATAAGCACAGCTGTCACGTGGGGACACCAAACTCTTTGAGCTCTGCTTCAGTCCCTAGTGCTCAAGGGCCCCGGCTTCCAAGGAGGTGGGTGGTTTCCTGAAGGAGGAGATGGAGCCTGGGTCGGGGGTTTCTGGACTCAGCCGCCTTCATATCTGCTCGGGGAGTTCTGAAATGTACGTGAGGTAAAAGCCTTGACTACTCTTGTCCAGTGTGTGGGAAGAAACGCGCCTTCATGCCAGCAAGTAATTCTGTCGCTAAGTCACACCCCTGACAGTTTGTAAAAGCCTGCACTTTCCTGTGTGATGAGGGCCCCTGGATATTGTAGTGGCTCCTCCCAGCCTCTGGAGCCTCTTAGACTGGCGTTATGTTAGTGGGAACCCCACTTCAGAGGAGAAAAGTACAACAGGTTTTTGGGGTTGGCTGATCCTCTGTTGTGTTGTGTCCCCGAAGGTCCCTCACCCAGACCTAGGGACCCTCTACCAAGGCCCAGGGTCACCTAAGGGACCTGTCGCTTAATGTAGAGAGAAATTCCCCTGAGGTTTCCTGCGTCTGAAGGTGGCTGCCTGACCTTTTCCAGTTTGTTGCTGCCTGCTGCAGTGACCTCCTGTTCACAGCTTGAGCTGTTTTCAGGCAGTCAACCCGAAGGGCACCACCAGACCCCTGCAACTGACTGACTGGGGCCAGGTGGGTGTGGATCGTGCAGTCAGAGCAGGGTGGGAACTCAGGACTCTGCTGTGCGATGGTGAGCCCCACCCTTCCTTTACATGAGCATGCCAGAGAGCAAGCCCTTCCTCACCCTCCAGCTCCTGGCTCAGGGAAGGCTCTAGAGGGGAAGGTGGGATGCAGCCTACCACACTCCTCTTCTCAGAGGGCCGTAGTCGGTTCTGCTGGGTGCAGCTGTATCTGGAGGGTTTTCTGCAGACTGTCATCTCCTGGCAGACCCCCACACAAACACATTTTCACATTCCATTTGAATGCTCAGAGGAGCGGAGTCTCTTCTGAGGTTACACATTCTTCTAGCGTGATGCTCTGCTTGAGTATGTAAGATGTGCAGGACAATTGCCCCTCTGTGGGCAGGGATTCCAGGAGTGTGGGGGTGGGAGGGAGCCCAAAGACTGGCGTCTACCTGGACTGGAGAAGATGCTCAAGCATGCATCTGCTTTGCGGGGAGCTCAGATGCTTCCTCCCAGGGATTTAGCGCTCTCTGGACTATTTCCAGATGGAGCCCTGCTTTGAGCTGAGAATCTGCCAGAGAGTGACTGACTGGCTGTTAATGCATGCTGGGAGACTGTGTGTGGCACAGAAGGACCCAGAAGTTTCCATTCTAGCCACTGAGAATGAACTTGGGCAGCTCACTTTACCTCTCAAATCTCAGTTGTGTGTATGTGTGTGTTTTGCTTGTGATAGAGTGTAAAAATAAGTAATTTTTTAATTAAAAAAGAGCCAATGTGATTCTTTTTTAATGCCTAAAACTATGTCTATCTCTCTCTCTTTTGGAATACGTACATATGAGTGTGTATATTTATATGTGAGTGTGTATATGTCTCTGTGTGCATGTATGTGAGTGTGTTTGAGAGTATAAGTGTGTATCTGTGTGTCTAGTGAGTGTGTGTATGTGTTTGATATGTATGTATATGTGTCTCTGTTGTATGTATCCATGTGTGAGTATACTGTTTGTGTGCTATATGTATTTATGGTATATATGCATGTGTGTGTGAGTGAAAATGTCTGTGTGATTGTATTGTGATGTGTGTGTTAGTATATGTCAGTGTGTATTAGCATATATGTGTGTGTTTGAGTGTATGTATGAATGAGTATGTGTGTGCATGTGTTCTTGTGTGTATGTGTGCATGAGCATGTATGTGTGTGTGTGTGTGTACATACATGTGGATATCAAAGGAAGAACTGCTGAGTTGTTCTCTTCCTCTGTGTGGATCCCCGAGGTGACACTCGGGTCACGCTCAGTGGCAGGTGCCTTTATTCATTGAACCATGTCATTGGCCCAACCAATGACACCCTGAAGAGCCTGGGAAAGAATCCACCCGCTCTGAACTGTCACCCCTCCCTCCCATCATGACCACCCTTGGTTTTGGTTTTGCTTTTGCTTAAATTTTCCGGGCTTCCTCTTTGATTTTCCTTAGGGAGATTTTTCTCAGGAGCATCTCAAAATAGGTACACTCAAGACCCACCTCGGGTCCATTCCAGGCATGCCTCTTAGGTGCAGCCGTGTGGCCACATTCCTTGGGTGGTTGTGACAGTGGAGGTGAGGACCACAGCCTGGGGAAGGCAGGACAGCTGAACAGAAGCTTTCATGGGGGCTCGGTGTTGAGATTTTCACTCTCGGGGAAGATGGAAGACTGTCCCCATAGTCATTTGTAACTTCCCTAGGAACATAACTGAGTGCACAGCTCCCAAGCTGGTGCTTAACCTGGAGTTGCTTGGCTGACTGAGCCCCGCAACCCCGAGACACAAGTGTTCATTCCGAGGTCCCCACAGCAACCCCGAGGGAGTGATACAGAGCCCGTTTCTCTCTGGAAATTGGTCCCCAGAGAAATCCTGCTGCTGGGCTAGTGTGGAAAGTGAAGAGAGGCGAGAGAAGATGGCCCCAGGCCAGAAACCGGAAGCAGGGTTGAGTGTGGGCGGGCTTTCCTGCGTGGTTGGGCTTTTTGTCTGTGATGTGAGCAGAAGCCTGGCTGAACCCCTTGTCTCTGGCCCTCATGTGTGCCTGCCAAGCTGGATTATCATTACCAAGTTGGAATGTCAGTGTCCCAGGCCCAGAAGTGGGTCCAGAGGATTTTACAGCTCCCAGGAAAGGTCTCTGATGTCTATTGTTGTTGTTATTATTGTTTTCCAAATTGAATCTGGAATCCCAGGTCCATGCTAGGCAAGGGCTGAGCTACACTCCCGACTCCTGGCACCGGGGCTCTAAGCAAGGCCCCAGCGCCTCTGTTAGGCAGCTTTCAAGGAGAGAAGGCTTTGACTTAGGGTTCAGAGGTTGGTGCCAATATTTTCTGGCTCTGTTGCTTTGGGGCCTGAGGTAAGGCAGCAGACACGTGCAAGAGGAGTGGGCAGGGCGAAAGTTTCAGTGTCCCCTTCAAGGACACCCCAATAACCTAACCCCTTCCACTAGGTCCCACCTCCTAAATATTCTCCCACAGGCTGGTGATCAAACCTTTTTCATACGGGGTTTAGGGGACATTTATCTGAATCATAGCAGCTCCCAAATTTCTGTCCTTGGAAGTTTGGGCCAAGACATCTTTATCAAAGATTGTGAGCCACTGCCAAAACTTTACAGGGGAAGAAGGTGCCGAGGTAACCATGGCGACTTACGGGGGGGGGGGAGGGGCGGGGTTGCAGTGGCTCCAGAGAGGTTTCTTGAAACCACAAAGCTAAAGAGCTGTGACGTATAGAACAGAGGTTGCTGGTTTTGACGTCTGGGAAGTGTCTGTGAACAGAGGTTGTGGGGATGGGCTGTCACCCCAAATCTAAGCTATGGAAGGACTAGGTCTGGTAGCATCACCTGCAATCTCCACACTTGGCACACTTGGGGGGGGCTGATGTAGGAGGACTGCAAGTTGGGGGACAGTTTGGGCTACATAGCAAGACAAACCCCAAACCATCCACCAAGCCAACATCGAACAATAAAGAGAAGGGAAGGCTCCAAATGACCGAATTAAATGCCTGACGGAAGCAACATAGGGGTGGAAGGATTTGCTCTGACTCTGTCGGATCCGGTCCGTGGCTGCTTAGATCTACACTCTTGCACAGAGCGCATTGCCAGGGAGAACACGTGACAGAGGAGGGTTGTACCCAGTGGGCAGGAGGTAGGATGGGTGTGGAGAGGAGCAGGCAGGGTTACACTACTCCCAAGCGCCCACCTCCTCCAGCTAGGACCCACCTAAGGTAGGACCCACCTAAGGCAGGCCTTCGGAACCACACAAAATAGTACCGCCATTTAAAACAACCTGTGTAGGACACGCCACATCATAGTGAGGTCCAGCAGGAGAGGGCCGGAGATGCTCCTATAGCCGTCACCTAAAGTGAGACCCTGTCCTCTCTGTCTTCAGGTATCGGGTGAACTTAAGGCCCAGATTCGTCACTAGGTACAAGACAGTGACACAGTTGGAATGGAGATGCTGCCCTGGCTTTAGAGGAGCAGACTGCCAAGAAAGTCCCAAAGACCCCCTGAAGATCCCCCGGCCCCCACCACCTCGACCAAGAAACAACCTGAAGAAAGCCACAGGTAATATCTCATTGGTGCCCTGTTGTGTGTGGTCACCTTTGATGTTCCTAGTGTAAATGGCAGGGTCTATGATGGGCAATTGAACAAACAAAGTTATCTGAAGGAGCAGGGACAGTTGGGTGGGACACTTCCTTAAAAATAAATTGCTTCCTTAGGGCCACTTGTCAAACACTTCCTTTATTTTCCCATGAGATGTTTTACATTTTAAAATAGTAATTTGTCAAAATATCTTTTGTAAAGTAGTTTGTTAAATAAATTTCATTACCAAAACAATGTACATAAATTAGGGAGTATTTATAAAACATGGGAAATATGTTTTTTAATTTATGTTTTTTTTTTTTAAGACAGGGTTTCTGTGAATAGCCCTGTCTGTCCTGGACCTTGCTCTGTAGAGCAGGCTAGCCTGAACTTACAGAGATCCACCTGCCTCTGCCTCCCAAGTCCTGGGATTAAAGACATGTGCCACCACACATTTTCTTTTCGTTTTTGTTTTTTAACCTTAAAATAGTACATTTTTCGAGATTGAATGTGCTCAAGATAGACAAGGCAATGAATGACCTCATCTAGCATAGAACGCAGAGTGGTGGCTGCATTAAGTTAGTACCCTAATCACCCATGCTGTACTTTAGAGCCCTGGAATGTAGTCATGTTAATAACCAAAGTGGAGTGCCTTTGGTCAACACCTCTCCGCTTCCCCCAACCCCAGCCCCTGGTACTCACCACTCCTTGTGCCTGTGAGTTTGACTAGAGTCCACGCAGAGGGAAGGTCCCATGTGTTTACTTTTCTGTGCCTGGGTTATAGTACCCTCACGCAGTACCCTCTAGGTTTTCTGCCACATGGGGCTAGACTTTCTTTAGTCTTTGTTTAATGTTTGTGTGTGTGTGTGCGTGTGTGTGAGAGAGAGAGATAGAGAGAGAGGGAGAGAGGGTCTGTCTGTCTGTCTGTCTGTCTGTCTCTGTGTGTGTTGTACATGTTTAAAGAGGCCAGAGAAGGCATAGGATCACTTGGTTGTGAGTTGGAGTTATTTGTGAACTGTCCTTTGTGGGAGCTGGGAACTGAACTCGGGTCCTCTCTGTTCTTAACCTCTAAGTCATCTCTCTCCAGCCCTGTATCCGTATCTGAACATCGTTACTATGGTAGCTGATTTTCAATGAGAGGCCTATTGTGGAGTTTCATGCCTGTAATCTCAGCATGTGGAAGGCAGAGGCACAAGGACTGTGAGTTCAAGGACCCTGTCTAAAACAACGCCTGCCCGGGAAATAACTTCTTGACTTTCTTTATCTGGCAGGCTGGATATTAGCTACTTGGGGAAGCATAACACAAGGAAGACACAGTTTCCAGCTCATTTGAGATAAGTGTTAGGCCGTCATGGCAGGGCCTGTGAGGGACGCTCTGAATGATGGGAAGTAAGGGCCTTGTGAATCCTGACCATTTGTCTAGGGTCAGGTTCTATTTATCAAAGTTTAAACATATGTGTAGCTTCACAAATCAGCCGGTTTTATGCGGACTAGAGGCAAGGAGAGTGATGGCATTTTTCACTGCCTCGGAGGTAATTTACTGCCAATGTTTTTTTGTTTTTCTTCCTGTGCTAATGACAGAACCCAGGGCCTTGGTGGTGGGAGGCAGGTGCTCTACTCCTGAGCCGTGTCTCTGGCTCACGTGAGCACTCACTGAGTCTAGGACTTTACCTCCTTATCTGGTGTCTTCTCATTATGGAAGGTGAAGTTGCCACTCCCTTTCGTCCACGGCACGGCTGTGCTTTCCAGTTACACCATGTGGTTTGCACCATCAATATTGGCGGTATGTGATGTAGTAACCACGTAGAATTGTATAGCTGTGCCCCATAGTGCACTATGGATTCCCTAGAGTTAGTGATTGTACGTCTTTCTCCTTTGCTTGGGTTTCACTGCTCTTATCCCTACATCATCCCAAACTCATCTCTGGTTATCTTTACGTCTTCTGCTCCGTCCAGGCACAGCAGCCCTGGCTGAAGAGATTCCTCAGGAATCTTCTCACCCACCCCACTGTGACCAGTCCTCCTCCTCCTGTCACCCTGGGGTCGGGGCCCTCCTCTCTGAGCTGGAATCTGGTTCATTTCTTCATCTGGCTTGAACACAGCCTCCAGTTGCTGCTGTTTTTTTCTTTCTTTTTCCCCTTTGAGATAAGGTCTCAGATAGCCCAGGCTAGCCTCAAACTTGCTATGTAGCTAAGAATAGCTTTGACCCTCTGGTTCTCCTATGTCTGTCTCCCAAGGCCTTATAGCCACAAGCCAGTGTTGGAAATAAGCCCAGGGCTTTGTTGCATACAGGGCAAGCAGTCTACCACCAAGCTACATACATCCCTACCTTCCAGAATGTTCATGAAGAGATTATGTGGGGGGTGAACTTTCATTTTGCATATATGTAATGTGTGTGTGTGTGTGTGTGTGTGTGTGTGTGTGTGTATTTGCAGGGGTGGAGGCACATAATTTTTTTCTCAGAATTTTTAAGACAATGCTTAGTTTTCCTTTGGTTTTGATATTACTGTTACCCAGTCTGAAAATTCTTGATTCCATTTTTTTTTTATGCTTTGGGGATGGTCTTTGTCCCTCCCTTTTAAATTGCCGTATTAATGGGATGTTACACGAAAGGGAAAAGAATGTTTATTTCCTAGCTGCTCACTAGAAGGTGAAGCACACTTGTGACCCAACACTTGGATGGCTTCAATGGAAGCGTTGGAAGTTTGAGGCCAGTGTGGTTTACACAGTGAGCCCATGTCTCGAGAACAAATGCTTACTTCTAACTTTGTGTCATTCATTTTCTGGCTTTAGAGAGTACAGTACGTATGTGAAGCATTAATCTAATTCATCTTAATCTATAAAAAACCAGGATCCAGATGTCGGGGCAAAGACCTGGACGATCAGGGAACCAGGAACAGTTGCCGGTTGCTCCTTTCCCCTACCTGCATCCAAAAAAAGCCTGAGATCCCGGCTACACCACCCACCCCCATCACTTCCTGTTTCCATCTCCAGAGTGCTGGGATTAAAGGCATGTGCCACCACTGCCTGGCCTCTATGGTTAACTAGTGGCTAGCTCCGCCCTCTGATACCCAGGCAAGCTTTATTTGTCAGAACACAAAACGTCACACAGCAACTATAACTCCTGAAAGATTGCTTTTTTTTTTTTTTTTGGTTGGGGCAGGGTTTGAGACAGGGTCTCACTATGATCACTTGGCTGATCTGGAACTTACTATATAAACCAGGCTGGCTTAGAATTCAGAGTTCTCTTGCTTCTGCCTCTCAGTGCTGAGATGCTAAATGTGCACCGCTACACCCAGACACCCCTGTGTCTTATTTTGTTTCGTTTCCTTTGCTCAAAAACAGCGTTTAGTTAGTTTAGTGGTTCTGAAGATTACTCCCCCCCCAAGTATCTTTATTTATTTATTTTTATTTGAACTTCTTTATTGATTCTTTGAAAGTTTCACATCATGTACCCCGATTCCGTTCACCTCCTGGTCCCCCATATCTTTCCCTCACCTCTGTAGCACCTCCCCCAAAGGGAGCAAAACAGAACAAGTAAGCAAGCCAACAAAAACAAGAGCAAAACAAAACAAACCTCTTCTCTTCTTCATCTTTCCTGCCTCTCCAACACCTCTCCATTCGTCCTGGTGCCACTGGGGACCTCTGTGTGTCACACAGTGGACTCTTGTTCAATCAGTTTTACCAGCAAATGTCCATGCAGTGAGTCACTGGTCTGGTTTCTGGAACCATCACTGGGTTCTCACCGGAACTCCTCTGGGATGCCCCGTGGCTGCCCCGAGTCATAAAGATCCTGGAGATATGGTTCCACAGGCCCAGTCCCTCCATGACCTCCAACAGGTCCTAGATGGGGGTGTTGCTAGGGTGGGCCAACCCAAGACCAGGCTGTGGACCTGGGTGGCAGTTGAGCTGGTCAGTCCGGGTCCCAGGGCCACCCAGCTCAGGCAAGGGGGCAGAGTCAGCCCCCCCTACACCCTTGCCCCTCAGGTTTGGTTCACCTTGGCCTGTGGTGAGGGATGGGGCCATCTCTCCTGAGTATAGGGGCCAGCTCTTTTTCTAGTGTCTTAAGATAGAATAAAAATTCCAATGTGTTCTTCATAGTTCTCTGCAGGAAAGCACTTGCTCGGGAGTTTGGAGATTAGGTTTTGAGTCTTGTTTTCCTGCTAAGTGGATTTTAATGACCAAAAGCTGCTTGCTGTTGCAAGACAAGAGACAAGACGGGATAAGGAACATGAAGCCAAAATGCCCACAGTGCTCTGGATTCCAGGGTCTTTCGTTGTTAGGCACACATGTGTTGTGTGTGGTTGCGTCCTTGTTTGGTTGTTTCCTTTCCGTGCCAGGTCTGCCAGTGAGAGCCTCGTCCAGAGTTCCTCTTCCGCCTCCTCTGCTGCCGTCCAGGGTGTGGCCGCTTTGCTTCTCGCTCTTTATTCCGTTGCCATGGGTTTCTGTAGCGTCTGTCTTTTCTTTCTTGTTTAACTTCGTGCTTTCTCTATCGATGTTATCCCTTTTCTAATTTAGTGTTCTCTCTATTGATGATGTCATCGCATTTTGGGATTCATTACTGTGGCTATTATTCGTCTTTCGGGTTGTTTTCCTGGGTTCTTTTTCTCAGAGTAAGATTATTAGATGTTTATATACCTCTCTCTCTCTTTTTCTTTTCATCTTTCCTCCTTTTTTTTTGTGCTGGGGAATTGAACCTAAGACTTCACACATGCTAGGAAAACATCTCTTTTTGCATTTAGTAGCCATTATCTTCCTAACCAAGGGCAAACAAGACCCTTTTAGCATAAGGATGCTAAGCAAAGAGAAAAGAAGATTTCTGGGGGCGTTTTGAGGAAACCTCCAATATAGGATGTTGGTGCCCACATGTTGGCTCTCTCTGGCGTGCTTTGTGGCATCTTATCACCAGCTGTCAGCCATGGGGTAGCTACAGCTCACTGGGTGTGATGCAGTCACATGACACAGCAGATGATATATGATATGATATGGTATGATATGATATGATATGGTATGGTATGATATGATATGATATGGTATGATATGATATGGTGACAGCAGGGTGACAGACATCACTGATTATTTTGCTTCCTGTGCATACTCTTTAGCAACCTCTTTATAGAGGAGGGCAGTGCAGCTCCCAGAGTAAACTTTGGGCACAAACAGTAAATAGCAAAACCAAAGTAGAAAAGAGGTCTGCTTGACTCCGAACCTGTTCTCTGCCACAGACGTGCTTGGAGTCAGGGAGGCTACCATGGAAGGCTTCGGGATCTCTTCCAGGCACCCTGCAGAAACTGGCCATTCAAGTCCTGCTCTTTCTTTCAGATACTGATCCAAGCCACGTCTCACAGCCTAAGGAAACTCTGTCGCCAACAAATACAGCAGAACCGGACCAGGCAGCAGATCCAAAGCAAGGTCCTCCAGAACTTAAGGAAACCAAAGCCCAGGTGCTGGAGGAGAAGGTTGTGCGGCTCACCAGGATGGTGCTGGACCTCCAGTCCTCCGTGGCAGGGCTGAAGGAGAACCTCAGACACACCGTCCAAGATGATGGCAGCAAAGGGCCAGCCCCGTGGCTCGGTCACCTGCACCCACAGCCAACCCCTGACAGCGCCTTTGCCGGAGACGCAGAGCCGAGCCAGCTTCCAGGCCTCCTCAGTAGCAGGGACTCTGGCATGAAGGACATCAAGTCTGAGCTGGCTGAAGTCAAAGACACACTGAAGACCAAGAGCGATAAGCTGGAGGAACTAGACGGCAAGGTAAAGGGCTACGAAGGGCAGCTCAAGCAGCTGCAGGAGGCGGCCCAGGGCCCCACAGTCACCATGACAACCAATGAGCTGTACCAAGCCTACGTGGACAGCAAGATAGATGCCCTGAGGGAAGAGCTCATGGAAGGCATGGACCGGAAGCTGGCCGACCTGAAGAACACGTGCGAGTACAAGCTGGTGGGCCTGCAGCAGCAGTGTGATGATTACGGCAGCAGCTACCTGGGGGTGGTAGACCTGATTGCGGAGAAGGAGGTGAGCCTGAAAAAAGACATTGCCGACCTTCGAGCCCGGCTGCCGGATCCCTCAGCCCAACCGAGGTGCTGTGACAGTCAGAAGAATGGTGACCTTGGCCAACAGATCAAGACATTAGATCAGAAAATCGAGAGAGTCGCCGAGGCCACCAGGATGCTGAACGGGCGGCTGGACAATGAGTTTGACCGCCTCTCCGGTCCAGAATCAGATGTGGACTTCGATGCAAGATGGACCGAGCTGGACGCGAGGATCAACGTGACGGAGAAGAACGCAGAAGAGCATTGCTTTTACATCGAGGAGACCCTTCGGGGGGCCATCAGTGGTGAGGTAGGCGACTTGCGGCAGCTTCTCAATCAGAAGATTCACTCCCTGGAGGACCGTCTGGGGATCGTTCTGCAGGTGGCCAACGGCTCAGATGTGGAGTTGACGCCAGCGGACACTGCCTTGCCAGGGCAGCCAGGGGCAGGGAATGAGCAGATCCTCATGGAGCTGAGTCGCCTGAAGGACAAAGTTCAAGTGGTTGAGGACATCTGTCAGCAGAGCTTGCCTCATGGGATAGATGGCACTTTGCCGAGCGGAGAGGACCTCACACACGTCAGCCTGAGCCTTTTGGAATCCCTCAACCATACGATGTACAGGAAGTTCCAAGAAACAAGTCGCAGCATTCAAAAACTTCGAGAGGACTTCAGCTCCCTCCACTCTCAGCTGAATCACTCGGACTGTAAGGGGACTTGTTCGCAGAGCAGCTTGAGTGACGGCAGAGCCAGTGACAGTGCCGAAGCAAGCGGGTTTACCAAGACTGGGGAGCAAGAGAGGACAGTGGGGACCGTCCCAACTCCCGGTGCCCCGTGCTGCGGCCAGCTGGAGGAGCGCTGGCAGAGGCTGCAGAGCCGAGTGCTGGCTGAGCTGGACGGCTGCAAGGAGAGTGCTCACGGGGCTCAGAGCGGGGTGTCTGCGGTGGAGGGCAGAGTGTCTCAGCTGGAGCAGACATGCAGCCGGCTGGATGCCATCTCCGGGGGTCTGCAGAGGATCAAGGAGGGGCTGGGCAAGCACGTGAGCAGTCTGTGGAACTGCATCCGGCAGATGAACGGGACGCTCAGGTCACACTCCAGAGACATCTCTGGCCTCAAGAACTCCGTGCAGCAATTCTACAGCCACGTTTTCCAGATATCGACAGACTTGCAAGATCTGGTGAAGTTCCAGCCATCAGCAAGTAAGTGATCGGCAGCCCCGTTCCGGTAATGTGCTTGCACAGCAAGTAAGTGGATCGGTAGCCCCGTTCCGGTAATGCGGGTAATGCGTTTGCGGCCCGTGGCAGAGCTGTGATAGCCTTTCAGACGGTTGGGGAATTTTAACTATGTCAGTGCGACACCAAATATGACCCATAGGTCAGTGACAGCTTGTAAATTGGAAGCAACATGCCAACAATGAGAATACCAGCTTGGGGATGCAGAGTGAGGCCCTGAGTTCAATTCCCAGCACCACCTCAAGGGAGGTGGAAGTATGGTGGCTAGAACTTGGGAGGTGAAGGCAGGAAGATCAGAAGTTTAAGGCCATTGTAGGTATCATGAGACCCTGTCTCAAAAGAAACACATACTCACATGATTATATATATATATATATACCCCTACATGCATGTTCATGTGTGCGTGCACACACACATAAACACACTCACAAGTTTAAGGCAAACTTAGGTTATGTGAAACCCTGTCTCAAAAGAAACACACACGAACACACACTCGCATGCACTCCTCACACACACGCTCACAGACATAGCCCTCATGTGCACACACACATGCGTATGTACACTTACATGTGCACACTTACACTCTCACATGCACACGCACTCACACGTAGGCTCCCACATGTACCCCAGCACAGGCATGCACGTACCCCAGGCATTTACAATACAACTTTGGCAGCATTTAGGCACATGGTCTGTGTGTTTTATAGAGTCAGCTTGTAACACACAGAAAGTAGGAAAGAAAATCTGATTCGCCACAGACAGAGGGCAAAGAAGTGATCTGTGCTGCGTGCTCCGGGGGCAGTCTGTGTTGCCTCTGCCTGCGGCAAGAGAATCCCCTCTCTGATAACCCATTTATCTCTCGTGTGTTGTTATTGTCTTTGACACCACCGCTTCCATTTCCTGATCCAGTACAGTTGCGGCAGATAGGGTGACGCCGCGTTGTGTTCACAGGTACAGACAGGACCGTGACCGAGCGCGGTTTGAGAAAGCCCCGTACTTCTGTCAGCCATGGTGCCAAAAGCAGCGCCTGCTGCAGTGCAGACACCCAGCGAATGCGTAAATGGCCGAGTGACAGTCTCTTGATAGATTTGAGGAATGTATTTCATAGCGATAGTTTGCTTTAAGACAAACACATAATCCTCGGAGGATAAAGATGCTTTCTTCTGATCTTCTCTTGTCCACAGCCCAGGAACAGGCCAGGACTTTCTAGTCCTAGTTAGGGTCACTGTTGCTATGTTGGAACACCGTGATAAAGCCACTCGGGAGGAAAGAGGTTATTTGGCTTATACTTCACTGCTCATCAGCAAAGGCAGCCAGGACAGGAAGTCAAACTGTGCAGGAACCTGGAGGCAGGAGCTGGCACAGAGGCCGTAGAGTTCTACTGACTGGCTTGCTCCACCTGCTCTCTTATAGAACCCAGGACCACCAGCCCAGGGATGGCCCCACGTACAATGTGTGGCACTCCCCCATCGCTAGTTAAGAAAATGCCTTACAGGTCTGCCTACACCCCAATCTTATGGAGGTACCCCCTTTTATTAAACACAGATTCTTTTCTCATATAATATAATCTGAATATAGTCTCCCTCCTCCCAGCTCCTCCCCACCTCTCTTCTCCCTGGATCCTTTCTGTCTCTCATTAGAAAAGAAGATAAAATAACCAAACATGACAAAGGATATTAATAGAAAACCTTTATATCGAAGTTGGCCAAGACAAGCCAACAGAAAAGCAAGAGTCCCAAGAGCAGGCACAAGAATCAGAGACCCACTTGTTCACACATTCAAGATTCCTATCGAAGTATTAAACCAAAATCCATGATACCTATGCAGGAGAGCTGGTGCAGAGCCAGGCAGGTCCTGTACTTGCGGCTTCAGTCTCTGCGAGTTCATACGAGCATTGCTTAATTGATGTAGAGGGCCTCGTTTTCCTGATGTCCTCCATCCCTTGTCTTCCCTACTCCTTCTGCTTCCTTGGGGTTCCCTGAGCTCTGAGGGGAGGCATTTGATGGAGACATCTCATTTAGAGCTGTGTGTTCCAGTGTCTCTGCATGGTGTCTGGCTGCGGGTCTCTGTTTGTTCCCATCTGCTGTAGGAGGAAGCCTCCCTGATGCTGGCCGAATGAGGCGCTGATCTGAGTAAAGCGGCCATCATTAGGAGTCATTTATTATTGCTTCCCACTGTGTTAGGTTTCCATACTGCCCCTCAGGTGTCCTTCAGTTCTAGCTGACACTTCTCATTCCCTCCCTCGATTCCCTCCCTCTAACCCTCCCCTTTCCCACCTGATCCTGTCATTCTTGTCTCTCTCCCCACTCCCCTCTCCAAATTATTCTGTTTCCTTCCTCCCAGAGAGACCCATGTGCCCCCTCCCAGTCCTTTCCTCTATGCCTATCCTCCTTGGGTCTATGGATTGTAGCTAGCTTATCATTCATTTAACAGCTATATCCAGATATAAACGAATACATACCATATTTATGTGTCTGGGTTACCTCAATCAGGGTGATTTTTTTTTCTACTTCTATACATTTCAAGATGCCATTTTTTTTAAAGGGTTGAATAATAGTCACTGTATAAATGCACCACAATTTTTAGTCCATTTTTTTATTGAGGTACATCTAGGTTGTTTCCGGTTTCTGGATATTATGAATAGAACAGCAACAAACATGGTTGAGCAAGTGTCTCTGCAGCAGGAATGAAGTGTCCTTTGGATATATGCCCAGGAGTGGAATAGCTGGATTTCTGAGGATGAACACACTGATTTCCATAGTGACTATACAAAGTTGCACTTCCACCAGCAACCGAGGTGTGTTCCCCTTGCTCCATTTCCTTGACAGCATCGACTGTCACTTGTGATTTTGATCTTAGCCATTCTGACAGGTATAAGATGGAATCTCAAAGTAGTTTTGATTTGCGTTTCCCTGATTGCTAAGGATGTTGAACAGTTTCTTAATATGCTTCTCAGCCACTTGTTTCCTCTATTGAATATTCCCGATTTTAGTGGAACTGTTTTGCACTTCTCTCCAACAAAGCTGATATTGCCTTATGATAATTCTTAACTGAGGTTCTCTTCTCCCAGATGGCTTTAGCTTGTATCAAGTTGACACAAAACTAGGCAGCACAGAGGTCAAGCTTGTAAAACAGCTCTGTGTACCAGCATGCTTCAAGCTCTCCCACATGGATGACAGAGTGTGTACCATTTCTATAGCTTGTGGGTGGAGCTGGGATGGGCGCTGGGAGCAGGCAAAGGTCATGGCCGCTGCATAGCACACAGCCTTGTGTCTCCCAGAGATGAATGCAGACGTGTAGGGCCCACAGCACTTATGGAACACCAGCTGTGAGCTGAGGAAGCCATTTCCCAACTTCCCCTCCCCTCCTTTCTCTTCTCTTGTCCTTTCCTGCAAGCCTGTCATCTTTTCTTCCGTGTTAACTCCGGGTGACACAGAGCTGAGCCTTCCTGGCTCCTGAGAGCCTGTGGTAGTTTCTGACTGGGCCCCCACTGAGGAGGAGCTGTGGAGAGGGCCAGGCCGGGTCCTGTCACCTCAGGAGGTGAGGGGAGAGTTCATGGTAGTCAAGCAGACATGCTCTGGATTTTGTCTCTAAAGTACGGTGTTCATTTGTAGATAAGGAGTCACCAGGGTCAAGCAGGGCTGGAAACTGGCCATGGTCCCCAGGCTTGATTATCTGCAGGACACAGCCCCCACCTCAGATCTCAGCCGCTGCTGTGTCTCTGGAATGTAAAGTTAAGGTCGTGAGTCCTGTGTGTTCACAGGGCAATTGTCCCTTGTGGTCGAAATGCTGTCTGGTCTGTGCTTTACAATAACAGATGCAGCCAGATATTTCCAGTTAATTAGCAGTGCTGGACAGCGTGGGAATCTGTGTCCGTTCTGAGGCTCTTCTCTGCGGAGCTAGAAGCTAAACTCTGGAGACAGTGTGGTTTCACGCACCATCCTCCCGACTGGGGCCGTGCTGTGAATACAGACCGAGTGTGCTTGGGAGAACTTGGGATTGAGAGGAGCCAAAAATTAAAGAGTAGTATTCTGTGACCTCCAGAACCCTCAGACCCAGGAATCCTGGAGCCTGGAGTGACTCTGGCGCTAAGGTTGGTCACACAAACAGTTAAAAAGTAACAGGACATTTACCGAGCAGAGCAGCGACAGCAGGTGAGGCTCTGTGAGGGGTGCAGAGATCACAGGTCCCACCCTCGGTAACGCGACTCAGGTCCACGGAGAGCGCGCACAGCCTGCGCGCAGTGCAGGGGGGTTAAAGTTCAGGGCCTTGCAGAGATCCAGCTCTCTGCTCACATGCTCTCGCGCACCCCTCGAACATAGTAGAACATAGGAGATACTGGCTTCACAGGCGGCAAGTGTGAACCAAAGTCTGGTGGAGAACCAGACAAAAAGGATCATGGGAATTGGCCGTTCTCCAGCCTCCCAGAGGGCTTTGCAAAGGAAGAAGCCCCAGAGACGAGCCTCCAAGCTTAAGCAATTACTGAATCAGGTTGAGAGAGATGGTGAGCCGTGAGGTAAGAGGATGAGAGAAACTTCCAGAAAGAATGTGAACAGATAATTAAGGAGTGGGTGGAATTCAAAAGGCAGGAAGAAAAGGCATTTGTGGGAAGACTTTGGGGTGAAAGGGTGTTTTTTTTTTTTTTTTTGCCGTGTAATCTCCTACCCCAATCTTGGTGCTAGTTATTTTCCATTAATTCCCGGATCAGGGGCTTGCACAGGGCTCAGCTGCTCTTCTGGTCTAACGTCAGCCTGACTCAGTCACATACACTCCGTGTTGTGCTTGGCAGGAAGGTTCACGTTCACGTGGGCCACAGACCTGGGGTCCTGGTGATCCCCCATGCGGCCCCTCCCCTGTGTGTGCATGTGGGCTTCTCATACCCTGTTCCTCTCAAGTAGCCTGACTTACACACGTGGCACTCACTGGCTTCAAGAGGGGAAGCAAAGCTGTGGTCTCACCGGTGGGCCTGGAACCACTTCTGTCATATTCACTCCGGCGGACCAGCCTTGGAAGGGTAACATGGTTGCCATACTGGGAGACAAGGGGTTCTCATGGCGAGTCACTTCTCCCACGGTGAGAACCAGCCCAGAGGAGGGCTGAGGTCCTGCACAAAGATCATAACCTGGGTGTAGGTTAGGAATGGAAACTCCTGTTTCTAACCAGTTCATTGTTAGCTCGCAGATCATATTCTTGTGAGACGCCATTACAGTGGGCTGAATTACCCAGCAGGCCCTCGCTGGGTCTTCTGTATCCCATCAAGGCATGTACTTAGGAGGGATTTGTAAGAGTGTATGCAATACATATATTACTATATATATATATTACTATACATACATACATACATACATGCATACATACTGGGACTCTGATGAGCACCCAACTTCTAAAAGATGAACAACATAATAATTAATAATAAGTCACAGGTGTGTATCGCCACACCTGATTTAGTAGTTTAATTAGCAGATCTGTCCGAAGCCATGTCCTATCTCAGTCAACGCAGGTCTGATGCTCTAGGTGTAGAGTCTAGAGGAAAAGACAGAAGAGCCACGCTAGCAAAGGCCCACCTTTAGTTCCAATCAGAAGCCTGAGGAGAGATGAAATGTAATAGATTATGGTAGGCAAGAATTTGTTTCAGCTGCATGGTCAGGGAGGGCTGTGCCGCGCCATGGAGATGACATTAGAGGTGTAATTGAGGACAGAGCCCCCTTAGCAATCTCTGCAGGAGAACGGTCCAGGCAGAGAGAATGGTGTGGTTCTGGGATGCCCTGGGACAGGGATGGATTTGTTCTTTTGAAAAACCAAGTTTGGCCAAGAGTATCAGCAAGACAGAAAGTGAGAGGCTGCGGGATGAAAGAGGGGCATCTGTTTATGCCCACTACATAGCTACCATCAGGGCCTTGAAGTACTATGAAGAGCAACTAGGAGATGTTGGTTCGCTCCCAGGTTTGAAATCCCAGCCTACCCGTACCGAAGCTCTTTGGGTGGGTTGTTAGCACCCTGGATGCTTACCCCCTTTCTTTCTGTGAGTTGGAAAGCGGTCTTAATGGTGCTGGAGTTGAAGGAGATGCTGCTGTGGACACAGAGCCTCTTGTCAGGCTTCCAAGAAGGGACAGCCCTGCCTCGACCCCTTTCAGCATCCTGTGCTGAGAACGTGTGGCTGTGCTTCTTGTTTGTGGCTCCTGGTCTTGCCCCCAGGGAATCCCTCCTCTCGGGATTCTGTTATGCCACAGACTTAAGGATCCTATTTTTCATTAAGTTCCTTATGGTAAGCTGTAACAAGGAAGCAGCTCAGACTGCTGAAATACTGGACCGTAACGTCTGACTGGGGCTGGTGGCCTCCTAGTAGTGTCCTGATGGCTTTTGCCATGGACTTGAAATCCACTGAGTTTGGGGGTAGCTTGGGTTTAAGGTACAGCGATGGACTATCAGGATTCTGTGAACTCACATAAAATAAAAGTGAAGACGTGTGTCAGTCAGGCAGTCAGAACTCATGGACCGCTCTTCTCTGGGGGCGCCTGGCTTCACGGACTGCTCTTCTCTGGGGGTGCCTGGCTTCTATTACATCCTCGCTGCTGTAAATAGCAGCTTTTATTCATCAAAAATTTGAATTTTGGGTTTGTAGCGATGTTTCAACAATTAAAACGTGTGTGGCTCTTACAGAGGACTGAGTTCAGTTCTAAGACCCTGCATTGGGGAAGAGCTCCTAGCCTCTTCTGACTCCACACTCTGGCACTTCTATTGACGTGCCTGTGTGTGTGCGCAGTAATGATGTTAGAACAACAACAAACTTCTGAATTTGAACAGAGGTGTTCTGGACAGAGCCTTCCTCATGGCTACATGTGAGTCCTGTGTAACTTCCAAAGACATGGGTCACACATGAGAGTCCCACTCAGCAATTGGTGAAGTGAGCACTGCGAACTGGTTGTTAAAGTGAAAAACCACTTCCAGGGGGTTCTAGAAGTGGGAGGAAAGTCCCATCACAAGTGGCAGGGCAGACAGATAGATGTGCAGTCACACAGGCAAGGAGCCTATAGTGGGTGGGACAGACAAACTCCCAAACTTGACACCACACCGCTAGCACAAAGTCAGCTCTGCGAGGGAGTCCACGTACAGGCTCCGCTGTCCCCCAGCTTTTACTGTTACCTCTCTGTCGGGCTGAGGAGAGACCCGCTGCCTGTGTGTGCTCAGCAAGCACTGTACCACAGAGCCACGGCCACGGCCAGTGTCAGCCACGGGTCACTCACTCCTCTCTGCTATGGATCAAGTGCTGTAATGCAAAGGGCTTCGATTCTGATGTCACCGCAGATGGTGACACGTGACACGATACAGCTGTTGGTAACATGTATGTTACAGCTGTTGATGGTGTCACTGCAGATAGTAACATGTGTGTCACAGCTGTCGGTGTCACCGCAGATAGTAACACGTGACACAGCTGTACTGGATTCCTGTTTCCACTGGTTTGAACCAAGCAGAAATTAGATCCTGTTCCCATTTTGTCCTCCTGTGGGTTTCAGTCCTTCTCTTCTGACTCCTCTACTGGAGTGGCCACAGGGTCTCTTGAAGGCCCCTGTAGTGTCCTCTGCGCTGTAACTCAGACTGTCTCTTTCCATTCTAACCCAAACCGGAATCCCGAGCAAGTGGTATGGTCAGAGCAGGTTTTCCATCCCCTGGGTGCATTCCCGCTTCCATGCTGTCTAGAGAATAGTTCAGACCGCGTGACAATTGCCAGTGAGATCCGAGCAGGCTTTTCACAGGCCCGCCAGCTGCATGTGGTGCACCAGCCTCCTGTCTTGCTGTCAGTAGCTGGGCCCTTGGGCTGCGGAGCTCTGGAGCCCATGTTTCTGAGCTAAGGCCACGGTTCATCCTGCTTGAGGATGCAGCGGTAGATGCTTCCCCAGGACTCAGGCCCTACTGCGCGGGCACATCTCACGGTCAGTACTTAGCACTCTGCAGTGTCATAGCTTGATGGGTTTGTTTTACATTTTATTTTTAAATCTTAATTATTAAAATGGGGGGAGGAAGGAGAGAATGTGTGCATATGCCATAGCACACATGTACCATAGCATGCATGTACCACAGCATGCGTGTGCCATAGCACATGTGTGCCACAGCATTTGTGCCATAGCATGTGTGTGCCATAGTATGCATTTGCCATAGCATGCATGTGTGTGCCATAGCATGCATATGCCATAGCATGTGTGTGTCATAGTATGAATATGCTATAGTGTGTGTCCCATAGCATGAGTGTGCCATAGCAAGTGAGTGCCATAGCATGCGTGTGGAGGTCAGAATGCAGCTTTCAGGAGTGGGTTCTCTCTTCTCCCATTGCTGGAACAGGGTCTCTTGCTTCTTTCATGCCGTGTGCGCCAGGCTAGCTGGTCCTCCAGTTTCCAGGAAGTTCTGTTTCTGCCTCTCATGCTGGTGTAGGAGTTCTGGGATGCTATCGCGTCTGCCCCTTAAAATGTGGTTTCCAAGGCTGGGATTCAGGCTGTCACGCTCGGATAGCAAGCACTTTTACTCACTGAACCATCCTGCTACTGCTTTGGGCTTTTTTTGTTTGTTTGTTTTTTAAAGACAGTCTCTTGCTATGTATCCCTTGTATCCCTTGTTGGCCAGGTACTTCCAATGGAGCCCAGGTTAGCCTTGAACTCACTGCAGTTCTCCTGCCTCACACAGGCTGAGAGCATAGGCTATATGCAGCACATCTAGATGGTGAATTTTTAGAGTTTAAAATCTCAGTGAGCAGATTCTCCAGCTTCACTACATGGCTGGAAGATCCATTTTTGGTCAGGCAGGTCCAACCCATGACCCACAGGCCACATGTGATTGGCCAAAAATAGCTACAAATGTGGTCCATCACATATCCATAAACTTAAAACGTGATTTTCATGTGTGTGATTTTGTATGTGATGTATGTATATGTGCATGTATGCATGTGTGTGGAAGTCAGAGGGCAAGTCTGGGGTCTTCCTCAGTCGCTCCCCACCTTTTGTTTTTAAGGATTTGATATATGTGTGGGCAGCTATTTGCACATGGGTGCAGGTGCCCACAGAAGCTAGCAGCATCGGTTTCTGGGGCTGGGCTACTGGCATCTGTGAGCCTTCCACTCTAGGTGCTGGGAACTGAATTTGTGTCTTCTGCAAGGGCACTCTGTGCTCTTAACCAAGGTATCACTCCATCCTTCTACCATATTTTTTGAGGCGGAGTCTCTCTCTGAGCCTGGAACTCAGTTTCTCAACTTGCCAACAAGCCCCAGGGATCTGACCGTCTCTGCCCTGTCTCAAAGCACGTGTGCCCCTGCTCCTAGCTTTTGCACTGTGGGTGCTGGGGTCTAAACTCGGGTCCTCACGCTTGCGTGGCAGGTGCTTTGCTGAATGAGTCGTCTCCCCTGTTAGTGTCCCCTTTCATTCTTGAGCGTATGTTTGGATACACCTGCCGGACCCAGGGAAACCAGATCTCAGTACCATCTTCTGACAGACTGCACCCGACATTCATGCAGGGTGCTACAGTCAGCCCCTGTCTGGTAGGTGTCGACTTCTGCCTGGGCGAGAAGAGCGGGCGCTGCAGAGTCCGAGGCTGAGAATTAGGAAGGCTTTGCTGGCTTCCTACAGCCAGACCTGGAAGGCAGACCTAGCAGTAACAACGACGGGTCACCTTCTCAAAGTCTGAGAAGTCTGATGCCTGCCTGCCGGGAGCTCAGCCCTGCTGTCCCCAGGGTACAGAGGCAGCAGATAACAGCCTAGACTTCTGTGGGCGGATGGTGTCAGCTCAGCGGAAGACAGCATCATAGCCCCACAGCCTCCTAAGGAGAGCCTTGTCTTAGTAAAGCTGACATTGGCTTCTAATCAGCACCCCCCACCCCTCTTTGAGACAGTTTTACTCTCTATCCCAGCCTCTATTTATAGCCTCAAACTCATAACAATTCTCCTGCCTCAGCTTCCTAAGTGCTGAGCTAATAGCCTTGAGCCACCATTTAAAACTCACCAGAGCTTTGAAGGACAGGGCAGGGCCACCCAGGGAGTGAACCCTCCTCTTCTCTCCCACCCTGCTGGGGCCACCTGTTGGCAGCTAGGCCCAGTGCCCTGGTGGCTTAGTGTTCCTTATGCTCCCTCCTCCTGGCTCACTTTCTGAATGAGAAATGTGTATGTTCAGCAGGGTTCTCTCTAGTCGACGGGAGGGCTGCTTGCTCGGATTTGGTAATGTCTGTGGAAACACCACGTGGCACTGGGCGGAGCCCAAGCTGGATCAGAACCAGCTTTTTCACCGTTATCTCCCTATGAGGTGGTGAGTTTCCCAGCATGCAGCTCTGCTCACCCCTAAAGCCCTGACTTCCCCAAGATGAATTGGAGGCTTTTTGCTCAGGCAATATCTTAGATGTCTTTGACTTGTTCTGGTGTGTCTGGTGTTGAGACTTAAATTAAAGAGCCATCATGGTCCTGTGTGCCCAGACCGCTCAGTAGGCCCTTAGGATGGCAGTGACTTGTGGGTAGAATAGGGTTCCTGGGTGAAGTGCAGTAACTCCCATACTTTGAGAATGTCTGCCTCTGTCACGTGCTTCGCCTATGCCGAGTACTGGGGATTGGAGAAAATGAACCCAGCTGGAGAGGGAAGACAGACGAAAATCAAAAGGGGCCCAAGTTCCTTCCTGCTTCAGAAGCAAGATTGCTCAACCCGCCCCCGCTCCCTCCCCCTATAGATCTTCAGAGCTTCGCAGAGGTGGTGTTTGGGCTGGACTTCAGGGATGGGTGCTGAAGAGGTTTTAGGGGACAGGCGCTGCTAAGCAAAGGCACCAAGCCAGGGAAGCTCAGGTGAGAGCGTGTGGCACTGGTGATGGTGAGGAGATGCAGTGGATTTCTAATTAGTGTATATGAATTGTACAATTATGTTTTATGACATTTTCATGAGTTCCCAATGCGCTTGGATCTTTCCTCTTCCCCTTCTGCTGATCCAAAATATGACGTGTTTATCTGCATACATGTTCACGTGTGTAGATGGGTGTAGCATGTGGAGGCTAATCGTCTATTGCATCACGAGTGCCTGTGAACCTGGCTTTTCACGTGGGTGCCAGGGCTGGGGCTCAGGCTCTTCTGCTTGCCTGGCAAGCACTTTACCCATGGAGCCATCTCCCTAGGACTCAGTGCCTAAGAAACCCACCTCATTCATTTCTTACCCCCCACTTCCTCTTGGTACTCTTTTCCCAAAATAGTCTGTTTTAGCATCCTAGTTCCTTATTTTTGTTTTTGAGAGAGTATCTAAGAGATCCAGGGCTTGATCTGTAGACCAGGCTGGCCTCGAACTCAGAGATCCGCCTTCCTCTGCCTCCCAAGTGCTGGGATTAAAGATGTGCGCCACCACCACCCAGCTGCCCTATAGCTTTTAAAGAATGCTTGTGAGTTTTTATTTTTCTGAGAGGAGTTTTAGTAGTGGTGGCTGGCCTAGAATCTGGTGTCCTCCTGCCTCAGCCTCTTGGATATGCCAGGACAGTCACCCATCACATCTGCTCACTGCCTGCCTTGGCAGTGGGATTATCCCGATGTCACCTTCGGGAGAACTGAAATGGTGCTCACTCAAATGATTTTCTGTGGGGTTTATTCTCTCATGAAAACTGGGCAGAGAAGGCTGAGAAATGACTTTTTTGGGGGTGCTCTGGCTACTTGTTCTTGGGTGGAAGGGGGACTATAATATGTATTTTGTCACTGTAACTGTCCAGCCCTAGGTCCTGGGGCATGGCAGACACCAGGACAATAAAGGAGGTGGACGGTCTTTGCATTTGCTAGTGGTACGTTTTCAGATGCTTTGTGAGCAGTAGCCAGGGCTGGTTGAAATGCCAGTTCCGGGAATGTATCCAGAGAAAGGAAGGGGTGGCAGTTCTTGTCTGAGTCATTGTGGTGGCCACTCAGAGAGGCACGAAGCAGGAGGTTCCCCTCCGGGGACGTCCCTCCACTGGTGAGCTGGAGGCCTGCAGAAAGGGCGGTGATGCTTCTTTGGGGTCAGTGACAACTGCGGGGGCAGGCAAAGTTCCTGACCCCTGCCTGGGCAGCCCCTCAGGAGCCAGCAGTGAGGCCACCAGCCTGGCACTGGGGCTGGCTTGCTGTTGATGGTGGGAAGGCGCGAGCATGCAGTGGAAGGCCATGACGCTGGAGCTGGGGTGGTGCAGTTCTGGAGTCAGCAGCACGACAGCCCCAGCTTCTTCCCAGCTCATCGGAGGCAGTGCGGCTGCAGTTCCTTGAAAGGATACCAGGCGAGCGTCCGAAGCCATGGTGTCCTCTACACCCTGTGGAGGACAATGCCCCAGCTACGCAGGACGGTCGTTCGTAGCTGATCAAAGGTTATGCCATGGAGGCCTCACACTGGGGGCCTGGAGACATTTTAACTCTGGTTTTCTCACTTCTTAGCAGAGGAACCCTCAGAATCACCCCAGCCATCATCTGAGAAGACCCCACTAGAACCCATCGGACCTTCAGAGGACGCCCCCACTGAGCCACCCCACCTGACCCCGCTGCCAGAGGACCCTGCCAGACCGCCACAGACAGGCCAGAGGCCAATACTGCCCCAGAAGCCCCTGCAACCACCACCTTTGCCTGCCTGGCCTGGCCGCCCAGGGCTGCCCTTCCTGCCTGGCTCTAGTGGGGTCAGCATGGAGACGGGAGAAGCTGGGCCTCCAGGCAGGATGGGCGTGTCCGGAAGGGGCCTGCCCCAGGGAGTGGATGGACAGATGGGGCAGGGGCCCATCCCTAGCTCAGAAGGCTATGCGGGTGCACCAGGTGAGTCTGCCCTTCAGAAGGCCTGGGATGGCCAACTGCTCTAGCCTATGCCTGGTGCTGTGTGTGCGCTGTGGGTCTCGAGTTCCACCTTTGGGGTAAAGTTCAGAAGGGTAGCTTCCAAGGATACTAGAGTTTGAAGGAACCACGTTTTTTTTTCTGATCTGACATGTGGATATCAAGGACACCTTAGGACAGCAGGAGAAATAATGTAACTGTCCCTGTCGAGGGTGAGAGCCATGACTTAGCCTGAGTCAGGCCCTAAAGCCTTCTCAGTCTGTAGCCTTCCCGGCAGGACTCAGAGGCCGTATCGGCGGCGGGCTTATGTTCTTTTGGGCTATTTGCACATCTGTCCCACCATGCTTGTATGCACACACCTAATGAATGCTCTGAGTCAGGTGAGGAAGGCGCACGAGGCTGTTGTTGGGGGTCTCCTTGCCTTAGGCTGGCACTGCTGTCTTAGCGTAAGCTAGCAGGTGAAGACGACGTCTCTGAACTTGCGTTCTTGCTCTGTTTCTTTAGTGACAGAGGCCCAATTTGAGCACTTAGGTGAAGGGAGCATTCTATAAAATACCGGTTTGGTATAGGATTTGACACTTCACTCTCTTGTTTTTCAGGCTACCCCAAGTCACCTCCTGTAGCCACCCCAGGTATGTCCTGAACAGAACTGTTTTCCTTGGTGGTCTCTGCCCTGCACTTCCTGCCTCTTCCCTCTTCATGGCAGGCATGGGTGGAGCCTAGAGCCTAGCCCTTCCACACCCAACAGCCCTGAGGTCCTGGCCTCTAAGGACTGAAACCCTAGAGAGGCTCAGAGGCAGGAGTTTTCCTCCTACGCTGTCTCTGTTCATGTTTTCCGAGGGGAGCGCTGGGTGGGCTGGGCCCTGTGTGGTCCTGATGAGCTTTCTGGGGATCAGGCAAGCAGCTCCCTAGATGATTCTCTTTATGTACCCAGCACCACTCCCTGGTGCAGCACACAGCAGTCTCACCTAAACACACACAGCCACATTCTTTCTTACACATATATTCAGCTTTGTATGTGTTCTTATGAAGTGTCCACGTGTCTCTCATCCCTGTCCAATTCAGCTTCTCTGTACTAGCTGTTGGTCTAAGGAGGGGAGACTCCGGACCTTTGGCATAGCTTGTACCCCAGTCTACATCAACACTTTCAGAAGATAGGCTGGTCCATGTGCTCTTGCCTCTCTCTCTGCCCTAGGGGTGCCACTGCCTGCCCTGGTGTCCTTTTCAGCCGGCCTTACCCAGAAGCCTTTCCCCAGTGACGGAGGCGTGGTCCTCTTTAATAAGGTGCTGGTCAACGATGGAGGTGTATACAACCCGGCCACTGGTGAGTGCGGTGGGCTTCCGGCTTGCTTCATCCAGATGCAGGTACCCCCTCCTCGTCCTGTGTTGCTCCTCTGAAGCTGGTAGCTTTGTCACCAACCTCCAGCTCCTGGGCTGCCGGTGCAGAAGGCCTCATCACATACCGGCCACCAAGCATGCTTGGTGAATCATCATGCTTGGTGATCTGTGAATCACCAGGGGCAGAGGCTCCCTTCACAGTCTTGTGTTTATATGCTTTCTCCGGAAGGGGCCTCACAAAGAGACAGAACTGCACTGTGAGCTTTGGCGTCTCTGCAGCACCCACGCCTGTCTCCAGGGAGCCCTGTGCGGAGCGTGGTGGAACCTGGTGCAAGCTGTGACAGCACGGCCACCTTTCCCTTCCAGCTTGCACTGTGTCACACACCTGTTCGAGGCCACCTCCCGATGTGCTTCCGGACAGCCGGGCTTGGGGCTTTCCCTCCCCGGGATGATTCCCGTCTGGACCATGGGCACGGCCTCCTTGCTGTCGCAGTTACTACTGTTTATGTAGGCAGGGTCCTCAGCATCTTCCTGGTGATTTTTAGCCACTCTCTCTTCACAGTCCCCTGCCTGGTTACCATCTGGCTAAGTCACACTGGTTCTGAAATGTCAGTTGCATCAAAGTCACTGATAGGCCTCAGTGTCAGACAGAGAAAGAATTCAGGTATCCAGACTGTTTAAAGCAAAGCTTAGCAAGCTTTCTAATCTATACTTAGCTGGAAAGCAACCCTCTATGTTGGCTGTAGGAACCCCTTACTCTCTCTCATAGGCTGGTGATCTTCGCAAGCAGGCCAACAGCCACATTTTTCTCCTTCCGAGAACTAGTCTCAACAGCAGGTCAGTGCTATCAAGGAAGTTATAGGCAATTTTGAGCTAGACTTGCCCCCACCAGACAGGCAAATAAAAACTTGGCCCAACACCTCCTGAAAGACTCTAGGAGTTATAAACAGGATACAATTTAAATAGTAAGCATGGAAGGGGGCAGGGAGGCCTCAGTCAGACTGAAAGGCTAGGTTCTGAGTATACTGACCTGGGACCCACCCCTCCTGGGATGGAGGTTCCTCTCTAGCTCTGAGTGGTTCCTCTCTAGCTACTTTCCAGAGCATGTGGGCACTGAGTTAGTGGGTAACAGGGCTTCTGGCCATGAGTGAATAGCACCTGTATCCAAGGGGCTGAATCTTCTAGATGAGAGTTAGTATGGCCTCCTAGGGCTGGGTGGTGCAGATCTGCCTCCTCTTGGGCTAGGCAAGTTTCGTTCTCATCAGCTGTCATATGAACTGGGTCCAGCAGCCTAGCTTGTGGGTATGCGCAATGAGGAGAAATGCCCCAAGAGACTGCCATGGTTTAGGAAGGTGGTTTTTAAGGCAAGGGCTGGGTCTTGGGCCCAAGCCTTCAGGAAGCACATGCCATTGTACACGGCAGAGCAGGAATGTTGGTGGAACTGGCTGCCCGTCCCAGCAGGGTCAAGGCTGGCTTGTCTTCTAGCCTTCTGCTATGGTTAGATGAGGAGAATCACACTACTCTTAAGTCCTGGGTTACTGGAGCTTTCGTTCTGGTCGTTACAAGCTTAGGACAGTGGGCTAAGAGATGAGGAATGCATCAGAATGCGCTGAGTGGCCGAGTCTGTGGGTGCAGCGGGAGAGCCACACCCGGGTTCATCTTACTGAAAAACAGGTGAAGCAGAGTGGCACCATCTCCCGAGCAACAAGCCTTCTACAGGTTTGGTGACTAACTATCCTGATTTGTCCAGGACTTTGGGTGCCAGGGACAATTAGAGGCAACTTGAAGTGGCCTCGTATGGTGAATGGGCGGCGAAGGCACCAGATCGGCTCACCTGCCTGCGTTTTCCTAGGGATCTTCACGGCACCATACGATGGGCGCTACTTGATCACGGCCACCCTCACCCCCGAGAGAGATGCCTACGTGGAGGCAGTGCTGTCTGTTGCCAACGCCAGTGTTGCCCAGCTGCATACGGCTGGATACAGGAGAGAGTTCCTGGAATACCACCGTCCCCCCGGGGCTGTGCACACCTGCGGGGGCCCAGGCGCCTTCCACCTCATCGTGCACTTGAAGGCAGGGGATGGGGTCAATGTTGTGGTGACTGGGGGCAGGCTGGCTCACACAGACTTTGACGAAATGTACTCCACCTTCAGCGGTGTTTTCCTGTATCCTTTCCTTTCCCACCTCTAGGGAAGGCAAGGGAGGAAGGTTGTAAAAACTCCGAAGTTTTAATCTATTCAGTGTGTGTCACTGAACACTGGTCTAGTCTGCTGCACATGCCCCACCTGCCCCCAGGATAAAGGTCTTCCCTCACTGTAGAGACTGCCACCCCTCACGAGTTTCCAGACAGCCTTGGAAGTGACACATGGTTAAGGAGGCCCCCATTTTTCTGGAACTCTACCTGGGCAACCAGAAGACTTGGCAAGTCCCTTTGGCTGAAAGCTGGCTTCTTCTGGGCTGGGCCTATGCGGTGCTACCTGTGGAGGCTGAAGCGGCTCCCCGGCTGGGCAGCTGGACAACCTGCAGCTGGCCTTCACTGGAGGACACTGGAGCGGGTGCCTCTCTCTACGCGGCACGTAGGAGGGTTTGAACACTGAAGTGCTGAAGGGGCCTGGGCCCAGAGTGGAATCTGGGCTATCCCACACTCGGCTTGTTACCGCCTGGGACTCGTCTCTCATCACCTGGGCCCTGCTGCAAAGGGGGATGCAACAGACATTATTTATGAAGCTTGTTGGGCTCCTAAAATGACATGTACGATATAGGTGCAAAGACAGGGAGCGCCAATCAAGACTGTCAGTATCACCTTCTGTATCTCAGGCCTATGGACCGGGGGGGGGGGGGGGAAGGAAGCAACATAGAAAACGTTATGGCTGTAAAAAGTAATCTTGTGTGTAAATTAATTAATTAAACTGCTACCTTCCAGCTTCCAGGCTGTACACATTGGGTTCTGGTTTTGGCTGCTAAACAGAGACCAGATGTCCTTGGAGGTCAGGGCCTACGACGTCCTGGAGCTGAAGAGGGGACTCTTAGGGGAAGTGATCTGGTTACAGGCGGACGAGACTGTCTTCTCACTGCTCCCCTGCACCTCACTGGCAGAGACAGCACTTCGGACTCTAGTTCCTAAGCAACATGAGGCCCCGATGTAACACAGATGGCTGACTGGAAGCTAAGCTCATCCAAGAGGACAGGCACACTGGTCTAGGAGGCCTAGCTTAATGGTCCTCTCCCAGCAGCCCACAAAGCTCTAGGTACATATGGGGCGTTCAGTTCGGCGGCTTTTGCTAACCAGCTTTGGGGAAAGCCTGTTGATGAACCAGCACCCGCAGGGAAAGGCAACTCCCCCAGGTCCCTCGTAGAAGATACAGACAGGGAAACCAGAGTGTCAATAGTTGTATTCTTAGCCCAGTTGGCAGAAGAGGTTAATGCTATAAAAATGCCTTGGGTTTCACGGGCTGTTGGAAGGACGGACCTGGACTGCACGGTTTTTAGAGCTCACCCTGTTTCTACAGCTGGGGAGTTGGCTACAGAGTATCCTTGCCTGTCCTAGCAATGACTAATGGAAAAATCCCCAGCGGCAGTGGTTTTCAGGAAAACCCAGCTGGCACACAGGTGCTTTCACCCTTTCCTCTCCCACTCTTCTTTGGCCAAGGGCTCAGTGGCCCAAGGCAGGGACCTGACACTAGGCGCTTGGCCACTGTATGCCCCGCTCCCACACAGGGCTCTATAGCATCAACTAGAGCTCGGCCCGCCAGTGTGTGTGACTTACCTTCCTGGACCCAACAGGCAAAGTGGAGTGAGCCCATATTCACTGCAGGACAGAAGGGAATGAAAGCCAGAGGCAGCCCATGCAGGATATAGGTTTAAAAAGGTAGAACCTATCTTTTCTTAGAGATGGCCTATAAGACATTCTGAGAGTCTAGCTGTCACTCAGCTGGTCAAGCAATCCTCCCAAGCAGGGACTGGCACACACCACATGGCCACCACGATCAGGGTACAACTTGTGAAAGTCAAGGAGCTCTTGATGACTGAGAAAAAAAAGACAGTATTTACTAACACCTGGGGCATTCTGCCAGACGTGCACACCACCAAACAGGACCATCTGAATGACTTCCCAGGAGGACCGCAAGTCTGCTCCGGGTCGATTCTAGATCATTCTAGACGAGCACATGAATTCCCACTGACAAGCATTCTTGTTTCCCCACATTTGCAGCATATGGACCTTAAACGCACACCTGCTTTCCGTATGCCATCTTATGATGGGAAGGGGGGGGGGCACACACAGGTCTGCACAGAAGGGACAGACAGACCGGGTCCTCTGGGCTCCACACTCAGTACTTCAAACTGTTTGAGAAAAACCCCAGTTCTTTACAATCAGACTCTTTCTTTCTAGGCCAAAGTATACGACCAGAAGACCTGTGGCTTCTCTCACCCCAGCCTCGTGTCACAGGAAAGCAGCATCAATAAATAACAGAGTTTTTATTAAATGCTCTGTGACCTGAGGGGACAAGGACACCACTCTTGTCATCACCTATGTGACGTGGGTTGTGACGCTCATTCTGTTGTCTGATGGGAACGTCAGGACTGTAGCTGCCACATACCTCAAGAGGGGCTTATAAAAGGGGATACTGGAGGTTGAGTGGACCCCTAGGGGACTCTGAAGGGCTGGTGTGCTAGCCAGACTATAGGGAAATGACATAGGAATCAGTCACTACTCAGCAGAACCTCCAAGGCAGAGACATCAGTTCCGGTGGATGGAGCTTCACTTCTGGAATCAGGGTTTACATGTGAGCAACAGGAAGAGGTTCCTCCTTTACACAAAAACTCTATTCATATAGAACTGATAATTATAATTATCAGTCTCTGGCACTAATACAGATAAGATGGTCAAACATCCTCTAAAGGAAAGAGCCCAGTGCACTCGGTTTATGTTAGTTTATTATTGTAACATTTTGCTGTGAACATCAAACACTGCACCATTCATCTGAAGACATCTTTACCATGAGGCACTGCGCTGGTGTTTACAATTACACAACCCAAACTGCTTAGTGACAATGGTGTCTGATGACCAAATGTCACCAGCTCAACACAATTATGAAAAGAGCAGTCTCCTCTGCCTTCAAATCAAAATCAAGGTTTTCACATGGAAAGAGCACTTACTTCACCCGGTTTTAAATAAATCCCAGCATGCTCGGAAACGAGGTGTCCCAGAGCTACACAATAACTGCACCCTAACCGTTCCTCTCTCTCAGAGGCCGTGCTTCAGCACACTGCAGAGGGGCAGAGGGGCTGCAAGGACAGAGCCTCCCTGCCACGCAGCTCTGGTCCTTGTCCGCCCCATGGTTTTAGCAGCTTTAGTTTTGGGTCATCACAAGAGTACGTTTCTTTCCAACTGAAACTATGCAGATGGGTTAGACCACAGGAAGTGCAGTCCTGATCACAGCCTGATGGAGGGAGAGCAGCCATCAGTTCTACAACAGTGCTTCGACACTCGACATCAAAGCCAACACTGAAGAGAGTGAGCTGGAGGACAGAGGGCAACGCCGACAGCGACTCTGAGGCCAGTCTGCCCCAGTGCCCCGTCAGCATCACCTGCCACTGGCGACAAGGGAGATACTGCAACAAGCCATCTAAGGGTTTGTGTGCAAACACACTTGAGGGCATCTCTCTTTCACAGAAAGAACAAATGTCATTTGTAACAAATGGCAATGGATTTTCAGCACAAACCTAATACTTCAGAACACTACAGCAATAGTAATCATCTACTTTCAGCAAGAAGACTCCTTTAAATAAGGAAAAAGTTACATTCATTAGCCTAAATACCCACTGATCAATCTGTAGTGACAAGTGCAGGGCTAATGGAGACGGGGGAGAAGATCAGCACAGGCCAGGAGCCCCACAACCTAAGCTGGGCCCTCTGAGAAGGCCCATGTGTCCAAAGAAAAGAGTTTGTCGAGAAAAGGAAACAGGCTGCTGAGGCAAAGACTCCACAAAGGACAAACTGAAACTGTCTGAGAAACATGATGAGATTTTCTGTACCACAGAGATTCTAGTAAGCTCAGGGTAAGCGCACACAACTCTTACTCCATAAACCAAAGGGTGCTAAATCCCAGGTGGTGCTGAGACCTTGACAGCATCACGTGGCCACGTGGCTGCTCTACAAATCTTATTTCACTTCCTGGGAAGAATTTCACATAAACAACTGAGTTTCCCTACACCTAACACAAATAACTCATGAAGGAGACACGGGCTATTTATAGCGAGGCCAGCACTGTGGAAGCCTGCATTGCCCCCTCTGCAAGCATTGCCTCCAGTGGTTCTGCCACCGAGAACTATGTTCAAAGGGTTTTTTTCTTCTATTAAAGAATGTTACGTGGTCGCTGCATTCAACTGCAATACTGAAACGAGGCAGGGACACTCAACTCTCCAATCTGGAAAATAACCACCCCTTTCTAAGCCGACGGGGGAAGCAAACTGAAGCACTGTGACAAGGCCAGCCATCCAGCCACAGGGTGCAGGGCTGGAAGTGGAGCCATCCTTCCCTGCACTGCCCGCTCTGCTCAGAAGCCTTCATATCCACCGTCCAAGAGGGCTGTACCAAGAACCAGTGAGGGTCCCTGGGACGCCTTCCGCCAACACTTCTCTTGATGTTTGCACTGCAGTGACTGTCCACACCCTGTTGATCATAGGCTGTGCAGAGTCCAGGACATAACTCTTCCTGTCACATCTGTCCTGACATTTGACAAGAGAGCTTAACTAGGCCAGTGCATGCTGCTGCCAAGAAAATGCAGGGGTACCCACATCCCCACGAGGCCTCATCTGCAGTATCAACTGTGTGAACTGGATGATGGGCTGGGGCCACTGCCCCAGTGCTGGCTCTCCACAGGCGCTCCATGACCCTCTCTCCCATGCCTCCAGGGACTCATTACATGGTTGAAGTCCATATGACTGGTCAATGCTGCTAGCCAGGGGCTTTCCCCCTGGCAACTCTGAAGCCCAGAATTTCAGAAATCCTTTCCTGAAATACCTACTCACCAAGGGCCACTTAAATGAGGAGAAGTGTCAGAGTAAAGGGTGACTCAGAGCCCAGCGCAGCTGCCTTTCTACACTTGTGAGGCAAAGCTGCTGCCTTTTCTGTATTTCAAACTAATTTCTCATGATTACTCCAGATATAAAATGTGCACTTGTTCTTCTGGCTAGGGTGGAGCGGTAACTCAAACGGAAATGCTTCTTTCTCCCTGGGAAGCAGGCACAGGTGCTCTCTCCTCAAAAGCCCACGCTGGTAGAGTTGGGATCGTGGCACTGGCACACAGCTGCTGGGGGATGCCCATCTTGGCACCTGAAGCAGGTGTCCTAGTTCAGTGACCAAGAGCAGAAGTGTCCCGAGGGGGACATGTACACGTAGCCAGCAGCACTAACCAGACTTCTGGAGAAAGCCCTGGTTACAGAGAGAAACGATCAACTGAGCAGTGGAAATTTTAACTCTTTACTGTGTAGTAATGTGCTGGTCGTTCTTGTTTAGCTTCTGATTTCTGCCATTCTCAGTCTTGCAGCCGAGGGCACAGCACACAGCTCCACAGAAAGCATGTGATGAAGCCCACGTGACGGAGCACAGTCTTGTACCTCAGGCTAGGGCCCTCAATCCTCTGTCCAGGTGTGAGTGCTGCCTGGGGAGGTGAAAGGGGGCGGCAGTACCAGCTTTGGGGACCCTGTCCCTGTTCTGGAAAGCAGGTTCCTGACTGCAGGCTCCGGGGTCTTCATCTGTAAGAGGTCAGTTACTTTCCCTGTTGGGGGGCAGGTGAGTGTCCCCACCCTGCCATATAGGCTTCGTTCAAGCTAGGTCATCCAGGTCCACATCAGGGATTGGGTCTCGCCAGTAACAGAAGGAACTGAACTCTGGGCATGGGAAAGCAGAATTCTGTTCCTTACTGAGAAGTGGGAACACGTGTTCCACAAGCTCACTCAGCCTGTGATACCTAGAAGAAATTGGGAAGACATACAAGCTGTTATTTTACAACTCATGTTTAGCAAAGACCATGGGTTGTGAAGCTGGCTATTCAGATTATACGAAAGGGCTGCTCAGCACTTACTCAGAGCTCGGCCCCATCCCAGGGTGCACACTGTCTTCCACACATAAAATAACCAGAGACTCCTTAAGCTGCTACCTACAGAAAATGCCCAGAGGTACAGCTCTACTCTCCTGGTTGGGCCCCGTCTCAGTTTTTATCTGTCCTCAGCTGTACATGGCTGCAACACGAATGCACTTACGATGACTTGTTTCCTTTGGTCCTTTCTTGTATTAATTCCCCCTTTGGATTCACGGTGAATATCCTACAGTCTGGAACTCCGACTTGTGTGTAAGCATAGACATCCTGTAGAAGACATGGAAACTTAGCTGGCTCCTCATAAGCCAGAACCACTACATGGGCTGAAGATGGGAAATCTTTAGACAAATCCAGAAAGTGCACAGGGAGTCAGAAAATGGGCAACAAAGAGCAAATCAGGGTCCTCTTTGAATACTGAAGTAACACCTTTGGTAGTCCAAATATGGAGGACTCCCCTCTCCCGTAAGATGCAGTACACAAGGCAGGGTGAGAACTGTCATGAAGAGGGAGCACTTGCATCATGGTTCTGGTGTGGATCACGGGCATGGCTTAAGACCAGTTAGAATACAGGCAGAAGTGACTGAGGAAATAAATTCAGAGGGGTTTGGGGTGGGATGGGTGAGGATACCCTTCTGTATACATTCTAGGGAAATCTGAATAAACCTGGCCTCTAGTGCAGATCCTGCCAACTCAAGCAGCTGAGGAAGAAGATTTCAAGCTCAGAGGCTGCCTAAGCTACAGAATGGGTAACTTACTGAGATCCTGTTTCAACAAAAAATGTACAAAGGGACCAGAGGGGTACTCATGGCTGAGAGCACTTGCTGCTCTGCAGGGGGACCTGGGTTTGATTTCCAGCACCCACATGGTGGCTCAAAACCACCTGTAACTCCAGTCTACGAGATCTGATGCCCTTTTCTCGTCCATGGGCATCAGGCACACATGTGACAAAGCACTCATACATAAAAAATAAATAAAAACAAGAATGGAAAGGGTAGAGTGCATTCCTAGAATGCGCGGGGCTCCAGCCCTGAGGTGACGGTGTAGGTCAAGTGAGACCCCTCTAGGCATAACCGCGAGTTCACTCTGCTCACAGACCTGGCTTGAGAACGGCAACATGGCTGTGCCCTACAATGCACCTCTCTGTGACTTCTGCTCACACAGTCCACGCACTCCAAAGACACTCACATTAGGGCGGTTCCCAAAGACAGTGTAGAAGGTGCTCACACTCAGTCCACACACTCCAAAGACACTCACATTAGGGCGGTTCCCAAAGGCGGCATAGAAGGGCTGCTTGGACGGGGCAAACAGGCTCTTAATGTCATTCAGACACTCAATCTTGAACTTCTCTGGCTTCTTCTCTATCACTTCCCTAAAGAAGAGCAGATAAAACCACCAACTCAGAATGGCAGTTTTCACTAGAGTCTGTTCTTAGACAGATCCGCGCCTTCACGTCCCCCTGTGCTCCTAGTAACCCGCAGGCACCGCCAGCACTCTTCCTCTTCTGCCCGTCCGTCCGGGGTAATACTTTCCCTTCATCATCTTAGAAGCACTTCAGGGAGCCAACAAATGACAAAAACAGACACTCTACAGCCTGAGGGACCCCTCCCCACCCCGCCCCCAGTGGAGGAGCCCAGGACGCCCACAGGAAGGCTACCTGTGGAAGGCAGAGAACAGACTGCTAGGAGACAGCATCAGAGGGCCTCGGGGCAAGATCGTGCCCTTGTCATTGACCCAGTGCAGATAGCCTCGGGTCATGTCGGCCATGCCAATGGCGCGTGCAGAACAGTATAGAAACTTGTAACCGTTCCTAAAAAAAAACAGACAAAACCCAAAACAACAAAACAGCATGAACACACGCACACACAATTGGTTAGCCATGTCTTGTGGATACAGGAAAACTTTTTTTTTCCTTTAAAAGATCCAAGTAAGTTCCTCTCATTTACTTTGAAAATGAAATTACTGAACGCAGAAGGAAACCAGTGAGGGTTAGAAACCATGGACAAAACAGAGGCATATGCAAAAGAGGATTGTGTTAAACTGGAACGTGACTTGCACTGACTAAATACATGCTGCATCTAGTTCAGAAAAGATCCAGAGTGGACAAAACTGGACTATATGTAAGGTATTTGCTGTAAAGGATCTAAGGGGCCTTATTTAGTTTGTAGGTCACAAACCATTCTATAGGACAGGAGGCATAATTACACCTGAGTAACTGACATATTCTGACTTTCATATATTATGGAACTGTATTTCCAGATCAGTGGCACGTGGACATGATAGTCCAAAAAAGGACAGCATGGCTTCCCTTGAGGAACTGTTTTCCATGCATGCTTATGCTACCAGTAAATAAACCAGACATTAAAGTCAGCTCTGCTGATAAGTCCTAGCGACAAATAGGTACAGTTCTGATGACTTAGGAAAGTTAGTGATTCCCAGAACTTAGCTGAGTTATGGCAGGTAAAACGCAATAATAGGATACCAAGTACATAACACTTTTGAAAACAAAACCAAAAAATACCTAGCCATAAACACACAATGTATACAGATCTATATTATTTTTCTCTAGTTCTTAGTCAAAACAAAACTGAGAAGAGGACCCCCAGGAATGGGTACTCACTCATTGATGGAATGGTAGAGCTTCGCTATACCCTGATGAGTCCAGTCTTTACCCAGCTGGGGGAGAATCTGTCCCAAAGCATCAGACCTGGTAAGAGGGCAGAAACAGAAACAGACACCAGAAACCAACAACAGAGCTGAGCATTTTCATACTGGCTGCCAGTAAGCACTAGGTGGGGGCGCAAAACTGGGGACACTGTCTCAAGGTGGTTTCACCCCAACTTCATGTAAAGGGCAAGGCAGCCCTGCAATAGCATACCCTGAGGTGCTCCTACAGGGGAGTCACAGGAACACACAGTATTGATTTTCAGAGATAATCTACTAGCACGTCTTTTTTTCTCTCATTCCCTAAAATCTTAAACAGTTTGTCTTCACTGAATATTAGAATTTGGGACCAAATGGCCAAATCTTTCCAAGTTACATTTGAGAATTCGTTTGTACGGTTCCACACACCTCCTCCTCACCCATAAAAAATGACGCCATTCGGGCTGTTTTCAGTATATCTCAGGGCATATGGTTTAAAAGACACTCTCATTATTGCTGGGTTCTGACTGCTTCCCCACCTATCTCCCTCCTGCTACCCACAATATGCTCGAGCTTACTTGGTTATGGTTCCATCAATGTCAGAAATGATGATTTTGTCATTCCAGTTCCACAGGTAAATGGTACCCGCACAACGACAGGTACCCTGATACTGGGTTGTAATACTGAATACAACGTCATTGGGGCCATCATGGAGCTTCAATTTTGCCTTTTATAAAAAGCATACCATTAAAGAAAGCTGAAAATACATATTTTGGAACAGTTTAACTCTTTACAATGAAACTCAGAGCATGTGGTTTCTCTGGTGTTAGCTAGCCCCGACTCATGCATGGTTATAATGGTTGAGGAGACACATTGCTTGAGTACTGTTTTCCAGTCCCAAGGATTTTCTGATACCCTATACAAGCAAAACCTCCCTATCACCCATCACACCTAACGTCGCAATTCACTGCCCTGGTCACAGCCTCAAGCTCAACCCAGTAAAACCATTTCACAGTACAACTGTGTCAGAGTGCGATGGAAGAAATCGCATTTAAAATGTCACTGCTCTGCTGTTACGAATGCCGAGCAGCAGCATGTGGTCCTGGGCTGAATGAGCAGTAAGATTCACCAAAGAAACCTGCTAAAAATACCCATTCTTTGGTTCATTTCCAGAAACTGGGGCAGGTGTTCTACGTGGGGAGGAACCCAGGCCACAAGCTCCTTGAGTGGTCCTTTGGGGTGTGGGGCTGTTCTCCTAGAGAAGCACTTACATAAGCACAGCTCTATTGCGTGATACTTACTATCTGGTCCGAGGAGAGTCGGAGAGACTTCTTATATGAAGCTGTGCCACAGTGACTCAGTGTCTCCATGGAGATGGTATCAACTTTGATTGTTTCTTCCAACTCCTGTGACCCCTCATCACTGGAAGAATCATTCTCTGCAGGCCTAATCAACAAACTAGTCACAAAGATCCAGGCTACTGACAGATGAGAGGGCTTATAATTTAGGACAAGAAAATAAACAAGTGTTACATATCCATAAGCCAAGTCTCCGGAAGACTGAGGCAGAAGGATATGTTCAAGCTTTGGCTATATTAAAACATCATTGGCAAAATGAGCATTCATTGGACATAGCAGGAAATATTTCTAAATTTAGAAAATTCACTTTATACTTCTTTTCCAAGAGAAAGTACGGAGAGTGAGAAGATAAACTCCAGACTAGGATTATCACTGTAGAGTGAGATCAAAGGACAGGGTTGGGAATGTAAGCACACACAACAGGACCGAGCCAACTCAAATGCCCAAATCCTCCCTTCAGAAGCTTTTAATATCCCTTCTGCCACCTGAAAAGCAGGGGAGTAGGGATACCAGCAGGACAGTTCAGATTATGTCCAGGATCCCTTCCTGAAGTTCTGCCTTTCCTAGCAGCCCGGCTCTGTGACGGGCGCAGCAGTTAGAAGCAATGCTGTGTATTTAAGTCCTGTGCACTGGGAAAGGCATTCTTTATCTACCAAGTGGCACTGACAAGCCACTTAATGTCATGTCTTTCTATAGGAAAAAGGTATTATGGCTGAAATTCAGCAGAACTGCCAAGATCAACTTTGATCTTACACCCAAGCAGGATCGCCCAAGTGCTGTGAGCTAGGAGAAAGGACAGGGCACCCACCTGGCACTGACTGGCTCCTCAGCACTGGAAGGTAGGTCATTTGTTGGCGGGACCTCCGATTTTCCCTCCTTGGTCTCTGGTAGCTGGACAGAAAGATGATAATGTCAGTGTACAATGTTTTCTCCAAACTTTGGCTGTAGTCCTTGCTAGGAAACAAAAACCTCCACCCATGACTGCAAACTTGAGGAACTTTTTCCACTTGAAGTTGAAGGGCAGAAATCACACACTGCTTGTAAAAAGCTATTCACAAAATATAACTGGCCCAATGGTCAGATATCTGGTTGAGACATCTGGACTGCACCACGGAAGTAACTACTGGTGCCTTCTCCTGTCTGTCACCTGCAGAAGGGAGAAAGGCAGCCCGACCACACTGATATGGGCATGAACTTGGCAGAGGCAAGACCACCCTCTGCTATCTGAAAACAACAGTGAGACTCCCAGAATCCCCTTCTTTAGAAGGCTCTCCTGCTACTTTGTTAAAAGGGACATTCTGCATGTTTGTATGTGGATTTGTGCAGGATATAACCTCTTGTTCACACCTGAGAGGTAACAAGGAAGCAGAAAGAGCAGTGTTCTGGAGTCAAATTCAAGTTCCGCCCCAGCTCCACCCTCACTCCTCACAGGGCTTCACCCAGCTCTGCCTACAAAGTCCAAGCTTCCTAAAAACCCAGCAGCTCAAACATCTGTAGAAAGCACCAGCGTAGCACCTGCACGCAATGCCTCAGAACTGCCATGCAGTGCCCGTACCCTGCTTTTTATGAGTGGTAGAGAAAGAGCTGTGTTTACACAAATCAGAGTCATTACCTGTTTGGTCATGCTTTCTCTCTTACGCCAAAACCACCACCGACCAGATTTCTTTGGCATCTTGTCTTTAACCCAGGACTCGACAGTGGCCTGCAAACAGTCAGTGCGGGTTAGCTCAGGAGATCTAGCGGTTGTAATCACTGACTCCCCACTACCATTCACCTGTAGGACAGGGCCTTACTACAGAATGAGAGACACTCTACACAGCCCTCAAGCCATCAAGTGCTCTCCCTCCACAGCTCAGGAGGAAAGGCCGTGCACTCCTTGGGAATGACAAGGCTCCAGGGCAGTTTGTGTGAGGCCCGGTGGACCTCAGGGTTCTGCAAGCACACAGACAGCTTCCACCTCTTATTCTTGGAATCTGCGGCTCTTATGATACAAAGTCTGACGAAGGAGTGATATCTTGTGGGTGAGCAGAAAGTTGTCTGTAACAGGCGTGCCAACCACAATCTAATTCAGCCACATGAATGTCACCTTTCAGGAGCCCACTTCTTGCTGTTTCTCCCCATATTGAGGAGAACTTTTAACTGATGATGTAGTAAGACCTATCACCCCCTTCCTTTAGTGCTACTGGGGACTGCACTCAGACCTTCACACCTTCACGAAAGTGCTCTACCACTGAGCACTCAGTCTGCAGCTCAGAAACTGGGATAAATAAATACTTAACAAAAATGGGGGAAAGTGGCAGGCCAGGTGATTGCCTAGGATTTAGTGAATACAGCAGTTTGGATAGTAAACTCAGAACCTTGACTAGAATCCAGTAATAGAGAATATAAACTTTTGGACTGCTGTATGTTAGATACTTTGAAGATCACTCACCTTAGGTAAACTCTTCTGGAATACTTGCAAGCTAAGGATCATGGGAGCAGCCAAAGCCCAGTTGTAGTAACTATGAGAAATAAAAATTGTGCAAACCCATTACACAGAGTCAGAAGCAAAAGCAGGGTTTGGGGTCAGGGCTGGAGCCTACAGAGCGTCGGGGAACTCGAGGAAAAGTGAAAAAATAATCTTATCAAATTGCTTATTCTTTCCAATAAAGAGATGAACAACTAAATTTTGAAGATCTGCTTTAAGCCAAACTTTTGTGAGCCGAGAAGCAGTAAGACTCATAAAACAAAGACAGCATCGCACCAGCTCAGGTCAAAAGTGAAGGTTCAGCCTCACTCGTAAATCATTGTGTTCTCGTTTGTGTGATGACAAATCTTACAGCAAGGAAAGCAATGGCAGTTAGAAAGTGTGGAGTACTTAGCAACGCAAGGGTGTTTACCGGTTATATATCCGTATCACAAGGTTCGGGTTGTCGATAAGGCCAGGGTTTTCTGCAAACTCATGGTAAGTGATGATGTGCTCCATGAACTTTTCTGCAAAGTAAAGCAGCCGTCAGCATGCGAGAGTGCACAGTCTCTGTGGACGGTCACAGTACTCAGCACTAAAGGACTTGTGGGCTTAAAAAAAGGCTTTTAGAGGAAACTATTTTCCATATTTATCAAAAGACACTTTCAAACTAAACCCCAAACCAAAATATAATAAAATCCCCACCCCCTTTCTAACACACTCCGTGAACCCCTGCTGCCATCTGAAGCAGTTCTAGGGATTTCCCTACCAAGGCTCTCCCCACCAAGTCTCCTTTCCCACCCTAGCTGTCTGGGGAGATGGGACAAAGGGCAGTGCTAATGTGATGTGCCAGTCACAGAAAGGAGTGCCTGCCTTCCGGGAAAAGGCATTATAGGTCAGGGGCCAAACTCAGGAAAGTTGTAACTTAAAGTGAATACAAAGTGGGTAAAGGCGGGACAACTGAGGGTCGCATCTGCCTGGACTACAAAGGCTAACCCAGGCAACTTGGTTCAGTGCTGTTTACACTACAATAGCAGGGGATCAGGCGGAGCTAGAGGTGCACTGCTTCCTTGCATGCATAAGGCTCTGCAGTTAAGTCTTAACACAGGAGGTGGGGAGCAAAGGCTGCAAGAACATGGGACGGACATCTCTCAAGCCTGAGACAGAAGGCAATCCCACGTTTTGCTAGAAAAACAGACTGTTTACTCAGTGGACAGACACTGCCCCACAGCTTCAGTCTTTATTGAGTCCTGAGCTTGTCAGGAAGGCAGCTAGGCGCTCCCCACAGGCTCTTTAGCAGTTTTACACCCATGCAGGTCAATGGGACGTGATCTTACCCTGCTGCTCTGCAGACAGAGCAGCCCTAAGTTACCAGTGAAATTCGAGTCTCACAATATAGGTTCTCACAGAACTACCCCCTACACACAAAGGCTGTGAGACTCTAAGACAAGGCCTTATGGAAAGGTACTCACACTCACACAAAGCCAGGCAAGAATTTATGGTAACTCAAAGTAGATTTCATTAATATCTTCCCCTCATGCCAGTAATTTACTGAACAGAGGTCTGGGCACAAAGACAGGTGTTAAATCAAGTGATGACCAGGCTTGCCTTTCTGAGGTGAAGACAGGGATGGCTGTCCAGCATACCTTTAGAAATCTCTCCATTCTCACTGAGGCCTCCACAGAGGGAGAGAGTGACATCAGGCAAGTCCATGGCAGAGTCTGAGAGGCACTCGGTGCCACTGTCTGCAGCTGCACTTCCCACAGACTGTGGGGACTGAGAGCCAGAGAAGGTGTCGGATTCAGGCCACTGCCGGGAGCCAGGATCGGTGTCACTGTGGCAGACGGAAGGAAGGAGAACTAAGGATTTATTCCATTTTTGGCTTAATACATGGTCCTCTAGAATACTATGAGGAACAGATGGGAAATCAAACGTAACTTCTGGGGTGTATGAGTGCATGATGTATGCATGGAAGTATGGGGTAACAAACACACATGAAAAGGCCAGAGCATGGGGCCAGTCAGGTGTTCTCTATCACTCTGCGACTTACCTGCTGTAAACAGGGTGGCTCCCTGAACTGCAACTTGCCATTTGGGCCAGGCTGGTCAACGGCAGAGCTCCTGGGATCTACCTGTCCACACCACTCAAGGCTGGAGCCAGAGGTACATAAAGTGCACGCCCTGTTTATGGGGGCTAGGGATCTGAACTTGGGTTCTTCTTATCCACCAAGCCATCTTCCCAGTGACCCCGCTCCACAGCTTTTTAAAGTAGAGTTTAAAAATAGCCGGGTGGCAGTGTGCACTCAGCACTCAGGAGGCAGAAGCAGACCTTCTCTGTGAGTTCGAGACCAGCCTGGTCTACAAGAGCTAGATCCAGGACAGGCTCCAAAGCCACAGAGAAACCCTGTCTCGAAAAACAAACAAACACAAAACAAAACAATAAAAAACCCCTCACATTATAAATGACAGCAGCAGAAACCTGAGAACTAAGAAATGAACTACAAATGTAGTAAACACTTCACACGGTGCCAGCGTTTCAACTGGGGCCTTCCTGACTGTAACTAAAGGGGTAAAAGAGTTAAAAGCACTTACTCAAATTGCCACAATGAAATAACAGGACAGTTAAGAAAAATTTGACATTTGGAAGCCCTTTGATCACTGCATTCCAAGAAAAAGGGCATGGTAATATACACAGTCTGTAGAAAATTACTATGTCCAAAGCTGTATTCTGAAAACAAAACCCAAGGCTTTTCTAAATTCACTTTAATACTATCCAAAACTAGCCTAATTTAAAAGCAGAAACACTCAAGGGCAAAGTACTCAGGAGGTCTGACCCTCTAGAGCAACGCAGACTGTCTGCACAGCAGTGAGGCCTGGACCTCTCCACTCTCGTTTCTGAGACAAGGCACAGAGAGCTTGGTGCCAGAAGGAGCGCACACTGGACGTTTGGAACGGAGCTTAAATGTGAAGTAAGGAGACGGCACGTCACATTTCTCAGTCGCAAATGGGAACTACTCTAATATTTGAGATGCTCGGATTGCTCACCTAGAAGCCAGCTCTCCCTCCTTTTTTTAGTACTGGGAATTGAACCCAGCAGCCTCATGTGTGGCGAGGCAGGCACTCGGCTGCTAAGTGACATCACCAACCCAAGAAGCCAGGGTCTTTCAAGTTTTATTGAAGCAAAACATGGCACACCTGGTGACATGAACATCTAAGGGCTGAGGAGCAGGTGGCAGCAGAGCAGAAATGCAGACACGTTCTCACCGCAAGTCGTTTATGTTTGGGGAATTTTCTCTTAATAGCAATGCGGACCTTCAAACTAAGAGGAAACTGACAGAGAGGTGGTCTCCTCGCAAGAGCCATGCCCACTGAGATATGGTAATGCAGCAACTCATGCGGCGAGAGGCAGGGAGGCATAGTCACACTTGGAGAAAACTCTAACTCTTTGCACATGAGAGGTCTCTGTCAGCACCTGACTAAGCTGCGGAAGTGGGAGACAGCGGTCTCACACTCCTGTCCCCGTCTGCTCCTCTGTAGAGCCTGAGACAGAGGAAGGCCTGTGTGGGGGCCTCTCACCAACACTAGTGACGGAACGCTAGCCCAACAGTAAGACATGGAGCTTTATCAGTTACGGCAGCTGGTGTCATCCAGCCAGAAGGGCTTGTCAACATGAGGGCTGCCTTCTGACTCAGCATGCTGCCAAACCCACAGGAATGATGGGACACGTGTGGACATCAGCTGTATTAATTATGACTATTTAGTAATATAGAGTGACGATCACAACAGAGCAATAAAATAGCCTATGACATGCCCCAGTTTTCAGTCCTTCCGCTACATGTGGCTAATCAACAGGAAAACTATAACCAAGCTCCACTATATTAGTGACTATTTCCTTTCCCTTACTTTGTTTCTTTTTTGTTCTTTGAGATGTGGTTTTTCTATTATGTAACTCCGGATGGCTGCCCTGAAACTCATTATGTAGACCAAGCTGTCCTTTAACTCACAGAAATCTACTTGCTTCTGCCTCCTGAGTGCTGCTGGGTTAAATTGAAGTGTGTGTCAGCATGCTTGGCCTTGCTCCCTATTTTTTTTAATAGGGATATTTTAAAAAATCTAATGTAAAACTAAAGTAAAAGGACTGGGAAATGAGAGAAAGTCATAATTCTAACAGATCACATTTTAATTTTTTCTACCCTTAAAAAACTGGACCAATTTCAAGTTTTTCTTTTTCTTTTTTTTTCTTTTTTTTTTTTTTTTTGGTTTTTCGAGACAGGGTTTCCCTGTAGTTTCTAGAGCCTGTCCTGGAAGTAGCTCTTGTAGACCAGGCTGGCCTCGAACTCAGAGATCCGCCTGCCTCTGCCTCCCGAGTGCTGGGATTAAAAGCGTGCGCCACCACCGCCCGGCAAATTTCAAGTTTTTCATCTATAAAAACCCATTACTTCAAACAAAGTATATGGGTATTTTAAGATAGTTTACTATATAGAGTTACAAACAAACTTTAAGAACCTCTCAAAAATACCTGTTAAAAATCTTAAATATATTTATATCAATCTCATTTTCCATTCCAAGTAAAAAATAAAGTAGGTTTTCCCAATAAATCATATAAAACAATGCTTGTATATAGTGCACAGTAAATTCAAACCACATTTTCTGAGAAGAAAATTAAGTTTTATAATCAGCATATTAGGATAAAATGAACTTGGGAACACGGTTAACATACATTGTGTTTTAGGTTCATAGTCGAGTTACCTTAAAATAATGAGAGATAGGAAGAATGGTTTGTGACATGGTAAGGACTACGGGCTCTATGGGGACACAGGGTCCCCTAGAACGTGGCCTTATAAGACTCAGGTTCAGAAGTGGATTCACATTCTTCAAATGAGTGAAGAAATTCTTTGTAAAATGTTTGTAAATTAAAATGTGCTGTTTAAAACACACAAATAAAACAAATGCCAAAGAATTCCTCAAGTGTATTCAGTTTGTTATTAACGACTATCAAGAGCGCTAAACTAGGCCTGCAGGATGGCTAAGCAGGTGGAAGTGCTTGCTGAGAGAGCTTGACAACCTGAGTTCGATCCCTGGAGCCTGTGTAGTGCAGAGACAACCGACCCCGCTGTCCTCTGCCCTCCACAAGTGTGCACTGTAGCACCAGCACACACACACACACACACACACACACACACCTCTTATGTAGGTCTCTCTCATTGTACTAAATGTTTCATAAACAACACATTATTTTCAAGTCACTGCACTCAACACACACTATCTGAGAGCTTTCCCCAACCTGAAGCATAAGCAGATTCAGCTAAAAGACCATCACTCTGTTCCTCTTGCTCAGATGAAATAACTGGAGTTTCTCAAGCTGTTCACACCTCACCGCACAAACATTCACTACCTTTTAGGGAAATAGAGAGCTGCCACTTCAGGCTCAAGAGCCTTTAAGTCATCAAGGTAAATGTCGTCAGGTCCCTGGTGCTGACTTCTTTTGTGGACACCTGTTTTTAAAAGAAAAACACACCAGAGGTAAGAATTTGTTACTATTTACTCTGCAACAGCACGAAGTTTTCTAAACAGAATGGGCCACTATCTGCCTAAAGCAAGGTCCAAGGATCAATCCATATTAGGGTTACTGCCTTGCCCTTGTCCTCACTTTGTGCCCTGTTTCTTTCTCTGTTTGTCTGTCAATAGTACTTTACTTCTACAGAGAATATACTTAGGGGGCATGTCCTGGGGTCTTTAAGGGAGAAATGTCACAATGTCTAGAACTTGCTGTTTGTGAGTCAGGAGATGGCAAGGAGACACAGCTGTGCACTGCACCACATAAGGACATTTCAGTGATGCACATATAATGGTGGTACCAAGTTATCATAAAGCTCCTAAAAACTTCCACCACCCAGTAGTGTCTTAGGGTAACATACCATGTTTGTAATGATGGTGGAGTAAATGAACCTATGGCATTGCTAGTCCTGTTAGTACAGCAATCTAATTATGTACACAATATAATGCTTGATAATAATAGTGACTTATGTATTTACTATTAGCTTAGGGAATACTCCCATATACCTACTGAAATCTAAAATAGTATGTCATAATACACTAGCAACGGCATCTTGGCACGTTTCCTGCATCTTCTGACTGCACCAAGAGGACAAGTCAATTGATTTACACTGTGTAAAAAACAATACTAAATTGCTTGATGACATACTTCTCAGACAATAACTCTGTCACTAAGTGATGTACCACGGTATGTATAAAACGTTCATAATCCAGTTGGGGGGGCCGTGAAGAGAATACAGCTAGGAAATGGTAGGAATCTTTCTCCTATCCCTGTGAATTCCTACAGTGTCTTAGACCAAACCAAAGCATCTACCATATAAGAACTGGTCATGCCCCTTAACAGTTCTTACAACAGAATACTTGGTGTAGATTTCTGAGAGAGTCATCAGATTTGATCACAGATCCCCTTGACAGCCACAGTCTCTCTTTTTTTTTTTTTTGGTTTTTCAAGACAGGGTTTCTCTGTAGCTTTGGAGCTTGTCCTGGAACTAGCTTTAGTAGACCAGGCTGGCCTCGAACTCACAGAGATCCGCCTGCCTCTGCCTCCCAAGTGCTGGGATTAAAGGCGTGTGCCACCACTCACAGCCTTATTTTTGACAACTCATTTATGAGTCTGTATCAGTGTGTCAAAATGGAATGTTCTATGTTCCTTTCCTTTTTGTCTTCAAAGTGAAGCAGGCACTCAGCTAATAAGACAGGTGGTTTTAGGTAAGGTTTTACTTCCTTAGATAAAGGCTCCAAGTCAGCATTCAATGTGTGTAGTTTCTGACTCTTACTGAGACAATTGATTCAGAGTAAGGAGTTGTGACAAGGGCTGGACTCCTCCTTCACACCAATTTAGGAGGGAAATTAGTGAAAGAAAGCACCAATAATTAGTGGACACTTAAAAATATTTCTATTTTAGGTGTATGGTGTTTTGCCTGATATATGGCCATGTGCTTGGTGCCCAGAGACCAGAAAAGAGAACTGGGTCCCCTGGAACTGGAATCATAGATGATTGTTAGCTGCCACGTAGATGCTGGGAATCAAACCTAGGTCACTCAAAGTGCAGCCAGTATTCTTAACCATTGAACTATCTCTCCAACCTCCAGTAGATATTTATTTTTAAACCATACGAAACCTACAAAATTTTCCTTTAGCTAAGCAGATGTCTGAGAAAATATTTTTTCTCCATTCTACTTTTACTTTTATTTAAGCAAAAGGCCATTTAAGATTTTATTCACTAGCACATTTAGTTAATAATCAAAGACAGCACATGAATCTTGGTAGAACCTTAGTTTAAAAGCATAGCACAGGCTGGGCGGTGGTGACACACGTCTTTAATTCCAGCACTCGGGAGGCAGAGGCAGGCGGATCTCTGAGTTAGAGGCCAGCCTGGTCTACAAGAGCTAGCTCCAGGACAGGCTCCACAGCTACGCCCTGTCTCAAAAAACCAAAACAAAACAAAAGCACAGCACAGGTACTTAGTGTACTTGGGGAATATACACAGGATTTCTTCACACTGACAGTGGCACTATCAGTGTATCATCAACTGATTTGAACGCAATTCATTTACTTTCTTAGTAAATACTTCTTAAAGGTCCACTGAGTATTGACTCAGAAACTAACAGAAGGACGCTTACCATCTTGTTCGGAATTTAGAGAGTAAGAGAAGCCACATAGGTAAGTGATCACAATGAAGTCTGGGACATGTTCTGACTGGAGATCACAAGAACAAAGGCAGCTATCTCACAGTATGTGAGACACTGAAATAACACACCATCCACTGATGCTGTGTGATGTCAAACACAATTACCTTTCTTCTTTGTTGGTGAGTCTACTTTAGCAGCTGGTTTGGATTCTGAGGGAGCTTCTATTGAGGATGGACTGGGAACATGGTCTGCATCTAACATAGATGAAGTCTGAGGAGCCTCGAGAGGCAGTTCAGGAAGCTGAGCAGAAGCTGCATCACTCAGCTGCTTACACAGGGCTCTGGGTTTGGGTTTCACTATGGTACAGATAGTGTCTTCAACAGTAGCATCCTTCTCGACTTCTCTTATGAGGCTGTCTTCACTGGGAATGACCCTAAAATGAGTGTTTTCCGACGGCGTAATTGTAGCTGTCCTTGGATGACAGTCGTATCTTTCTCTTTTGCTGACCTGCAAACATGAATTGTTTAAAAATGCTCATCTTGAGGGAAACAGCTTATAGCACACATGAAAACTTCATTCATGACCCTACTGCTCCTTAAGGCAACTTAAAGCACTCAGTCATATAAACAAGTCAATTTCTGTTTTTCCAAAACTGAATTCAACATGGGATTTAAATGATTTTCTTCCAAGACTTGGATCTTTCAGTACATTATTCCTTCATCGTGAGTAGCTGAAAAGTCTATGAACTTCCTCCTGCCCATTGTCTAGAGCACAGTGGGCAAAACCTTTACCAGCTGAGTTATATCCTACCCTAACTTTCGGGATTTAATTTTTCAGTGTGGAAACTCTAGTTTCTTTTAGGTATCTTTAAACTTTTTTAAATCAACATTATTTGTTATGTTGAAATACAAAAGATATTATTGTATTAAGTTATAAGTAAGTGTACAGTGGAAATTTTGTAAAGAAATGTTAATTTTTATTTATCTTTCAACCACAAGAGGGCAATGCAATCATTATACTCTGAGCTCAATAAAAAATTGCTTCCTTCATTTAACAGAGCAAAGACTCTTTACTGGTGTTTACTCATGATGTGGGAGTCCCCTCTGTGTGTTGCTTATATTGGTTAATAAAGAAATTGCCTTGGCTTGATAGGGCAGAACTTAGGTAGGCAGAGAAGACAACTGAATTCTGGGAGGAAGAAAGCAGAGTCAGAAGGACGCCATGGATCCGTGGCTAGAGGTAGAGGTACCGAAACTTTTCTGGTAGGCCACAACCTTGTGGTGATATAGAGATTGTCAGGAATGGGTTAAATAAAGATATAGGAGTTAGCTAATAAGAAGCTAGAGCTAGCCGGGCGGTGGTGGCGCACGCCTTTAATCCCAGCACTCGGGAGGCAGAGGCAGGCGGATCTCTGTGAGTTTGAGACCAGCCTGGTTTACAAGAGCTAGCTCCAGGACAAGCTCTAAAGCTGCAGAGAAACCCTGTCTCGAAAAACCAAAAAAAAAAAAAAGAAGCTAGAGCTAATGGGCCAAGCAGTGTTTTAATTAATACAGTTTCTGTGTGGTTACTTCGGGGCTAAGCTAGCCGGGCGGCCGGGATGAGCAAGCAGCCTCCTTGCAACATACTCAGACACATCCTAGTCTTTCCAGTAAGTCACAGTACCTTGGTAGACTCCGGGAACCCGCCCCAAGTCCACTCCATGTGAGACTCGGATCTGAGCAGGCTCTCAGCGGGCTTCACCTCCAACTCTGAATCACTCTTAGGACACATTGCCTGGGAATAAGTGCTGCAAACACACAAGAACAAAGAAAAACAAGGCTCAGTCTTGGTGAGAGTCACAGTGCGTAGAGAAGAGTAAATCTAAGTGTGACTATGCCAACTACAAGGACAACACTCCAGTGAGGGACACACCAACTGCTCATTCCACTTGAGTCCTTTGCTAAAATAAAAACGACAGTAAGTGATTACGAAGGACTTTCCAGGTCTCCTGTAGTCCCTCCATAATGTTTGCTTCTCGCAGGAAACCAATGATACAGGTAGTTTTGTAAGACGAAAACACACAGGAAGGTATGATTGATAATCAGTTAATATGGGCTGTAGAAATGTCAAGAACTGGAGAACCTGGGTCCAGTTCCCAGGAATCCTATGGCAGCTCGCAATCATCTGCTAACTAACCACCTGTAACTAACTTCCTAGGGGCTCCAACTTTCTCTTCTGGTTTCTGTAGGCACCATGCATGCATACAGTGCATAGACATATATGTAGACAAAACAATTTTATGTATAAAATACATAAACTTAAAAAATCATTTAAAATCTGAAGGTTTGATCACAGAAAATAAACAGTATGACCATTCTTTCACTACATTATTTATTTGACACCAAATAATAGATTTTAACAGTAGGTAGAGCAAATTCTATGCTAATTATTCGGATTTACAACTATCAAACACCATCAGAATAAGATTAAATTTAGGAACAAAATAGTTGTTAAATACAGTTCATATTCATTTAAATTTTACCTGATGGTTACTATTACATATGTTATTACTATCAAATAACATAAAAGCTACTAATATGCACCCCCTTCTTCCCTTAGGAAAACAGAAATTTCAGAGATACTCACGTTTCTAATGGGGACCAATCTCCATCAGACAAGGGATAGTGATCCCCAGAATGGAAGAGTGGAGGCTCCTTATAGTCTTCTTCCTTTAAGGAAGCATTTGAAGATCCTCTACGAAAGGGGAAAAACAGCAAAACACAGAGAGGTAGGAATGATTTAAAGTCAGCTTTAAAATGGGTACCAACAAGTCTCTTATCAACAGAAGGCCACATGATTAGCAGCATCTTTTGGAAAAGGCTAACATGATCAAGGAGGTATGCACCAAAGCCACCCACCATATAATAGGATAGCCAGCAGCCATATATATCATATATGGATATATCATAGAAGGATATACAATAAATGTGATTAAAAACTTCTGATAGGCTAGGGATGTTGCTCCATTTAGTAAAATAAATTGTCCAAAGTAAAAGCTATGACTTCACTTTTCATCATTAGGGAATTTATCACACGTCAATATGAGGTTTATATGGGGTAGCATGTGGAAATCTCTGGAAAGCATAAGGCACAATCCCGCAGGTTTAAGAGCTTTTTATAGAACACTCAAGCCCCAGTAGTGTGTTGAATGTAAAGTGGAATCACACCACTTAATTTGGTGGGCTAAGAGCACAGAAAGAAAACTGCCATTTGTTCTTCAACCACTATCACACGGATGACCTTCCAGTGCTTGGGTCCAGTGCTCAGTCAAACAGGTGGAAGAAAATTCTATCTTAAGTGAGAAATAAAATACACATTCTGCCTTAAACTGCTACCTTGAAATTTCAGGTAGTTCTGATTTGAAAAGTGTTACAGGTTTTGAGTAATTCTACAAACTGGTATGTAAGTGGTGATCAGAAACTCCCACTTAAACTGAAACTCCTTTAACTTATAAACTCAAAACAAAACTGTTTCCCAGGGAAAGGTCTGATACCAAATATAAGAACCTGAGAAGGGATGCCAGGTGTATTGGTATATACCAATCACAGTACTCAGGAATTGGAAGCAGAGGATTATGAGCCTGAGGCCAACCTGTGCTTTACAGTGAGACCCTGTGGAAGGAGGGGGAAGCAGAAAAGAAAGGGGGATAAGGAAGAGAAGGGGACAGGGAGGGAAGGAAAGGGGAGGAGGGAGGGATGGGGCAGGCAATGAAGGAAGAGGAGAGGAGGGCATAGAAGACAGGAATAGAGAAAAGGGAAGGGAAGGGAAGGGAAGGGAAAGGAAAGAAAGAAGAGAAGGGAAGGGAAGAAGAGAAGGGAAGGGAAGAAGAGAAGGGAAGGGAAGGGAAGGGGACGGGGAAGGGAGAGGGAGAATGAGGGAGAGGAGGACAAAGGGGCAGGGAAGGTACGGAGGAAGGGGAGGGAAAGAACCTCGGGTTGGAAAGCTACACAACTGGCCTATAATGCTCCCACTTGAATCTGCGCACTCCCAGCAAATTACTCAGTAAGAGCTCACAGTCTCTTTTCTGAAACATACTCAATGCAACGAGGCACACCTCCAGATTGTCCCGAAGAGCACTAGCAGCACACAAGATCTGACAGTAAGTGGGATGTGATGCTTCTTTCACTCATCCCACAATAAACAGTTGGGTGAGGGCATCAGACTCACACTATACACCGTCAAGAGTAGCAGCAGCTACTAGCTGCCTTAGGGCTCTACTGGGTGCACAATCCCCTGTCCAGACTGGGAACCTTACCTTGCTGTCTGGGCTCCCTTCTCATCATCAGAGCTCACACCCACATCACATACATCTTCTGCGACAGGAGAAGCCGTCTGTTCCTCCTTCCTATTGTCCTGTTTGCACTTCTTTCTCCTTCGTTTCTTCTTTTTCACAGAACTTGGAGCGAAAACTGTCTCTTTTTCCAAGGTGTGAGAAGTATCTGGGCTCTGAGATGGCCTTTCATCTCTGCTTGACTTCACCAAAGGGGTGTCAATATCTTTAAAGAACTGGTCTTCAGTAGGAATTGGTGAAGTGGCAAGATAAGCAGGTAGTTTCTCCTTAAAGAATAAAAGAAAAGTTACCTACAACAAACTGGACAGTTATCAAAACAATAATTTCTCAAGTATACAACTTCTCACAGGGGTAGGAGGGCATAGTCCATAAAGGTAGACTTAAATAAATGTGAGTTCATTTCAGTATGTAACTGAGTCTTTGTCAGAGCCGCACAGAAGATGAAAAGCCTGCAATTAAATTCTGAGCCAATTAGGCGGTGGGGGAGCACGCCTTTAGTGCCAGTATGAAGAAGGCAGAGGCAAAGAGTATCTCCTTGGGTTTAAGGCCAGCCTAGTCTACATAGCTGAGTTCAGGACAGCCAGGGCTACACACAGAAACCCTACCATGAAAAACAAAAACAACAAAAAGAATCTGAGCCGATTAAATTCTGTACAAAGAGCTATCAAAGTGGCAGCAGTGTGCTGAGTATTACAAGGACTGACACAATGGTAAACCAGAGGTGAAGCAGAGGCCAAGGCCAAGATCACATCTGACAGGGCAGCAGGGCAGGATTTAGAGCCAAGTGGTCAATGAACGCAGAGTGAGGAAGTGATCGCGACAGAGGTGACATCCGACAGCGAAGGAGATCAGAGCACCTCAATCCAAGTGTCCTCTCAGGAACTCAAAGGAAGAAAAGGTAGCCCGATATTTAGAATAATTAAACTTTTCAACTTAATACTGAATAAATTAAATCTAGTGAACTTCTCAATCATTTATTTCAATCAGAAGAAAGGAGAGGTAGACAAGCACAAATTAACTGGCCCACTGCGGGCTGGTGGTCCTGGCTGGTAAAGGAAAATAAGCCACGAGGAACAAGCTGGTAAGCAGCGATTCTCCATGGCCTCTGCCTCAGTCACTGCCTCCAGGTCCTGCTCCAACTTCTCTTAATGAAGTAAGCTGTAGGGTGAACTTCATGGTTCATACAATAGATCACAGCAATAGAAACATAATTAAGACATCTACCAATAAGACGATTCTATAAACCAGGCAAATCTACACCTTGGAAACTGTTAAAAAGAGGTTGTTTCAGAATTGCTGACTGAAAAGGAATGTTGATAATAGTCAAAAAGTCAGATAAACAAAGACTAAATAAACAGCACCTATTGGGGGGAGGGGCAGAGGAAGGAGTTTCTCTGTGAGTTTGAGGCCAGCCTGACCTACCAGGGCTAGTTCCAGGACAGGCCCCAAAGCTACGGAGAAACTCTGTCTCAAAATTCCAAACAAAACAAAACAAAACAAAAAAACCCCACCACCTAATAGGGTTTTTGTTAACTTTTAATCCCCTTTAAAAACAGGTCGTATTTTATCATTTATTCATAGAATAGAATAGTAATTCTAATATTTGTAGGATGAATTGGGACTTTTTTACTGTATTATTTTTATTTTAAAGAGGCCCTTAGTATGTAGCTCTGGCTGTCTTAGAATTTACAATTGTGCAGGAAAATCTGGTCTAGTTAGTCATATAGGAAACAGAGAAAGTTTTGCAAGGTTGATGCTCTTCGAGTTGACCTTGCTAACGCAGGCTTTAAACAGAACTGCTGGCAGGACCTGTAGCAGGCCAAGGATCACTGGCTTACATAATGATCATCAGTGACAGGGCCTCCATCTGATGTTCAGAAACATCAGAAATGTACTATGCTCATGATGCCTTACTTTGCTCTTTGCCTTTGCTTCTGATGAGGCGAAATTGTGTTTATTATCAATGCAGATGAGGTTATAAAACACCAGTAAGATGTCCGGGAAAACAACGGGGTCAGGTTCCTCTGTAAGCTGCTCTACCTCAGGGCTCCTCCGCAGAACGGTGCCTACACTGGAGCTCTCTCCCAAGCTCAGAAAAAAGGCAACCAAAATAATCTTGTTTGCTTTTGATATTTTTGTTGTCATTTTTCTCTTTGTGAATTCACATCATCAAATCAGTAGTTCACCTTCAAACCTCCAAAGTCTCTGTATCCAAATAACTTGAAGCTTCGTATTTTTGCTTTAAGATTTAATTTTTTATGGAAAAAGATAGTGACGCTTCTACAGGGTTTAAAAGAGCACATTGACTACATCAAGAAGAGCTTCTTCTTGTTCCCACTCAGGAACACCCAGACTGCACAAGGACATGGGGCTTGTACAAATGTGCTGTCTTATAGAAGAAGCCACATGTACACTAATATGTAAGATGACATAGGCCAATTAATTTAACTCTTGAAATCATAATTCAGTGGCTCTTAAGGTCATGGGTATAATATTCCTAACCAAACAAAAGAATCACTTAAAAAAACCCTTATTAGTATGGGGGGCAGGTGGGTGGCACAGCATCAGTATGGCATCAGAGTACAACTTTTTGGAGAAGTTCTCTCCTTCCATTTTTATATGGCTCTAGATACCAAACTCACATTGTCACACTGCCTATCTGGAATGTGTCTTTACCGGCTGAGCTATCTCTCTGGCCCTGTAATCAAGTCTTCTGATTTTTTTTTTTGTTTTGTTTTGTTTTGTTTTGTTTTTCGAGACAGGGTTTCTCTGCAGCTTTTTTAGAGCCTGTCCTGGAAAGTCTTCCGAATTTAAAGGTCACATATGTACATACTCACACACAGTTTAAGAGATACATCTCGAGGCAGAGCTGAATGAATTCAAGTCAAGTCATAAGCTTTAATGAACATCAAGTAGGAAAGCCCTTCGATACTAGACAGTCTCCAAACCCTAAAAGCTGGTGTGAGCTTTTTTGGGGGTTTAGTTCAACATGTAATGAAAGCTTGTTAGGCAATAACAATCATCCACACAAGCATGCAAAGAGCTGAGCAGTTGTTTTGAGACGTTTTCTAGAAGCCTGACACAATGTGCACAGGGACTGTGACCTTCGAGACTTACATATTCTTCTTCAGTCTCCTCCACAAAGAAGGCTTCTCCATTATCCCCCAACTTCATATGAAGATCCACTGCACTGCCGTTGATCTCTATATCAATCTAAGGAGGAAATGAACATAATTCAGCACAAAGAATCTTTCATCTAGGCTAACCTAAACCTCAATTCTTGGCTCAAACGCCAAATGTGGCACTGGGTTTCTAGAGATATAGCCCAGAGAAACACTGTTACCAGCCCCAGAGTCCACCCCTGAAAGAAATAAACTTGGGTACTGGGAGAGAATCGAAAGAAATGTTTTCACAGCATTTTAAAATTTATTTCCTAATCTCTAGACTTTCTTTTCTTTCTCTCTTTGGAGGACAGGGTCCTGATAAGTTGCCTACCCTAATGTTGAACTCACAAAATTCTGGCTTAGATTTTTCAAGTGCTGCAGTTACAAGTCTGAGCCACCACGCCCAGCTTAACCTGCCAAATATTACAAAATGTGAGAAATATTGCTAACAACCGTTTCTGTGTTTCCCAAGTTATAGACAGCATAATAGGGCTTGTCTCACGGAATTCAAACATTAAAATGTTTCAGTACCCTCGCATTGAGCTTTGTGTGAATTCTCTGCTAGGGTTTTTATCCCAGGTCCCTATGTAACAACAGATGCTGTAAGGACCAATGAGCAGTCACTGGTCTTCTGCAAAGTCTGCTGGTGACTAGCACTGTGCTTTGTTATTCAGTTCAGCCACAGAGCAAAGCTTGGGGGCATGTGGTTACATATATCTAACTTTTGTATATGTGTGTACATGTATGTGTATATTTGTGTATGTGTGGGTGCATATGCACATGTGTGTGCATCGAAGTCAGAGATCAAACTCAGGCTGTGAGTCCTTAAGGCACTGTTCATCTTTCTTGAGACAGGGCCTCTCACTGGAACCTGGGCTTGCCTGATTAGGGCAGGCTGGCTAGGCAGAAAGCCTAGGAATCTGCTTGTCTGTCTCCCCAGAGCTGATACCAACAAGCACATGCTACCGATTGGTTCTGGGGAATCAAACTTGGCTCCACGTGCTTGTAGAACAAGCACTTCACTGACAGAACCGTGTCTCCAGAGCTCATGTAACAGTTTATAAAAATGAACAATTCAAGGAGGAAACTATTGGCCAAAATAGAAAACACGGGGGGGGGGGAGTGGGAAGAACTGATAGCGATGTAAGAAAAATTCAGCTTTTCCAAGGTCTCACCTGTTAAGTTAGCCCATCTCAAGGAAACGTCCACAACCTCCCAAATGCAGAGCTGTGGAGCCCAGGCCCAGGCCCAGTGTATACACAAACTCTTGCACTCGGGGAGCATTGCAGGAGAGGGGCAGGGAGACTGTAAGAGCCAGAGGACCAGGAAGTCTGTTGTCTGATTGTGCTTCCTGGGAATGCTAGAGGTGACACAAGTCTCACCAGCACGAGCTGAACACAGACAACACTGTAGTATGTGTACATGCTAATGTGGATGTGGGCGGGGAGACGAGGGGCTTCAACCTGACACGGACAACTACAGGCAACTACGGATGCTAAGTGTGGAAGTCTTCTCCAGGCTTATCATGATCTGTCCTGAAAACATACACACAAGTAACACTATACAGACTGTTTCAGATCTCACACACACACACACACACACACACCAATTAATGAATAAAGAAATCAAGAATCAGCCAGGCAGTGGTGGCACCATGTCTCTAATCCCAGTACTCAGGAAGCAGAGGCATGCAGATTTCTTTGAGTTTGAGGCCAGCCTATAGTTTTTGTTTTTCTTGTTTTTGTTTTTTCTCTATTCTCTTGGTGGTGGGGCACCCAGTTCCCTAATAATCACATGGAAACTTATTCTTTTTATGAATGCCTAGCCTTAGTTTGGCTTGTTTCTAGCCAGCTTTTCTTAACTTAAATGATCCCATCTACCTTTGTCTCTGGGCTTTTATCTTTCTCTAATCCATATACTTTTCTTTCTTACTGTACAGCTTGTTATGTAACTGTCCCTGATGTCCTTTTCAGTCCTTCTCCTTTTCTCACTCCTCCTCTTTTCTCCTTCTACTTAATCTCCCTGCTTGGCAGCCTCTGCTAACCTTTCTCCTGCCTAGTTATTGGCTGTTCAGCTCCTTATTAGACCAATCAGGTGTTTTAGACAGGCAAAGTAACACAGGTTTAGAGTTACACAAATGCAACATAAAAGAATGCAATACATCTTTACATCATTAAACAAATATTCCACAGCATAAACAAATGAAACACATCTTAAACTAATATTCCACAACACCAGCCTTGTCTATACAGCCAAGGGTACACAAGGAAACCCTGTCTTGAAAAACCAAAATGAAAAATAAGTCATGAATTTGAAAGAAAATCAGGATGGGTATCGGGGGAGGGTTTGGAAGGAGGAAATGATGTTAATTATAATTTCAAAACATAAAATATTAAAAAAAGAGAATGAAATTTGAACATTACAGAAGAAACAGTTCACTACAGTTGAAGAGAGAGCTCAACAGGTAAGGCACCAGAGAGCAGTGGGATTCCCAGCACCTACGTCAGACCGAACACAGCTGCTTTAACTCCAGCTCCAAGCACACACCCTCTTCTGACTTCCTCAGGCAGCCACACTCACAAGGTACATATATATACAGACACACATATGCATTAAAAGTAAAAAAAAGAAAACATTTATTTAAATGAAATTACTGATACTAATATCGTCTTTAATAAAAATACATTTACACGGATATTCTTCAAATTTTTCATTTTTAGATGCTATCAATTTAACCCAAAGATAGGGAAATGAAATAATTATTTTTTAATATTCAAATTCAAAGTCTTAATTATTTAGGTATCATCTTAACACTTCACAGCCATTATCTTATATTTCAAACACATTATTCTATACACTCACTATTTAACTCTCTTGATTTGTGGATGAATGAAGCTTTGTCTTTCCAAAAATTTAAATGTATATAAAATTGTGCCAAGATTGAGTGCACTTAAAAGGATATGCAAGAACTCTTAAGGCAAAAAATTATGCATTTGCTCATGTGTATGTGGGTGTGTGTGCATGTGCACTGTTCCCAGTTGGTGGAACTATTTTGGAAGGATTAGGAGATGTGGCCTTGTTGATGGAGGTGTGCCACTGGGGTAGGCTTTGAGGTTTCAAAAGCCAGGCCAGGCCTGTCTCCAACTTGTGGATAGGAATGCAAGCTCTCAGTTCCAGGGCAAGGCCAGCCTGGCTGCACGATCCCTGCCATGATAGTCATGAACTCCCCTCTGAAAATGTGCCACTAATTAAATGCTCCTTCTTCAGTCTCTTCACAGCAATCAACAGTAACTAAGCACCAAGGTAGAACAAGTGCTTCCCAAGGTTACTATTTTAAAGAGGACTCTCAATCTGATAGATCAAATTCTAGTAAAACTGTCTGATAAAATAATGACTTTCTTTCTCAGAGTCATATTTCCTTGACAGTGGTTTAGTCTTGTTCAATGTATATAACTGATGTTAAAATGGAAAAGATACACACAAATAATGGATTAATAAATACCCATTTTGGCATGCACTCTTTGGGTGAGAATATCTCTAAATATCTTTTGGGAGTCTGCCCACCCTTATTTCAGACTCTACATTTCAAGTGGATTCTGGTGACGGTGAGGCTGTGGTTTAATCCAGTCCAATCAACATGTTCCATTCCCAGTTGCAGTGACAGGTCTGTGATGGATGTGATTCAAGTGCTCTCATGCACTGTAAAGATTTGTCACTCATAATGGTTTAATAAAACGCCAATTGGCCAGTAGTTAGGCAAGTACAGGTGGGGAAATTAGACTAAGAATCCTGAGAAGAGTAAAGGCAAAGAGATGCAGTAGTCAGCCAGATGCAGAGGAAGCAAGATGAGAATGCCTCACTGAGAAAAGGCACCAAGTCAGATGGCTAAACAAAGATAAGAATATGGTTAACTTAAGTTGCAAGAGCTAGTTAATAATAAGCCCGAGCTAACAGGCCAAACAGTTTATAATTAATATAAGCCTCTATGTGTTTCTCTGAGACTGAATGGCTGCAGGACCAGGAGGGACAGAAACGTCTGTCTACATCCAAGTGCAAACTCCAGGACTTCTAAAGGAAGGATTTCTCCTGTGTCTGCTGAGCTAATGGAGTAAGGCTGGAATCACTGGCTGTTCTCTGGCATGAAGAAAAACCCACTCAGAGGCAGCACTCTGAGGTGGGGAACCAAAATTCTGGTAGCAGTTTGAAACATTTATAAAACAGCACTGACTGAAGTAGATGCCCCTGGACTTTGGCTTTTCTGCTTATGAGAGCAGGAGGCGGTCTCTTATCACCCATGTTGGGGACAGTTTCAATACACTGGGTGTTTTCCTTTGAAAAATAACCATGATATTGACTTTGTGAAAGGTCAACACAAAGTTTGCTTTCTTAAATTAAACTCTTGAGTTCTGGGATGTAGTAGGAGTGCTGGTGTTCTATCAAACGCCAACACATCATGGAAAATGACTGCCTCTCTAGATAGTATTTTTAAGGTCCTTAGGATTTCAGGTCCATTTCTCAGGTGTCACCATGTCTGAAAATTTAGAGTCAGTTTTTTAAAAGATAAATAAATAGCTGACCCTAATCCCAAAAGACTGAGAAAACAGGCTAATATAACCATTAGTGCATCTTAACACAGACATGGCTTATGTTTTCCTGCCATAAGAAGGCTGTGTTTTGATAAATAAAATGGACAGATTTCTTCCCTAATATGCCCCGAGATTCTGGGATATAAGGGAAGGAATAGGATGTGTCTGTGTATTATGCTCCTACAAGTACTGGGGTTTTTAACTTTGACTGGGTATTTAAAAATGGAATTAACTGTGTGGCCTGGTAAAGAAATCAAACCCCAATGAGAAGGCACGCAGAGAATGCGCCCATCAGTTCCTCATCACTGCAGGGGACACTGCTTATACACATCTGCTGCAGCTCTGCTCTGCTCTGCAAGGCCAAAAGACCAAGGCAACCTATCAATTAGAAACCTGTTTCCAGGTATGTGGTGGGGAGAAGTGTGGTTGGGGAGAATTTGCTGGGAAGATACCCAGAGAAATTTTACAAACAGATCCTTGGACACCTAATGAGAAACTTCAGGGCATAAATGAATGGTCTGAGTACCCCAAACAGTTCCAATCTGAAAGCACTAATACTGTCACTACAAACAACACAAAGACCAGCGCTCAATCCCAGTTTTTAATCTCAGCATTCTGAGGCAGAGGCAGGTGCACTCTGTGAGTTCAAGGCCAGCCTGGTCTACAGAGTGAGTTCCAGGACAGCAGAGCTACAGAGAGAAACCCCGTCTCAAAAATCAAAACTACAAAGAAACAAATACCACGGCACTAACTATGGCTGGACAACGCTGCCCTAGAGCAGAAGCTCCAGGTCAGGAAGTAGAGCTGTAGCTGCTTGTGTTCCCAAAGGTGATCAGGCAACAGCTGGTCCACAAAGTGTGGTGGAAATAATCCTCTAACACTCAGAAAGGACTTTTTTTCGGGGGGGGGGGGGGGTTAATTTTAGGAAAAGAAAAAACCTAAGTTAAGCAGAGGGAAATGTATCCCAAAAAATAACAAAAAGCTCAGCACTCTTAACTTAGTCTTTAACACATGCATTTCCACCTGTGCCAGGAAGCGGGGCAGGGCTCTCACAGGGCTGCACAATCTTAGTGAGAGCGGCCGGCATTGGCCAGGTGGATAACGTGGGTGTGGAAAGTTGCCAACTACATACTCTGCAAATTTTATAATTAACTCAATTTTAAAACTTACGACATACACACTAAAAAAAACCTCCCTAGTTCCCAATACTCAAGGCAGGGAAAGGATATTGAAAAACAACAACAACAACAACAACAAAACATCACTCCCCCCCAGTAAAAGCAAAAGAGGAAAAACACAAACATTCAATTGGGGAATTAATTTCTTTTAAACAAGTATAATCTACACCTGATTACATGAGCTTAGTCTACTTACTCCTAATCAGTATAATAGTATTATCTTCCCTCCCTCCCTCCCTCCCTCCCTCCCTCCCTCCCTCCCAAACTACAATAGGTTCTCTCTCATGTCTCAAATTTGCTTTGTGGCTGAGCTGAGGATGCTCCTCACCTTATGGTCCTTCTGCATGCATGTCCTCAGTGCTTAGGTAATAGGCACTGGCCACCATGTCTGACTTATGCAGTGACAGTGACAGAACCCAAGGCTTTGTGCACCTATGCAAATATTACACTGACTGAGCAGCTAGCTCTCTAGCCTGTATTATTTTATTTTTAGAAAGTCTCTCTTTCTTTTATTAGGATTTTAATGTGAATGTGAACCACAGGGTACATATGTGGGAATAACTTTCCAGTATGCTTTCTTGTTCCACCATGTGGTCTCAGGGGTTAAAACTGATGGCAAAAGCTTTAACTCACTCATCTTACTGGTCCTAGACTATTTTAAAGTGCTGTCTAAAGTAAAGGAAATATTTTGTTTTTGAAACAAGCCCAACTTCCTTGTTTGTACCTATCTTCAGTTTGTTTCTGAGTTTCAACATGCAGGATTATCTTCATAATTTCAGTTTCTTTCTCATTTGGAGAAACTTCCTGTAACAGAGTCTTCTGAATTTACAAGCCACTTCAAAAGCAATGTTTCCTTACCACTTCTTCAATAGCATTTAAGTTAAAAAAAAAAAAAAGAAAGAAAGAAAGAAAGAAAAGAGTAAGGAGGGGCAGCTCACCGCCGCGACCCCTTTCCCACCTGAAAGCAGGCTGGGCGCTGCTGCACTTACCACTTTCTCCTTGGATCTCAGGACTCCCAGCTTCCCAAAGCGCACGTGAAAAGGTGAGCACTGATAGGTGCCATCCTGCTGTCGCACCACAACAACATCGATGCACCCCGACAGCGTGGCTTGGTTGATGCCCTTGTAGAGTTCCTTCACAGTGACAAGCACCTGCCCCGCCAGCTGGCCCACATAATTCATGGTTTGAGACTGTAAGAAAGTAAAGATGATGTCAGCACTGAATTTGACAACTAATAACAATGAACAAAAAAAAGTTTTAATTAAACACACACTTGTTTGCTATTCAGGGCCCTGCTGCTGTGGTCAGGCCTCACAAAGACAGACGTCTGACTGGGAGGCTGCGTCTAGGTGGGGCCTGTTCCATTTCCTTTTACACTCCCAGGGTGGGGCCCACCTGCTCATCTCCTTCCACCAACAGCTCAGGACCTGAAGAGAAGCAACTGAAGAGCAGTCACAGCTGCACTCCTGCCACGCACGGCGTTGGACCCTGCTGCATCCACTATAACCACAGCAGCCAAGCAGAAAAGGCCCAGGGGGATTAATCCTCCACCAGAAACTAGACACTCATCGTCTCAAGGGAAACAAAGGATGCGATTGATAGTTGAGATGTTACAGTCCAGATACATGCTGCATCAAACTACAGTGAGCTGCCCTAGGACTAACACATGCTAACACTATTTTCCAGGGAAATCCCTTCAGTACCTCAGCACAACCCAATGGGGCATACGCCTGTGTTCCACAATATTCAGAGCACAAAAAGGGCTTTTAATTTGTTTCTCACTACTCAAATCATGATCACTAGAGCTCTGCAGTTTGAAGGAGGAGAGGTGCACCTAAACCTGGCTTTATCTCCCACCCCCATTCTTCCACGGGAAAACCCAATCCATACAGAACAAACCCCTTAATTCTTAGGCTCAGATCTCATTCCAGTGCTTGAGCAAACCATCACTCAGGGGACACTTTAATGTTAATGCCAAAGCCAAATCCACGGAAAGCCCTTCCCCTTGAAGTAGGATCAGAGAAACCCTCCAGTTCAAGGCTAATCCAGAAGTCAATTTTTATTGGACTCCAGGAGTGACAAGTCCCAGCTACTGACCATGCGCACAGTGGTCTCTTTAGACCAGCTCTGGAGTTGCCCTAAGCTCAAAGTTCCATCTCTGCAAAGTTCTAGAGACATCCTGTGTTGTCAGGTAAGTCCTAGGGGGAACAGGGACAAAGCACAGATGCACTAAGAAAATGAAGGGGACCTGCCAGTTTCTGTCTGACACAACTCAGCCTACTCTCCAGAGCCGGGCAGTGCTTGGGCAGCACAGAGTCCACTCAGAAGTCTACATAGAGATGACTATACCACAGTCTAGCTGCTTGGCAGCCTGAGACATATAATCCCGATTGTTTCCTTTGGGTATTTATATGACCAAGGCTTCAAATTGCGCACACCAAAGAGCTGGCTTTGAGCAACACACACCAGGAGCTAAACTTATTACAATCTCCAAAGGTGGAGTCATTTATGTTATAATCATGAAACAATTACAGACTGGTAGCTTTGGTTTTAGGATGATTGAATTGGCTTTGATAGCAAGGCCAGGTTATGCATACATCAAATATACAATTTTTAATTTTTACTTTATTGAGACAGAGTCTCATTGTGTAGTCCTGGCTGGCCCGAAACTAGAGAGAGAGATTAGGTAGCTTTTGAGCTCACAGAGATCTGCCTTCCCCTGCCTCCTGAATGCTGGGATTAAAGGCTATGCCACCACGCCTGGCCAATCTCTCTCCAGGGTCTCATTTTGTAGCCCAAGTTGGCCTAGAACTCAAGGCCAAATAAAATCCTATTTTAGCCTCTCAAATGCTGGGCTTACAGGTGTGTGCTGCTGTATCTGACAGTAATTACTTCTTGAACAAAGAAAGAAAAAAAATCAAACGAACTACCAATACATAAGCTAGACCAATCACCAAGCTAAAACACGCACTGTGTGTGGCAGAAACATCGCTCCATCAAAATTCTCCCGGATCATCTCGTTGTATCTCTTTCTTCTTCATCTTTTTGTTTATTTTGTTTGAGATGGTTTCACTATGTAGCCCTGTGTGTCTGGAATTCACTCTGAGGACCCTACTGGTCTTGACTCAGAGATCCACTCGCCTCTGCCTCTTGATTTCCACCAGGCCTGACTGATAATACTTTTAAAAATTAGCCTTTCTAGATCAGAAGTTCAAGGACAGCCTGAACTAGCTCCAAAACACCAAATAAACAAATGAATTAGCAAACTGTCTTTCTACTGTGAGACCAGAGTAGGTTGCAGAGTTCTGAGAAAGAACACAGCTACATCCAAAGCCTCTACTGAGTGTCCTCCACTTGGGATGCACCAGCAAACATCACAACCAGTGTCGTCTTCTCCCCAGTTCCTAGCAACCATTAATATGCTTTCTATTTCTGAAATGTCTGTCATTTTAGGAAGGAAGTCATATAAATAGCATCAAAAACTATGTAGTCTTTTAGGACTGCCTTCTTTCCCTCATATTTTTTGAAGACTTATCCATATGGCTATATCAATAACTCATTCAATTTTCTGGCTACATAGCATTTCATGGCATAGACTTATCATCAAAACACAACACAACACAACAAAACAAAACCCCTTTACTTGTTGAAGGACAGGTAACTGTGCTTCTGGCTATTACAAAGAAGACACAGTTCTAAGTATCTGCGCACAGGTCTGTGTGAATGTGTGTTTTCATATTCTAGGGCAAATGCCTAGGACAACTGAGTGCAGCCCAAGTGCAGGCTTTGCTGTTCTGGATCTGTCTGACTACTACTTTCCAGGATTACACTACCATTCACATTCCCACCAGCAATGGGAGGTGGGAGGTGAAATTATCTGGCATCCTCACGATATGTGGCATTACTGCTTATTCTAGCTTTAACAATATATTATGATTTGCATTTCTTTAATAGCTAATGATGCTAAACATTCTTTTTATGTACTGCTCTGCCACGTGAGTGTCTGTCTACAGTTTGAAAGAGTCCTTGTCTCACTTAGAGGGAAATGAAATGCAGATCATTGTTCCCACTTCTGTGGGCAAAGATTATCTCTAAGCAGAACCGATGTGCAGTTCATTTGGAGGAGTTCATCCTATCACCTCTTTCCCAGGAAGTGTTTCTCTGCTGCCTAGAACACTCTGAGTTGCCCTGTTCTGTAAATCACACATGTTCAGGACCTGCTCTTTTGCCTGTTGCAACATATTAGCTAGGTGGCACACAGAGTCAGTATTACATGACTGATCGAGAATGGCAATGCTAAAATGTTACAATTTGTAAAACAAACAAAACAAAAAACTGTAACAGTATAGACCTTAAAAAAGAAACTGAAAACAGCAAATTTTAAACATCAGCCATAAACAACCATGTTCTAAATGTAACAAGCTTACATCAACTAGAGCATACAATCCATAATTAACTGTAGCAACATCTATTCAGGACGATTTTAATTACTGTGGTTAAGAGCTGTGCTGTTATACATAAAATAACAATTGTACAAAAGTTAGTTGCTAAATGTAGAAAAATACAGGCTGTCAAGAAACTCTCTCTTGGTCGACATGAAGCCATTGGGTTTATATTTTGTAGGCTGAGAAAACAAAAATATACGGAGGCCAGGGCCTTAACATGTACTACACCCCAGAAATGGCCAGGAGCAACCTGTCAACTACACAATATATCTAATAACAGAACTTTCAGAGAGCTCTCTACACCCCAACATAGACTATTTTGAGACAGGATTTCACTGTATGGTCTGGACTGTCCTGGAACTATGTAGACTAGGTTAGCCTCAAATTCACAGACCTGCCTCTGCTTTCAGAGTGCTAGGATCAGAGGTGTGCACCACCATGCCTGAAAATCAATTTTAAAAGATAAGGAAGCTCAAACGTCAGAGACATATGTGATGTTATAGGGTGGATACTTACGTGTGTCTCCTTCCCACCCCTACTCCATGTACTGAGGCCCTCACCTCTCAAGTGAAGGGACTTGGAGATGGGCCTTTGGAAGGTAACCAGGGTTAGGTGATCAGAAGTGTCTTGCCCCCACCTGTGTCCTTATATACACAGAAAGACAGAGACAAGAGTCAGCATTCTCTTTTACCCTGCCATGTGAGGATATAACAAGATATTGGCAAGTCTATAAAAATGTGCCCCCCCCCCCAATCCAACACATACAATGAACCTTTCAGCAACTCAGCCTTGGACTTAAAGCCACACCAGATTTGTAATAAATGTCTATTGTGTAATCCACATTAGTTTAGGTCAGATGCTATCCATGACATTCTGTTCTAACTATCCTAAGTGTCTTCTTAAACAGCATATGCTGCAATCACTTCAGCTCTGAAATAGATAGTATCAGCTACAGAGACCACTTTCTCAAACAGCTCTACCTCCTTACGATACACAAGAAGTCACACTAAACACTGCCACCCTCCAATGACACAACTGCACCTCAGGGATTTTTCTGAGCAGTCACAACTACATCTCACTTAGCATTCTGGGCTGTGCACCCCTATTCTTTAAAGAATGACTCGGTCTGCTCTCACTTCTACGACACTCTAGATACAATGGTTCAGTAACAACCCGAATCATAGATTAGTAGGACTGCCCAAGAGGACAAAGATCAAACACACCTCATTCAGTCTTTAAAAATAGGACATGGGTTTGCAAGGGCAGCATCATTCGTATTTTGTGAGCGAGACAGAGACAAGTTTGCGCCCTACTACTGTTCACTAAAACCGGTTCCACCTCAACTCAGGGTCCAAATCCGTATTCCTAAGGGCTGAGTTAACCTTGTAAGGTAAAAAGGGCCAGTCGAAGAAAACCCTGGCCCCAAGACCAGAGCCAAAGAAACACACCTTGCCCCTAACCAATTCACTAATTGAAAACCAATCTCAGAGCACAAAAATCAACCGATTCCTGGGCATGAAATCCAACCAATCTCTGAGCTTGTCTCAAGCTCAGAAATTGAAATTCTACTAATCCCCACCTGAAAATCTCCACCATAGAAAGTTTCACCCCTAAGAAAGCCTAGATAAGCCCTGTACCCGTTCAGTTTGGTGTTGCCTTTTTCTGCTCTGGCAGGGCAGCCAGTCTCCTGGAGCAGAGCAGAGCGGTGGGTGACACTTCCCTACAGCAGAGCAGTGCAGAACTGTGAGGACCTCACGGGGGAAGCCTCCCCTGCTGGGGCGGAGTTGTTACCTGTGCATTAGGGAAACTGTCGCCCACACCAACAGTGCTCTGTTAGGATACTGTTCCCTTCAGAGCTGTAACACATTAAATCCTGGCAGCTTTTCTCCAACCCAGGATAACACAAAGGTGAGAATAATGAGCAGTGGCAAGGGTGCCCAGAGCGTCATCTGCTGCAAGTTCTTCTCTGGCCCTTCCAGGACTGGCAGGGAATCAAACCCCAGGGACTTGCCCACGTCTTGTAGGGACCTGACTTGAGTTTCATAAAATGTTTAGAGTATAAGCAGCTGGTATGGCAAGGATGGCAAAGGAGGAACGAGGCGACAAACTGAACAGAAAGGAGCGAGTGCAGGCTGAGTCAACAGCAAGCAGCACCACAGATAGCAGAGAGCTTGACAGAGCATCAGGCTTCCTAAGAGAAGCTGCCTCCAAATAAGGGCCTCACTTTGCACTGCCATTTAGTCCCCACAATAAATGCTAGTTTATTTCTTCAATTTTCATTTTTTTATAAAACAAGAAAAAGGAATAGCACAAGGATGATCCAAGTCTAGTTTACCACCACCCCACCCTACCACAAGGAGTACCACAGAACAGATATCCATGAAGATCATTTAATATGAAAGCAATACTGCACAAGAAATACAGGTTGCACACGTAAAATCTGCTGCTCTCAAACCCTCAAGCACTCCCAGGCCCTCTTCTTCTGCCTGCACAGCATAGTGTGGCTGAGTGGGGCTCTCTTGCTATAGGAAATATGTATTCCCTGTGCACAGCATCTAAGTTAAACCCAATGTCTTCCAGTAACTTCCTGAACACAACGTTCCCAAGACAAGCCGTCCTCTCACAATGGAAAAAGGAGGTCTAAAAGAAGCCTTACCAGGACAAGTCCTTCTACGTAAACCCTGCAGGTTTAACTTGGAAACTATTATGTACAGCAACTGTAATTCCTTTAAAAACACACAATGAGATTTATAGTTGTTAACTAAACACCTGCTCTACCAGCCTGTTCCTGGAAAAAGCTAAATTTTACTTTGTCAAAAACCTGAGCACCCCCTTCATGCCAAGTCCTTAAGATTCAAAGAGAACTCCTCCCCCCACAGAGCAGGCCTAGATCTACCAAGAAAACAGGACAGTGTCTCAGCTTACAAAACACCCTGTGATGTTGCTGTAGTGGTCTTGCTTTCCTTCTAACCGTCTGTATCAAACCATGTAAATGAACATTAGATGGTAAGGCTCTGTCTGCACTGAGTCACACTCCCCCATGAGCATTAGATGGTAAGGCCTGCACTGAGTCACACCCCCCCCCCCCCAGCATTAGATGGTAAGGCTCTGTCTGCACTAAGTCACATTCCCCCCCCCCCATGTGCATTAGATAATAAGGCTCTGTCTATTCAGAGTCACACTCCCCCCCCCCCCCATGAACATTAGATGGTAAGGCTCTATCTATACAGAGTCACACTCCCCCCTTCACTGACTTTTTTTTTTGTTGTTGTTGTTGTTTGAGACAGGGTTTCTCTGTGTAACAGTCCTAGCTGTCCTGGAACTTGCTCTTGTAGAGCAGGCTGGCCTTGAACTCCCAGAGATACCTGCCTCTGTCTCCTGAGTGCTGGGATTAAAGGCATGCACTTATTTTTAAGAAGACTAGAAAAGAGAAAAAAATATCTACTTGGCAGAGTGAAAAAATATTTCAGGATGAAAAAAGAAAAACCCAAGAAATAAACCCAAACTTGTTGTAGGTGTGGAAATAAATCTAAGGGGCTAAATGGGATGGGAAATTGGGAGGGGGGGTTGGCAGGTAGAGACAATAGCATGTGACAAAGAAATAGAGTTTGAAAGGCAAAAGTGAGGTGGCACATGACCTCAGATCCAGGACAATTTAATCCCAAGGGTACTGGGTGTGATCTGGGTGATGACAGCAGATCATGTTAGAGGATGAATCGGAAGAGAGAAGCCACTGCAACGTAAAAACAGGAGATGAGATCCAGGCATGGTGACATGCTGACACACACCTATAATCTCAGAACTCTGGAGGTAGGAGTGAGAAGATCAAGAGTTCTACGTTATTCTTGGGAGGCCAGCATGGGCTACATGCTTTAAAACAACAACAAAGCAAAACAAAACAAACAAACTACCAAACAAACAAACAAAAAAGTCTAGAAGCTGGAAGAGCTCTAATGCTCAAAGACTGGATATATCCACAGGGACTAGAACCTATGAGAGCTGATGCTGGCTCCTTTGGACTGTGACCCATCTAGACGGAGGCAGGAAACATCTAGCACATAGCTGGGATGCAGCAAGCATCAGTGAGTGCCCCAATCTGATTAGATGGGCACAAAAGGGGCAGATGTGGCGGGGACTTCCCGTTAAGGTTTAAAGAATTACTATACACGATCAAAATTCTTACCATTTATACTATTAATTTAAAGAATTACTATACACGATCAAAATTCTTACCATTCCAGCCGTTTTCTAAAATAGAACTCCCCTTCAATTACAAAAGCACTTAATGACTAATTATGAAGGTAAGCCAGGTTAGGGAGTCAGCCCCATGTGAATGCCAAGAGTCTCTGTTAATCTTTGCTACTTCTGCAATTAGCCTGTCATAAAACGGACGAACAACATGTAGAGCCCTAGGCACTGTTCTGTGCCTTTCTCACAGGGGAGCTTTAGAATCCTTGAGCTGTGTCTGGGTCTCCAAGCACACCTCCTGGGAGAACAGGCTTTAGCCAGTTAGAGGTGTGCTTGGAGGATCCGTGCAGCTTCTCACTTCTCTTTTCCTCTAACTGAAGGAAAGCAGCAAGGACTATGCTCTAGGTCTGTGTTTCTCAGAGTGGTTCTCAGGCATCTGAAAGAGCGTCAGACCCACCACATAAGACCTACTATAAAGAGCTGCAGTGGGGTCTTAAGGGTCTGTTATGGTTCTGACCAACACCTAGGCTCAGAAACTCCCTGCAGGCTCTAGTCTTGTAACCTTCCCCTCTTAATCTTGATTATACTTATAGAAAAACCAAGTTCTGAGGCTGTAGATCTCGTTCTCTAAGGCATACTCTATACTCCAATGTCTGACTGAAATCTCAATGGGGTTGACCTGACCATTTTATGGCAAATGAAACTTAATTTGCATTTTAAAAAGTGTATGTGTGTATATTTATATGAGTGCAGGTGTGCACATATGCTGAGGACAACCTTGGGTGTATCCCTTGCCTTCTACCTAATTTGAGACAATTTCCCTCATTCACTGCTGCTTATGCAGGCTGGCTGGTCCATGAGCTTCTGAAAATTCTTCTGTCTCTACTTCTCACCTCGTTATAGGAGTGCTGGGATTAAAAATTGTGTGCTAATGTGTCTTGATTTTACAAAGGCTGAGTAGGGTCCAAACTCAGGCCCTCATTTTGCAAGGCAAGCATTTTACCCATTGAGCCACCTCACCATGGAAGAAAGACAGTTTAAAAGCACATGTGATGCAATAGCTGAATCAAAGTAAAAACAGGGCTGGTCCCTATATTACAGTGATTTCATCATTCACAAAAAACTCGAGACGGTACTGTAGAACAGTCTTTTTGTACACTGTCAGTATTTGTTGCTCTCATTGGTTTAATAAAGGGTTAACTGGACAATAGTTAGGCATGTAGGCCAGCCAGGACTTGTAGGCAAAAAGAAAGCACGGGGAAGAAAGGCAGAGCCCTCAGCCAGATGCAGAGGAAGGTAAGATGAATAATGCCGTGCTGAAAAAACGCACCTCCACGTGGTACAGTGTACGTAAGAAATATGAGTAAATTTAAGTTGTGAGAAAGAACTAGTCAGTAACAAGCCTAAGCTACTGGCCAAGCATTTATAACAAATTCTAAGTCTCCGTGTGGTTATTTGGGAAGCTGCTAGTCCTGACGAAAAATTCTGCCTTCAGGATGGCTCAGAGGTCATAGAGCATATACTGCTCTTCCAGAGCACCTGGGTTCAATTCCCAACATCCATATGATGGCTGACAACTAGCAGTAACTTCCGTTACAGAGGATGTGATGCCTTCCTTCTGGACTCTTTGGGCACCGGGGATGTACAAACTTACATATAGGCAAAACACTTACAGACATAAAAATATTTTTAAAAAAACAAACAAGAAATATTCTCAAACACAGGGATGAAGTTCCTCTGCAACTGAGCCTGCAGAAGCACTGCTATCAGTTGACTGGTGGGGGTGGGGAGATGTGCCTAATTCGGTTAAATACATTCTTAAATGTATGCAGAGTCACAACAAGCAGACACTGAGTCACCTGAGTTGGGATATGTCTAGAAATGAGATTGCATGTAGCCACTTTTTGCCCTCTCAGCGTCTCTCCTAAATTTAAATTTCTGTTTGCCTGGACTGCTTGGAGTCCGTTTCTAAAGTCTACCAAAAGATATGCACATGCCCACACTGTTATAGCTGAGGTTTCAAAAGCCCAGGCCTCTGTTATATTCCCTTCAAAAACCAACTGGTAAAACTAGCATGCAAACAGCTCAAGTGCAACTAGCAGAGGTGCTGCCTACTTAAAAAAGTTAGTCGTGTTGGAAATTGAAGCCAGGTCCTTCATATGCTAGTCAAGCAATCTACCACTGAGCTAGCTACCAGTCTATTTGTGTTTCTTCTTTTAATGGTAAGACAGAGAGCCTTAAGCAAGGTGACAAACTACGACTCCATCAAAGCGTATTTTCTCATGCTCTGTTTGGAAAGGCAGGGTTTACACTGACTAGGTTTATGGTGTAAGTTAATTTGGGATTCTTCTGCTGCAGCCTTGAGTGATGAGATTACAGTGTGCAACATAACACTCACTACAATCTATTTCCTTAAGGGAGTAGAAAACATTACTACTGAGGTCTATCTTTTACACTGGCCACTTCACTATCTATACAATAGATTAGCTAGGTTCAGCTGAGTAAGAGTGGTGGTTTGAGTAAGAATGGCCCCCACAGGGCTCATAAATTCAAATGCTTGGTCACTATGGAGTGGGACTACTTGAAGGATAAGAGGTATGGCCTTGCTGGAGCAAGTGTAACCTTGTTGGAAGAAGTGTGTCACTGGGGGTGGGCCTTTAGGTTTCAAAAGCCCAAGCTTGGCCCAGTGTTCCTCTCTTCCTGCTGCCTGAGGATCTGGATGTAGAGCTCTCGGCTACTTCTCCAGCACCATGTCTGTGCATGCCACCATGCTCCCTGCCATGATGATAATGGACTAAACCCCTGAAAATGTAAGCCGCCCCCAATTATATGCTTTCTCTTGTAAGAGTTGCCTGGTCATGGTGTCTCGTTACAGCAATAGAACAATAAGACAGTAAGGCTCACAAAGAGGAAAAAAATACTTTGCCACTATAGCAATGCACATTCTTTCCCCAGTAGTGGCCCTACGGCTTGCTTCAGCTTCTCAGCAGGTAAAGAACGAACCACAAAAGATCACTGATTTCACCTTCAAAAACCCTCAACTTTTATCTCTTCACCTTGTCACTTGTCCAATAATTTTCAGGTCAATTTTTCAAAATCCAATACCAGTTTTCCTCTCCATCTGCTATTTTATAAAAAGAGCAAATCCTTGTTTCAGACCTCCTGAATAAGGAAGAAATGGGATCAAGTAGGAAAGTATATTCACAACAGACTGTGTATCTTAAGAACACAGTAGACCAGGCACTGGGGCAAATACCTATCATCTACCTAGCACTTGGGAGCTGGAGGCAGATGGATCAGGAGTTTGAAATCAGAGTCGATAGTGAGTTCTAGGCTAGCATGGGCTACATGAGACCCTGTCTCAAAAATAACAAAAGATGGGGGTAGAGAAAGGCTCCGTGGCTAAGGAATTTTCTGCCTTTCTGACGGACATGAGTTCAGCTGCCAGAACCCTATCAGGTGCCTCACAACTGCCTCTAACGCCAGCTCTAGGGATCCAACACCCTTTTCTGGTCTGTAAGCACGGTACACAAAATATACAGATAAAAATAATAAAAAATTAAAGTCAAAGACCAAAAGAGCAAAGAGAGAAAGAAGGGGAGTGGGGAGTAAAGGAGCATGGTGGACAAGATCGTGAACCTGGTACTGCTGAGGGTGCATGGGTCATGGAGGCATTTGCTCCCTTTTCTCCCCATCCCCGTTTGATGCTAGTGTAGCGCCATATAATTAAATTATGTCCCTACCTATGTTTTCACTCCATTTTTCTCATTTCCACCTGCAGAACAATGTCTTATAATTTAGCTCAAATCTCTCAACTTAAATACTCCTGGTCTTCACGTCCACTGTAACAGGTTACCAATGCTGTTACAGAGAACATCTAACTTGGCTAATAATAAGGAGAAATGTAAGAAATAAAATTACATACCAGGCGGCAGTGGCGCACGTCTTTAATCCCAGCACTCAGGAGGTAGAGGCAGGTGGATCTCTGTGAGTTTGAGGCCAGCCTGGTCTACAGAGCGAGTTCCAGGAATGGCTCCATAGCTACTTGGAAATGCTGTCTTGAAAAACAAAACAAAACAGAAGTAAAATTACTAGGATATGTAATGGATTTTAAGATTTTGAAAGCTATTATTATCAAATTTTTATTAAATCAGCCAATGGAATGATTATCTGCATAAGAAGATTTTTAGCTAAATGTTTATATTGAATCTGTTTTGAAACATAATTTTAAGATTTTAAACATCTGTACTTGGGGCTATTCAAAATAAACTTTACATATAATAAAATTCATTCTTTCGTAATATTTGTTTATATGTGTATAAGTGTCTGTATGGAGGTGTGCAGAGGCCAGAAGACTGTCAGGTGTTACGTGGGTGTTGGGATACTGTGTATTTTAAGTAAGCACTTACATAATCTTAGTAATCAATATATAAACAATCAGACTGCTGTCTCCTCTAAGTCCCCTATGCCCCTCTGTGATAAGCCCTCCCATCCTACTTCCCAGCATGTTTTCTGCCCTCAGTCTTGTCTTTTCCTGACAAATACACAAATAGAATCATGGAATATGTAGTGATTTCTTGTATTTAGCACAATGCACCTAAGATTGTTTTTAACTGTGTTATATGCATTAGTAGTTTACTGTTGTGGGTTTATTTTATTATTTTTTTCAGAGACAGAATCTCACTTTGTAGTCTTGGCTGCCCTCAAACTTACTGTGTAGAAGTGGCTAGCCTAGAACTCACAGAAGAGCTCCGTCTGCCTCTGCCTCTGCCTCTGGAGTGCGGATTAAAGGCGTGCTCAGTTAGCTGTCTGCTCCTATTACATGCTGTTCTGTGGTTGCCCTGGGTGTCCCTAGTTCTTGACAATTACAAGGTAAAGCCAACACAAATATTTGTGTAAAGAATTTTATTTGGTTAAACACTTAGGAGTGGGACTGCACTGCTAAGAAGTAGGTATGAAAACTTTTTGTAGCAACTGTTTAGATTTATTTAAGGTGGTCTGTTGCAATTTATAGTAAAATAGTCCCACGCTAGCCCAGAATGGAGTATAATAAAGGTTTATTTATTTAGGGGCAGACTCACATAAAAAGCAGTGATCAGCAGTCCCCTGTGTGAGCGGGGAACTGGAGAGTCCAGGAGCCAAGGGGTCCGCGCACGCTTTTCATCTGCAGCATTTATAGTTCATGAGACCACGCCCAAAGCAGAACAGTATCTTAAAATCTCAGGGGAGTTTCTTGTTAAAAGAAATCTCTTCTCAAATTATTTTCAAAATGAGTTTACTTGTTTAACTGTACTTCATGTTCCTATGTGAGATGTGCACCTAATGGTCAAAGTGCAAATTCTTCATTTACTCACAAGTCAAACATACTTCATGTACATCCATGACAAATCACATGACCCAAAGAGTATTTTACTCTCACCATCAGACAAGGTGTAAGTCATGGACTGTATTAGGTATGAAAACCAGGGCCCACAGAGGATAGGCAGCTACAGAGAAACAGGTCCAGTCGAGTGTCCTGACATGCCACTCACTATCTTTTTTCCCTTTATTTAAGAACTTACTGAGATGTGTGTAGGAAGAAATTTCAAAAGGCTTTAGAAGGCTATGAAGATTCTCCACATGGTAGTATATATTAAAGACATGCCTCTTATTACCAGTAGGCTTAGATATAATGTTATGATCAGAAATAACATTTATTTGTATGTGTGTGCTTTGTTTTTCAACACAGGCTTTCTGTATGTGTATGTAGCCCTGGCTGTACTGAAACCCACTCTGTAGACCACGTTGGCCTCAAACTCAGAGATCCACCTGCCTCTGCCTCCCATGTGCTGGGATTGAAGGTGTGTGCCACCACTGCCAGACAGAAATATATATTTCAAGGGACAAGTTCTCAACTTTCTTCCCCGGCACCCTATCTTAAAACCTTCTACTACAATATGATAATTGTACAACTAACCTATTTTTGTAGTGATCATTGATAACCATAAGATCTCCAAGATAAACACAGAAGTCCAATCCTTGGCTTTCACATAAAGTCACCCAATTTTAGTAAGCTATTTCTACACCCATATTCTCTACCTCAGGGATAACAACCAAATATGCTGGTAGTATAATTTACAATTTCTTTTGAAACATCCTTCTCTACTGGAAATTCTATTTATGCACTGACCTCTAAGTCAAGAATCAATATGATTCTTTTATAGTCAAAATACAGTCTCAGCCTAGGTACAGACTAACATTCATGTAGGTTGTAGGCCCAGAAAATGATACATTCAATCTCATTTATCTTCCTGTCTTCCATTTTCTCACCCTCTCTCATCCCCTTGAAGAGAGCCTTAGTTAAATACTACAGCTAAGTGAAGCTGACGCTGAAAAACTGTACAACTGTGTGAATTCTGTGGGTTGATAGCCCTTCCCCAGAATCTGATGGTAGCCTGAAAAGGCTCAGATAGCAACGAGCTACATGAATTGCCAATAGGGTTTAAAGGGTACATAACACTTCCACTAACAAGGCAGCTAGAACACTTGCAGGCCCAAAGTTCAGTGACATTCTCGAGAGCTCGCGGCTAAGGATTGTATTATCAATAAGTCTGACAGAACGGTGTCTGCTTTAGAAAGAAAACGACACTTAAAACTAAAACACATCTGGTTTTGGTGAAATTCTGAGTTTGTTATTTGTTTGGGCAACCTGGTTGTATTTTAAAAACAAGTTTAAAGGGAAGCAGAACACCTGAACATTCTCTGACTACTGTCCCCAAGCCACACTTTTACATAAAAGGAAAACAACTGTTTTATAGTGCAGGGCTCTGCAGATACTACCATCAAATAATCAAGAGATAACTCACTAAAAAGATGAATCACTTCTGTGGTATTTCTGTCAAAAACATATGCCCCAATCTAATTGTGTCACGACACCAGACCAACAGCATGTCTGCTCAGCACTCACTGAACAGGAATCTATGGAAACTGGGGAGCAGCATGTCTGCTCAGCACTCACTGAACAGGAATCTACGGAAACTGGGGAGAGTAGGAAGGCTGGGAGAGACTGAGGGCATGTGGCAACCAGACAGGGGGTTCTGAAACAGAAAATGTACTTTTTTGTGCTAAAAACAAAACAAAAACTAGTTCTTAGACCCCCTACTGTTTCTGTTTGATAAACCCATTTATGCACTACACAAAGGAAAGTGCAGCAGAACTCAGCAGGGATCCCACACCCTGGGTTCAGGCTCTGGCGCACATCAGAAATGCTTGAGGAGGCCCTAGGGCCAGAATACAGTACTTGTGCATTCTTCATGTGACTCGAAAATGTCACAGTATTTCAAGTTGAGGATCAGAGGCAAGTTATAGTTCCCAAAGTTGAAGGAGACACTTCCTGCTTCACTGTCCTTGAAAGAGATGCTTTTCTTCCCGTATAATTTCAGTCTGCAGTGGCTATGGGCTGTGTTTTGTTAGCATGTGAGAGTATAAATGGCTGATGGCTTCTTCAATCCCATTCTCTTGTGCCCTTGGACCCAGAAGGAGATCTGCCTATTTTCAGTCCCCTCAGCCTTCAGGTCAATCTCTGCAGGTGATAACAGTTCTGAGGTTATACAACTCTCTCTTCAGGGGTAATTTTAGGTGATTTTTCTTTATCTCTTTTTTGTTTGTTTTTCATTTTGAGACAGTTTCACCAGGTATCCCAGGTTGGCCTCAAACTCACCATCTTCTGCTTCTGCATTTCAAGCCATACTTGATACCAGATTCCTAGTTAAGCTCCCTCCGGATGGAAAGTTGCTAATGCTAAGATGGTCCACCAAAGGCAACAAGGAACAAGACTTCATTGGAGCTAAGATGTTACTCTTAAAAAAAAAAATAACATCAGCAGGACTACTTTACCATTTTTTGGAAGAAAAAATAACAAGCCAGGATGCCTTATATAAGAAATTTAGATAATTCCTCTGAAGTACAAAATTGGATTCAAGGACGAGGGAAAGAAATGTTCGAGAATATGACATGAAACAATGGAAAATAACAAAAACTGCCCTGTTTTCAATTAGGTAAAGAGCAATATCACACACAGAAACTCTATGTAAGCCTATAGTTTCCTTTCCCAGAACTTTGTAGATTTTGTAACGTAGTAGAATTACGCTAGAATACATAAACAGTGAAAAATAAATGCTTTCCCAAAAGGGTAATATTTTAACTTTGGACCCTTCAGAGAGTTGTGTCCAATTCTTTCAAGACCAAGCTAGCAGCCTGAGGTTTTGTCACAACACACTTTAGGCAAGTATTCTAGAATACTCTCTCAGGTGCAACGACCTCTGCTGGGCTAGCAAATACCCAGAACTAGTTCTAAAACATAAGGGGTTAAGGTGGAGAAACCTCAGCTTATCAAAGTACTGGCTGGCGGGAGAGAGCGCAAAGACCACACTTATAAAATGTAACTCCAAACCCACTTCCTCAATAAGTCTGGTAGCCAGGAAGGGGGGCTTCTTGTCTTCTTATCCATCTGTCCGTACGCCTGGTTCAACACTTAGAGCTCTGGTTAGTTTAAAAGCCAGGATTCTTTACTGCACACACCCAGGTTCATTCGAAAGTCAAACGCCTAGATAATCATTATAGCTTACCAAGCAGATACCAAATCTAGTATGCCAGCTACTGGCCATTAAGAAAATTCTCTTAGGGTGGGGTGGTGACTCAGGGAACATCAATGGCAAAGGGGACTGTTAAGAAAACGAAGCCTAAGCAAACACCTTTGATTTCCCTTTGAAACATACAAGCAGCATGACGTCTAAGAACTTGTACAGCAATACAGTCAGATCTGTGTGCTGGTTAAGTGATTTTTAGAAATACTTCACAGAGAATTAAGTCTGGTCACATTCTTTCCTCTGATGTTTAAGACTAATGTGCACAAATTGATATGTATGTATCCTGTATATTACAACAGAGAGTTCAAAATAAAATTGCCCCCCACAGTAGCATCTGACTTGTATTCATATTCAAATAATGCTGTTACAAGCAAGTGAAACATCTGCATATGGACACCAGTGATCTCAGATCCAGAAGCAAGTATCACATAGACTATGGTAAAACCCCTAAGGGGACACAAACATTCTTATAGACTTTTAACACTAAAATCAACTAGGTTAACAGATTTCAGAAGTAATCTTGTTTTTGTTGACTTCATGCTACATATGCTTTTTTTAAAAAAGAAATCAAGGTAATTTAAATTAAAGGAGAAGGCACAAGGCAACACCAATACCTTCATTTGGAGCTTCCGAGTACCTGATCTAAAATTAGCTAGCCCCGGCCTCACTTGAAAATAAGGATTTAAGCCGGGCTTTATGGCACAAATGCGTTATTCCAGCACTCAGAAGAGCTAGAGCAGGAAGATGGTAAGTTCCAGGACAATATATGCATAGTCAGCCTGCCTGCGCTATATATGAGGATCCAGGTGCAAAACAAAAACAATTAAATAAACTAAAAATAAGCATTTAATGCATTGCTTTCTAAGGCTCCATGGGCAGAGTTAAATGATAATAGCTTCATATCGCCTAACTTTATTTCCTTAAAGCAGACTCTTTTAGAACTCAACTTTACAAGCTGTGTTCGAGTTTGTACCTTGTAGCAAGAGAAAATTAGATTAAAAACATTCAAACTTAACTCCCCCTTCAGCATTTTTTGTTTGTTTATAGTCACAAGAGGGAAAGCCTACAGTCACTCTTTTGTATCACATACCCAAACAAAAGCCAGTTTCAAATAGTAGCTTAGCCTACAGGAGATTTGACCAGGACAATAAAAAAACCATAAAACTGAAGTGACTTCTAGTCCCTCAACTACTACCCTAAGGTGCAAGAACAGAGCTCAATACACATCTTTGAAATCTAGCTGTAAGCGAGTTCTCAGTTTAAAGCAACCACATTCTTTAGGCAGGAAGTTACTAAATACCAAGAAACAGAATAAATGGCTTAAAGACAAGAGGGAGAGCGGGTGGCCAAGCACTCAGCTACAGAACCCTTTACAGACACAACATCACCACCACAGCACATCTTCCAGACAAGGAGCAGCCGCCACTTTCACTTAGTGGGTGCTGTCCTCCTCTGGACGACCCAGATTCAGCTTCAAGCAAGGCAATGGAGGCATGGGTGAATGGAACTCACCAGAATGCCAGGAGGGGCCTTGTCACGATAAACACCTGCGGTTTTACTCAATGAGCTTTCCTGAGCCTTCTCGTCTTCACTGTTATCTTCTAAGTAAAACATCTTAAAACTGAAGAGGCTTATCAAGCATGGCCCTACAGAGGTGAAGGCACCAACAAACAGAAAGTTATTCTGTAGACCATCAAGAGCTAACTGTTGCAGACAGGGATGTAGTTAAAACTGAAAGCAAATAGGTCTTTTAAAAAAAAAAAAAGCAATGCACACACAACTTTACCAATGAGATTTGCTCAAAATGCCTCAGCCCCATCTCTCCAAAGAAGATAAGCAGGGGCATGGGCAGGCTGTGCCATGTGTTTACACTGATAGGTACCAAGTCCTGCCCAATCGCAAGACAGTCAACTACAGCTTCCGTCACACAGAACAGGGATTGAGTTAATGATTCCTTAAGCCAATCACATCTTCATCTGTAGAAAAACAGCTACCCAGGGAAGAAAGCACTCGTGCAATCACGTAAGGAAATGATGCACATGTGCTCGGATGGCATCACTGTGTCTCCCGCTCAGCCAGACTTCTACAGTCCAGCCACTAAGTAGTTTTACTCCACTGTACTGGCATGACCCAGTCTTTCTCACAAATCTGGAAAATGCCCTGGCTCGGCACTCTATAAATAACAAAACTAGACTTCAAGAGTATGACAAAGCAATATTTAAAGTCTAGTATTCCCTGGCCAGCTGTCAGGATGTCACTACAAAGTAACCTCATTCAAACTTTTCTAAAGCCCTAAAACATGTAACATACATAGACAGACATATAAAATATACTTGATTTTTAAGTTCAAACATTTTATTAAAGCTGTTTTCTAAGACTCTGGAGTTTATTATAAATAGTCTCCTGCCACATAAGCCTACTAAGTTTGCAAGCAGGTGAGTACTAAGTGCTATAATAAACTAGAAGTGAAGGTAGCCACTAGATTTGAAAGATTTGGTATTTTAAAAAGGTGGTGAAAAATTGTGATGCGCGTGTGTTGAAACGGCAGTCTATATTCTGCACTGAGTATTTTTATTGATTCTGTGGATTTTTCTACATCATGTATGTTTAAGGGCTCTACATCAGGTGCACATGCTTAGATGTGCACAAATGCAACAGACTAAGTAAGGTATCCTGTTGTATTACTCTGCTCTTCCTTCTTTCTTTGAGGCAGGGTCTCTCGCTGAACTTAGAGTTAGTCTGACACTAAGCTCCAGTGATCCTCCTGCTTCAGTCCCTGCAGTGCTAGTACTACAGACACTGTACATACAGCTTTTGAGTGAGTGTGCTGGGACCCAAACTCAGGTCCTTGTGTTTGCGCAGCAGGCTCCCTCTTACACAAAGAGCCATCTCTCCAGACCTTCTACTCCTTTGTATAATGGGACTCACAGAAAACTTAAAATTACATATATAGCTCACATTCAATTTCTGTTGTATGCCCCTGGTTTTAGGGCTGTAAGACAGTTATGAGAGGGAGGAAATACAAGCAAAACATTTTACCTAATAAAGAACTGAACATGATAGGATTTCTAGGAATCCTATGCAAGTATTTAACTAATCAACTAGCAGATACACATACATTTAATGAGCTTCACATTATTAAACCTTTCCTTTTACCTTAAAACTTCAACTAAAACAAAAATTTTGACCAAGAAAGGGATGGAAATGCTAACTACAGCGATACTCCATCAGGATCCATACCATGAAGCTATACTAAATAAAAGGTGAAGAGAGGGAGGCGGCTCAGTGGGTAAAGGCACTCACTCACCAAGCCTGACAACTTGAGTTCCATCCCTAGAACTCACACGGTCAAAGTTAAAAATAACTTCCGTCAACCGTCCTCTGACCTTCACGTATGTACCGTGCTACTCTGTCCACAAAAGAAAACGTGAAAAATCAATCTCATCAACATGAGAAATAGGAAAGCCCATCTTATATTCAATTCATTCCCCAGCTGCTGTCAGGACAATACATCCGCATTCACCTGCCATTTAATTACACATCAGTACACAACTTCCTTCCTTCATAAGAAAAGTGACAAGAGTTTTGATGGCCGAACGTTATGGCATGTGGAAAATTCCAATCTCTTCCTCCATGACAGACAGCAGCTCCAGGCCCCTGGCATCAGATAGGAGAAATAAAACCTCACTCTGAGGTGAGGAAGAAATGAGAGGCCGGGAAGAAGAATGGGGCAAAACACAACAGGGGGATTAAGGAGAAATCACCTAAGGTGAGGAAAAGTCGGAGGCAGAGAAAATAGATATGGGTAAGAGAATATGTAGACAGAAAGCAGAAAAGCAGAAGGTGGCGTGAGATGGAAAAGAGGAAAACCATCTATTCTAAATACTAGGAAGCTAAGGCCCAGGAAGAGGTCAAGCATTAGCCAGACGTCACTCACTTAAGGTACAGGTACAGAACATGACTCCCTCAGTTTCCAGTTCTTTGTTTGGTTTTGTTTGCTTCGACTGCCAAGCTGAGAGCCAGAGAGGATGTGCTGGGGTGGAGGAGAGCGGCTGACCTGACACAGGGTAAAGCTCAACAGATGAAGGGCAGGGAGACTCCACAGGGCAATGGCCGTGGGTGTAGCAACTCTGACTGGGCAAGGTTCACCTCACAAGTCACAAGTGGGCTGGGTTTCCGGCCCACCTCAGTACTGTGTGTCACTGTTTTGATGACTAACTCACAGACTGTCCTCGCTGCAAAGGAACATGATGAGCTATGACACCACCAGGCACATACACCTACAGTCCCCCTGAGACTGACCTGGTGACATTTTCCATCAGTTTGGTAGGAGTGCTTACCTAACTCTTAGGAAATCCTGGGTTCAATCCCAAGCAAGCAGTCAGAGCAAGCAGTCAAATAAAGCAGGTGGGATGGTGCATGCCTGTTGTCTCAACACAGGTGAAGGGAAGGAGATCAGGAAGACTAGCGCCATCTTCAGGTACATAGGGAGTTAGTGAGGCCAGCCCGGGCCAAAGGAGGTTCCTCTCCCCCACTCCCCCATTTAAAACACAAACAGCTGAAACCTGAGAACTTTCCTTTTGCACAGCATTTTTACCAATTTTTACTTCCTGGGACGGTCTCCTTAGTTTGCCCAGGCCAGGCTCAAGCAATACTACCATCTCAGCCTCTTAAGTGCTGGGACTATAGGGAAATGCTACTATGTTAGCTCTTTAGTGATTTTCAAAACAAAAAAGTGGGGCGCAGGATGTGGTAGTGCATACCTGCAACCCCAGCACTCAAGGGGTTGACTCAGGAAGGAGGTGAATCTGAGCTACACAGCAAGTTCAACAATAGTCTGTGCTATAAAATGAGACTGTCTGGGTGGAAAGGGTAGGAGGAAGGGACAGGAAGAAAGCCTCTAAGACCCTTTTTTAAAGATTTATTGATTATGTATAGTGTTTTGCCTGTATGCCTGCCTTTAGGCCAGAAGAGGGCACCAGATCTCATTACAGATGGCCGCGAGACACCATATGCTGGGAATTGAACTCAGAACCTTTGGAAGAGCAGCCACTGAGCCATCTCTCCAGCACCTAAAACTTAGCTTTTCAAAGAAACAAAGTTTAAAACAATGTCCAGATTCCACAGGTGATAAATGATGCTAGGTAGCATATATACATTCTTTGTCGTCTTTTGCATTATTAACCCCAGAAGTACATGGGACAACTAGCTCTAGAAGGCTTCTTTCTTCTTCCTCTCCTTCCCCCTGCCCTCCACCTCTTTTTCTTTATTTTAAAGACAAGGTCTCACTATCTATAGTATTGGCTGTCCTGGGACCCACTACATAAACCAGAGATCCACCTGCCCAAGTGCTAAGATTAAAGGCAGTCACCACCATGACTGCTGTCGTGTGCTTAAGCAAGAATAAAGATTTATTTGAAACTTTAAATGATAAAATTTCAGGTAAGGAAATTGTATTAAGTTGATTCAACAGAAATTATTTCAGGCTACAAGCTAGTCTTCCTTTCAATTCAGAACAAAAATGACTGAACGCCCTCTAGTGTTCACACTGGAGAACAACAATCCTTTCCTTTCTTACTAACAAGGAACTAGAGAATATTGCATTTTTGATTAGTTAAAAAAAAAATCATCATGAGCCGGGCGATGGTGGCACATGCCTTTAATCCCAGCACTCGAGAGGCAGAGGCAGGCGGATCTCTGTGAGTTCGAGGCCAGCTTGGTCTACAAGAGCTAGTTCCAGGACAGGCTCCAAAGCTACAGAAAAACCCTGTCTTGAAAAACCAAAAATCATCATGAAAATATTTTTAAATGGAAATTACAAAGAGGACCATAAACTCAAGGCAAATGTGGTGATACATGCCCGAAAGTTCACAATGAAGCTGGAGGAAGTACTGCCTTGAATTTGAGGTTAGACTAAACTACACAGTGACATCATGTCTCAAAAAAAAAAAAAAGAGAAAAAGAAAAAAAGAAAAAGAAAAAAAAGAGAGAAAATTCCATAACCTTCACTTCAATAATTCTATGGCTTCAAGATCACTCATGACAAAGTGACTCTCATGAAAAAACAACCACAGTTCACCTGGAATAAGGATTTGCTTATTCTGAAGAGATTGTCGATACTAAAGCAGTTTCTTCATACAGCTATAATTAGTTACAACTCCCTATTTAAACTATTAAAACAACCTGAAGAGACTGATGGAGAAATTCCTCTAGCTACCACTCTCAGGGTCAGCGAACATCTGTCACCTGTAGCAGGTTATAGCTGTATGGTACTCAATTTCGGTGTTTCCTAATTCTCTCTCAATCTCTAAACTAAACAGAACAGCATCAACTGTGAATGTGTAATAAGAAAGAAGTGAACAGGCCCTTCCAAGAACACAAGCAGAAGCCAGAGGCCCCGGTCTTTATGTGGCTCTGCAGTCATCTCCTTAGTCCTAGTGTATTTGTTGTTTGAGTAAACTTTACATGAGAAGGTATTAGATACCTGCAGGATTATTAAAATGATTCCCAAAGATTAAACAACTTCTTTCAAGACTCATTTATATACAAAATGAACACATTCGGGGTTGAGGAAGTAGCTCAGTGGTAGGCACGATGAGGCCCTGGGTTTAACACCCAGTCTGGCAAAAACAAATTAAAGCACATTTTGCATTTTGCTTTGCTGTCTATTGGTTAATAAAAAAGTGATTGCTCAATATTTTTATCTACTATATTCAAGGGTTAATAGATTATTTCTTCTGTGGTGTGGAATACCCTTAGAAAATTACATGTCCATACCTCAATTTGAAAAGTTTGAAGCATGCATGCCCCTGAACTCTAATCCTTCTTGACCAATGGTCTTGGTCATGCTTTCTCCTGATATTTTTGAGGAGTGGCCTGGCTGCAGCATACAAGCATGTCTGTCCATTAAGAGAGGGAAGCTGGACAGTCCAATTAAGGATCAGAATTATGGTCTCTGGCCAATGCTACCATAAAATAAAGCCAGAAATAATGAAGAATGCCTCTGCCCAGGGGAAGCAAAGTGTGTGTGTGTGGGGGGGGTGTTGTAGGGTGTAGGAGGTGTGGATGTGTAGGGGGGTGTTGTAGGGTGTGGGAGGTGTGGATGTGTAGGGGGGTGTTGTAGGATGTGGGAATTGTGTGGGGAGTGTGGGAGTGCATGTCCGTGGAAATGTACGGTATATGTGGGGGGCATGAGGGTACGGGGGTGTGGGAGGAATGTATGGGTGTAGGGGATGGAGTGGGGTGTGTTTGTGGGCGGGTGTCCTTGGCTCTTTCCTAGACACACAGCTTATTAACTATATAAAACTTTATTTCAATGTCCTTTAGCTCTTTCATCTCAACTTAGTCTGCACACTGGTGCACAGGAATGACATGCTAAGTATTGCTGTCATCCCATTTCACAAACAAGAAGTTCTGCAGAAACAGGTGAGATGGCATATCCCTTGATCCACCATTCAAGAGACTGAAGCGTCTTGAGTTAGGCCAGCCTGGACCACACAGTGAGTCCTGGCTAAAGAAAAAAAGTATTGAGATACAGTCTCATTGTCAAATTTTAAAATATAATTTTTAAAGTGTGCTGGCCAAAGAAAACATTCCTGGACTCCCTTCTCTGATGGTTCTCCACAACACTGCCATCTCGAGAGTCTCTAGACTCCCTGAAAAGCTGGTAACTCATAATTTTGTTCCTATGACTTCTTTCACTATGTTCGAACAATTAAGTTTTTAAAATTTAAGAAATATTAATAGTATCAGGCACCCTCCTTTTTCCACAAATGGATTGCTGCTGTAGTATAGACTAAGAACTTAGAACCTGGAAATCCCATTAATAAACTTTCAGGTTTGTGGTTTCATGGGAAGGGGTATAGTAATTCTTTCAGATACAAAGTTCATTCGAACAGTAAACACAGAAGGAACACAAAAGATAAATTGTGAAGGGCACAAACAACTGATAAACTTAACTATGTACTGTCAGCGAGAAGGTACTGGTGCTAGCTACAGTGGTGAAGAAGACTGGGATGACATCAGACCACCTCCAGAGCCTGTGTGCAACCACACAGTTTACTCTTCCTTGTATTAGGAGGCTTTGAAAACCAACAGAGTCATGAGTGCTGCCAGGAAGTGCTGCCCTGTTAGGGCACTACAAGTAGTTATTGATCTGCTGTCTTAACGGGCCACGGGACCCGAGGAGCGTCTGCTTCTGTGGCCTGTCCTTTCCCATACTTTCTTTTCACACTTCCGAGACATCTGCTCTCTAACTGCATCTGCACGCCATTATCACTGCTTCCTACTTCATAGTCCTGCATGCAGTTTCATTTCTTGTTCAGAAAATAATTAGCAGAAAAGGTGGCAAAAAGATATTTACTTATACAATGTTTATATTTTTTCCTTTTTTTTGGTTTGCTGAGAAAGGGTTTCAAGTAACTTAAGCTGGCCTCAAATTTCTCCAGATCCTGCTGTCTCCGTCGTGTAACTGCTGGTACTACTGGTATGCACTACTATGTCCAGCACCTCTGAAAATGCCAATACCATGGTTAAGTTTGCTACCACGTAACCATATATAGTTTGAGTTTGCAGTACAGTCCAGGCTGACATGAAACTGCCAATTCTCCTGCCTTAAGGTGCCACTTAAGGTGCTGCTTGGTTTTAATATTCAACTGTATATACAAAAGATAATAATTATCCATATGAAGACAAATAAAATCCAGACGGCAGGAGTAACTGCATGCCTTACTGAAGGTGGAGTATTTAGTCAAGAAGCAAACAGCTCAACTAGCTTTGCAATTCTTAAAGGGGAAGAACAGGCAATGTCTGAAGTTTACCGCATCAATGTTAGCACACAGTCAGGATCCAGAAAGCAAAGACATCCACAAGGAGCCGCCTTAGAGAAGGAAGGATTGTACTGAAACAGAACAAGTGTTACTCTTCACTCTTTCTTCAAGACACAACGTGTTTTATTAACAGTCTCTAGAAATGGAATATACGATTTTTATAAAAATTACCAGTCGTTCCAACAATCCAAGTTTTTTTTGTCCAAAAAATTTAATAAAAAACTTAATGTGAGAGATTATGCATACAAGATAATTTAAATGTCTGTGGAAACTATATGGCAACCATATGCGTGCGTGCGTATGTATGTACGTATGTATGTATGTATCATCTAAAAAAACACAATCTGGTTGCATCAGTTTGAACTCAGTAATAGTAAACTCAGGAGTTAGCAATGATGCATCAGTGTTCCTGAAGGGAGGAAATCAATAACACACCTTTCCTTGGTCATCTACGAGTGAGCCCAGAGAACTCTCTACTTTGCTCTCCTGTGTCTTCTATCAGTGTGTCTGTCCTAACGAAGGGTTTTGCTCTGTATTTACTGAAAAGCACAGAAAGCATCACATGGGGGAAGAAATGAGGGCTACTTTACAGAATCTTTAACAGTTTTACAAGGGATCAAGTCACTGTTCCCTCCAGACCCAACTGACCCAGATAACAAAGGAACCAGTAATATCTGTATATTGCATACAACATTTACGGGCATTCATTTTATAAGATTACTTTCAACCATATCTGCTGGTTTCAGCAAATGATTATTATAACACACATGCATTTCTTCTGGGTCAGGGCACAGAATGATGAATGACTAAGATCACAGCTATGTGTTAGCTTAGATTGTAAAAGTTGCTTACACGGGAAACCTAAGGCAAGTAAGGTTGTTTTCATAAAGAAAGACTAAACAAACAAACAGGAGGTTTGCAGCCTTAAGTGACTACCAGATGTAGTCCTTACTCTGGCTGTGAGGACTTCAAAAGTCCCAGTCTCTTAGGATGCAAGAAACAGATTATCATTATGCATTGGCATGCCTACCTGTCTGACATCACTTTTTAAAATTATTTTTATTCTTTTATATTAGTATTTTGCTTACACGTATGTAAGTGTGTATAATGTGTGTGCTTAGTGCCCACAGAGGGCAGAAGAGGACATCAGTTCCCTGGACTTAATTATAGACAGCTGTGAGCTGTCATGTGGGTACTGGGAATTGAACTCAGGTCCACTAGAAGAGCAATACATGCTCTTAACCTTATCTCTTAACCATGCTCCAGCCCCTTGCCTGACATTATTTATCTAGTTAGTCCTTAGTACATATTCATCTCTGATCCCTAGAATCTGTGAAAAATAAATGTGCTCACTCAGAGGTTCAAAGACGTGTCACAGGAGCTGGAATGACAGCTCAGTGATTAATAGCACCGGCTGCTCTTCCAGAGGACCCAGGTTTGATTTCAAACACGCACAAGGCAGCTCACAATTGCCAGTAACTCCAATTCTGGGAGGATTTGATGCCCTCTTCTGGCCTCTCTTGCCAAAACATTTTTTACAATGACATGAATGAATATAAATAAAATACACAGATAAACTAGCTCTCTCTCATTAAAATTAAAGGCATATTTTATATCTAGAAGTATTATCATGAAAAAGAAAACTTAGGACGACATGAAAATGTTTAACAAATGATCTTTGATTTAATATCCAGAACAGATAAAGAACCACAAGTCATCAAAAGGACAGTTATTGATGGCTGGGGAGATGGTTCAGTGGGTAAGGAATTTGTGGTGCAAGCTTGACAACTAGAGTTGGGTCCCGGAGCCCATGCAAGGCAGAAAGAACTAACTCCACAAAGTTGTCCTCTGAGCTGCATGCATATGCATAAAGGATCTGAATAAATCTTTAAAGAACACACACACATAATCAATAAGGACATGAAAAGATTCATGAGCAAAATGCAAGCCCCAACTACAGTTAGCTATCACTTCACTGCCCACTACAACTGCCACAATGTTTTGAGTGACAAGTACCAGCAGGGCAGAAAAACTGCGTTCTTAGTAGGAATGCAAAATGGTTAAGTCATTGTGGAAATAGTCTGACGGTTCCTCAGAAAGCTAGACAGGGAACAGCCACAAAATCTTGTCATTCCATCTCCATGTGCACAGAGGGCTGAAGACAGACTCCAACAAATCACTGTGTAAGTAACTGTCCATGGAACCATTACTCACAATACTCGAAGGGCTAGAAACCCACAGCATTCCATTAACAGATGGAGGAAAATGTGGAATATATTAAAATGTATATTATTTTTAGCTATAAAAACAAATGAAGTTCTGATATATGCTGCAAGCATGACCAGTCCCTGAAGCATACCCAGATTAAAGGTGGATCATCTCATCTCAGAAGATCTGGATTAAAAGTTAGTCTTCCCACTTCAAATGATTTAATTAAAAAAATTCCTCACAAGGGTTTTAGTTAAGTTCAGAAGTAGTCAAATTAACAACAAAGAATAGCCATTACATATACTCAACCTGGCTTTACATGTATGACAACAGTTCTTAAAATAAAGTAGCACAGCATACACACACATGCAAACCTATCACTCAAAGATGTGGATATGGAAATAAAATATTCACGAACCAAACAGTTCCTACTACAGGCCATTGCCTCTAAGCCTGGCCCCTGCACGCTAGAAAGTGTTACAGCGTCAGAGTATCCGAAATACAAAATCTGTCTGCTTTTCTCTTGTCAGAGTTCTCGGATCTTTTTTTTTTTAACACATAATCAATGTATCTAAGAGAACTGGTGGCTAGCATCGGTGAGATTGCCTCTTATCTGTGCCCTGCATGTCCTGAGCCACACCAAAAAGACATCTGCAAATGAACAGAGAACAGTGGGATGGGGTGGTCATGGAGGCCAGGCCATAGGATTTGTAGCTTTTAATAATTTAAATTTGGGTGTTCCAGTCTTTGCATTTGGGGTCAGATAATTCTTTGGTAATAAAGGGACACACAGGGTCCCAGGCCTCCAACCACTAGATGTCAGCAGCACCCTCTCCGAAATTGTGACAATCAAAAAAAAAAAAAAAAAAAAAAAAAAAAAAAAAAATCTGATCATTTTGAATGTCCTCTATCGGCAACTACCCCATTTGGGAATCTCCAGCATTGTTCATTCACGTATTTAGTTAGTTCTGTTTATTTTGTTGGTTGGTTAGCTTTGAGTCAGGCTTTTACAATTCAGCCCGAGCAGAATTCACGAGGCAGCCTAGGCTGGCCTCTAGGAGGACAAAACTATCCTTCGAATAATCCAAGACCTATCCACAGTCAGTGCTTAACCAATAACTGTTGGGGTTGGTTGGGGTTGGAGCCCTGCCATAAGGGAGCTCACGATTCAGAAAGGCACACAAGAAAACTCACAAATGATTGAATCTAAATTCTCACTGACACCAACAGTTCTCTGAGTCGTTTAGCTTTACAAATCACTTTCCCATTCCAACGAGCCCAATCAATGGTACTCCACTCCAGCTCATCATCAGCAGGACAGATCTAATTCACATTCCAGCCACAAACAGGCAGGATGAGATTGAAATGGCTCAGAAGAGGCCTACGACGATATGAAATGCTGTAAAGGTGAAACTAACAGCCTGAGCTCTCTCCGGCCTGTATTAGACAGTTGCGGTACTCTCCCCAGAATATTCCTTTCTTCCAACTTGTCGTGCAACACTCTTTATTCACATTACATCTCAGCAAAATCTGTTTAACGTGAATGTGGTGTTGGAGTCGGCTCTTAAAGTTGTGATAAATCAATGAACATCATCTAGTACATTATCAGTTCCTCTTTGCCACTGAAATAATTCCTTTTTAAAAAATTTATTTTTATTATTTTTAAATTATGTGCATATGGACTGTGTACAGGTACTTGTGAGCCATCTGATAGGAGTACTAGGAACCCAGTGTGGTTCTGAAAAGAGCGCTCAGCATGCTAAACCACTGAATCATCTAATGCCTAAAAGCACTCTTGCAATTTAAGTGATACACAACACTTAAAAGCCAAAAAATTAATTCATTAATCTTATATGAATGATTAACTGTATTCTCCCTCACCCCCCGCCCAGATAGGGCTTCTCTTTGTAGCATTGGCTGTCCTGGAACTAACTCTGTAGACTAGACTGGCCTCAAACTCAAAGACACCTTGGTCTCTACATTTTGAGTGGTAGAATTAAAGGCTTGTGCCACCACTGACCTGGTGAATAATATTTTAGCTATTTCCAAAAACTTGAAAAGTAAAAAATATATTCTACCACTGACATTAAAAAAATAATTTAGAGAGGTGTTTTCCAGAATGACAGTATAATTAAAATTTATATATTGGTGATAACATGGGCAAAAAAATGGGCCAGGTATGTCACTCAGTGATAGAATGCTTGCCTAGCATGCACAGGGCACTAGGTTTGACACATACACATACACACAAACACACACACACACACACACACACACAAATCACAACAGTCTTTGTACATTTGGCTGTGTTTTTAATCATCCTCCTCCACAGTTACATTTTTATTAATAGTACCAACAGTTTCCTTACACTACATGTATAATAAAAAATAATATTAAGAACCTGAAGTAATTTGATATACAAATGAGGTTTATTTTAATAGTGTTACATGATATCTGTAAAATGGCTATCAATACCCCCATTTCAACAGGTAGAGAAGGTGCAGAAATAACTGTTGTTTTCTCACATCCTAGGACAGTGTGCCGTCCCCCATACATATTTACATATATCTCCCCAAACAGAACAATGCCTCCCCCCACCAAGTATCAAAGACCTTCCCTCAGCCATCAAAATCTCTGTGCCTGCTAGAAACCCCAAAAGCAAACTGCACATTTTGCACAGCAGGGTCACTGGCATTACTTCATAAATGTGTATACTTCATCTTTGGAGGCTTGTACTTCTCTAAACCTAACTCAAACGCAAAGGAACACTAGTGAGGTCAAAGCTATAGCAATCCCTTTGAGACAGCGTCCTAATCGCGGCCACTGTACCAGTCACCCAAAGAGTGCCATGATAAAATTCAGACATGGGTGGCTCTACACATGATATCAATCATCACTTCATGACTCCTGCAGGTGGGAGAGACCTTCAGGGATTGTTAGCAGCACAGTGATCTTAAGGTACAAATAAGCATTAAGTCAGTAGTTTGTTTAGTTGATAGCACAGAAGCAATCAAAACTCAATGTCCCCTTGACACACGCTCATTTCTTTTTCCAAATATCTCCAATTTTTTCTGCCTTTTGATCTGAGAACCCCAGCGTCCAAGAGGAAAGTCTGCACCCCTCCCTCCAGATGGAGCTGTTAGAGCAAACTGTCAAAGGTGGGCTCAACAAGAAGCAGCAGGTCCAAGAGCAACAAGTTGGTGAAGCACCAGGGATGTAGCAAGTTCAAGGCCTTTCACTCCCTGACAGGTTCCACACACGCCCTTCTCTGTAGGCTAGGATCAAGCAGGAACCCTGGCGGACAAGCCACCAGCACTCACTTTTGTGTTTTGTTTTTGTTTTGTTTTTTTAAATTTCTTATGCTAACAGAAGGGATGGCAACAAGAACAGTAAGTCTTTTAAAAAAGCTAGAAAAAGAAAATGAGGGAGGGCGGGAGGGAGGCAGGAAGGCAGGGAGAGGAAAGAAGAAAGGAGGGAGGGGGGGAGGCTGCTTTAGGTGAAGGCCCTGGAAAGACCAAAGAAAGAAAACATATGGCAGGGTATTTTAAAGCACAAGTCCAGGAAGGCTGCCACCTGAAAATAAAAACCCAAGGGAAGCACAGGGACGAGCTATGGTCACATGACTATCCTGTAAAAGAGACAAGATTAATTCTGTAGAACCAGGCCCTGATGCTGTTTCCTTCCATTTGGCCACCCTTTGAATTGCTTTAGAAAGCAAGCAAGAATGAAGCACGCGGTGACTCCAATGCTCAGCTGATAAAATCTGAGAATCAGCAAAATGTTAGCAGTTATACAAGACTGAACAAAAATCTCCAGTTAAAATCTGAGAATCATTTCCTAAGGGCTTCCTTTCTGCTCTTCCTCGTGACTAGACACCCTGCGAAGCTCACACAGCAGCACACCTATCCTTCCATGATGTCCTCCAAAACAGGAAATCTAAGCTCCAAGTTCTAGTTGTTAACCTTAACTCAGTATGAAGACTTTTACAGAGAATCAAGACAAAATGACGTTCTAGAGAATCCAACACCCTCTTCTGACTTCCACAGGCACCAGGCACACACATGGTGTGCACACACATACATGCAGAAAAAACACACATACACATAAAATAAAAAATCTTATAAAAATACAGATTAGGTTTTCAGTGGAGAAAAATCTGATAAACATAACCTCAGCCTGGTGATCAAGGCTACGGCCATTATTAAGTCAAATTATTGTACTTTACTCCCCACGGTCTTCCTCTTAGTAAGTCATAGCCTAGTCCTATCGTGAGAAAACTGGAAGGCAGACTCTAACAATGCAGCATCCTACAAGACTAGCTCTCTAGATAGTCAGCTAGATGTGCTGTGCACTCCTGCAGCCCCAGCTGCTTGACGTGAAGATCACGGAAGCCCACTGAGCTCAAGACCAACCTGGTCTTGAACAGTGAGACAGCCCCTGTCCAGTCCTCACCTCAACAATGGTAATAATAAACTGAAATTGTCAAGGTCCTTGAAAATGGAGAGTCTTCACAAAACACCGAGTCAGAGGATGAAGCGATCCCTACAACACTGAGGGCTGCACCAAAGGCAATCATAATAGAACATGCCAACAGCCTCAGGAATCCCATGATCCCAATCAGAGGAACAGAACCTAGGGCCAGCCAGTCACCTCAGCTTTCTGAGGACAGCGCAACAGAGGATTCTCCGCGAAGGGAGAAGCCTCAGGGACTAACAGGCACCTGGATTCTCTGGTGTTTTCAAGCCCTCTGGCCTCAGACTCCAGTGACATATGTGCTTCCTATTCAGGTGCAAGAACAAACAAGTCAGGAGTGGGGCAGGTATTTCCCAGGTGTTCCAATTTGTTCTTAACCCTGCCTGGTCTAAAGGCGCACACACACCGCGTCATAAACAAGAGACTTCAGTAATAAAGAAAAAATAGTTAAACAGTTAAACACTTTTAAAAGGGATGAAGTAGGAGGAGTGAGAAAGAATCAGAAGGAAAAAAGAAAAACACAGAAAGTTAAAAAAAAAACCTAGCTAACCTCTCAAAAGTAACAATTGCAAAAAGTAGAGAGAAAATGAGCAAAGAATTAGGACAGGGGCCCCAGCAGAGGAAGGAAGAGCAACACTCGGGACAGGACAGCGACTCCACTGACAGTCGTAGTGTGAGCCTAGACTCACGGCCAGGGCTCAGAAATGAAAGCCGCCATAGACTGTAGTAAACAGTAAATCACTGCACACGCTTAGTTCTGAACAATATTTGGTTATGAAAATATAAGCAGTGGAAATTGAGAAAATATTAGACAGCTCCATTGAGAAGTTATCACCCTGACACAGTTCGTGACCTCACACTAGGGGGTGTATAGTCCACTCTCAGGGTGGGTCTTCCCACACCAATTAAAGCAACCAAGACAACCCCCACAGACACCCCACAGGCCAGCCTGAGGCAGACAGTCCTTCATGGAGATGCTCACATCGACACAAGAAGGCTAAGAGTCCAGGAAGAAATTCTATGCAAGCACACAAAATGGTTTCTTTACAATATAAAACAATCCTTCAAATAAACACTTGCACATTAAAGATATAAACACAGCACTCTCTCCAAGATATTTCTTTTGCTTTTTACTTCCAATCTCCTAAACTAAATCCCATTCCTGATCCTCAATACCCTGTTTAGAAAACTCTGCTTTATATCTAAGATGACTAGCTCATTCCCCCAACCACACTGCAAGTTACTCTCAGACAAAAGAAGCAACTTCCCCTTGCCCGGGGACTCTCAACCCTGGCATCTAGTCCAGCTGGAGATCTCAGTCCACACCTGGCCTCTAGACTTCTATGTCGGTCTAACGTATAGACTAACTTATGGTCTAACACATACCCTCATCTACTCATCAGAACTAGCCAAGCAGTTCTCCAAAGAGGCAACTGAGTCAACAGGTACCAAGAGTATGCATGAGAAAAATGCTATAATGAAATCGGTTATTTTGCACAATAAATATGTGCTAATACATTTTAAGTGTAGTCATAGTTTTGAATATATTTCTTTTTAATTAAAGGTTCTTAGATCATTTATTCTATTATATAGAGTAAAATTCCATCACAGGGACCTTATCTGCACATGTAGGTACTGAGCAAGGCAAACGACACAGTGAAAAAGTACCAGTTAAAGACAAGACTGTTTATAGAGCATGTGAATACACGCTCCACTGTATTGAGGTCTCAGCTGGGTCACTCCATCCAGCGCTGACCTTTACTACTTCTCCTGCACAGTGAGACCCAGAAAAGAAGGGGATATAGTATATACCCTCAGCTCAGGAACAGTCAAACTTACTTCAAGGCAGCAGCACAGTGGCTACTCAGAGCCTGTCTCAAACAGTCCAACAACCATTTCCTCCTTCCCACCTCCCGTGTTTGAATTTAGAGGTCCCATTTCTTGAAAAATAGCTTTCATCTGGCCCAGTCTCCGCCTAGTGGTCGGGAGGCAGGGAACATCAACTGGTTCCAGAGCAGGTACGAGCAGACATGGTGGACCTCTTCAACTCCACTACTTTCCCAGCTGGTTTTCTCTCCCTGCTCAATCACTGCACACACAAATGCTTTAGCGAAACCTAAGGTTCCACAGCAGATGCATGCTTTCTATCACCATTTATAAATGTATGCTGGCACTAAGAAGTTTCTTTATTCTACCGAATGCAAATAAAAACAGATTCCTAAAATTGATTAGGGATGTCAAATAATTGCTTATGAATTGTAAATCCTCGGGCAGTGTGGCCAGGAAGGCAAGGGCAATGGAGGGTGGCTACTGCCATGGGGAATTGCCTGGCCTTCCGGAAACCTCTTAGCTTCAGGATTCTCATAGAAAACAGGGCTATTATCTCTGCCTAGCAGGATTGTTGTGACTCCTAAGACATAATTAGTATAAAGCTCTTAGCACAATGACTCCCAAAGAAGGTGCTCAATCAAGAGATTACAGTAACAATCACAAGTTTTTATAGACACCAAGACACAGCCTTAGAAGAGATGAAGTAGCAGGCATCTCTACCACCTGAAGGACTACTCTTAGTGGACAGAGCATACTGAAACCTTACATTCCGGATCCTACCTTTCTGGTCATGCCGGTGCGGTAGGCTACTTTGAACTAGGTAAGCTGTGAGCCATTAGAAAATCCTACAACTGAAAAAATCAATCCTTCCTATTAAACATATGCCTGAAATACATAGTAAATTACAGTTTCTTTTAAGTCGTCCTTCATATTTAGTTAGATGCTATGGCTATAATGTCAAATAGGTGCCTCTTATTCACTGAAAACAAGGGCAGGAAATTTTGAAGAAACAATGTGTAGATAGACGCTTTGGGACTAACGCCATGACTTTAAACAAAAGGCTGATCTCCACAGACACTTCACGGAGCCCAGACATTCCTGACTTACAGTCACTTCATTTCAGAAAGACAGACCACAGTTTACACAGTCAACCACTGGAGAAAATGAAGCACACTCAAGGAGCACCAATCCAAGCTTCAATTCCTATTAACTATGGACATAGCGGGAAATCATCAGATCACAATTCATTTTGATCCTCATCAATGAACTTTTTGTTTAAAATTTTGTTAACTTTTTATTTTTTTTTAAAAAAAAAGGCATGGTGGGACACATGGGAGAAACCATTGTACTATAGGCTTAAAAGCAGGTACTTAAATATTCTTGAGTCAACTATTCCTTCCGTTACATTTCAGAAATAGTTAAAAGCTAAAATTCAAACAGACACTAAAGCTACTTGGTACCACACATCTACTTTCTCTTCCTAGACCAATCTTATAACTTCTGAAGGATGCTTTTCCCACCTGAAGCTCCTCTTCTTTATCTAATAAAGAAGACTAATATAAGCCGGGTGGTGGTCGTGCACGCCTTTAATCCCAGCACTCGGACCTCTGTGAGTTCAAGGCCAGCCTGGACTACAAGAGCTAGTTCCAGGACAAGCTCCAAAGGTACAGAAACCCTGTCTCGAAAAAAAATAAATAAATAAAAACAACAACAATAACAAGACTAACGTAACCACTAAGATCAAATACTTTCTTCAATCTACAATCTTCTTGTTGAAATCTGCTCTTTAATCATGTTCCGTAAACTTTACAATTCTTGCCTTTTTAGGCCCCCACTAAATAACTATTATTCCAAAAATAATGAGAGAATACTTCAAGCTTTAAAAATCCCCTAAGGCACTGAAGTTACAGCAAGTGCCTCTGCTCCCTGCTAGCACTCCTGTGTCCATCCCCTCTGAGGTAGAAGCACGTGCAGTTGACAGATCCTGTCTCCATACACCCACTCCACAGGTGTCAGCCCAACCTGCCACCAATTTGAGTCTCCTACTTTCTCACTAGCCTATGGCTCTACCCTCAAGGACTAACGCCCCAGAACTTGGACTCAATGTTACTTCTCCTTTAAGATCAATGTCTACAGAAAGCAAAAGAGGCAAAGGGGCTTTGCCTACCCAGACTGTCAGAAAGGTTAAGACGACCAAGTTATTCACCCTAACAACTACAAAAAATCCACAGTTGATTCCAGAGAAATCCCAAATCAGCACAGTGCACAGAGGAACAGATGTCACCCCGTGCGAAGGGGGCTAACGCCTGAAGCGGAAGCTAATCAAAATACAAGGAGGTGGGACACTGGTATCTGGGGAGGAAAAACTCGAAAACTCAGAGAACTAAGATGAAAACTAAGAATCACTGTATATTCTAGAACAGGAAAGATAGGAGCTGAAAACAACTAAGAATTTTTAAACCACTTAACACTTTATCTACACTTCTGGTTGATACAAATGAAAACTTGAGACAATACACGTATTACTAGGCAATACATGAGGCTACGGAAATCTGATGTAAGATGCAAGTGACATGAAATGAGACAGTCAGTGGTGTTTAATTTAGTCTTCAGTTACAGCTAATAAATCTGCTAGAGAAGTGAGGGTTTTGGAGAAACTGGATAAAGTCTGGGTGAGAACAGGGCCCACTGGCTGCCAATGCCCACCATCTCTGTTCTTCTGAAAGCAGTGTCTACCCAGCCAAGAGACAAAACCTACACCGGACAGCTCACAGTCAAAGTGTGTGTCACAAGAGATAAGTACCAATTCTAAGCTCCAAGAGTAAGAAAAAAAAATTTGCCACCCTGCAAATAATTTTTAAAGGCTCATGTACTCAGAGCTGTTATCCCCCACCACAACACCTTTCTCAGCGGTGACCCAAATTCAAAAGGAATTAGCAATCAAATACTGCCGTGGCTTTGTGCAGAGGTAAAATGGAGGTCGGAGGAGCTGACAACAGAACCATGTTGATAGGCTATGCAAGCTAGAATTCTTTCTCTCCTCATTTCTTAGTGACATCATTAACATCTAAGTCCCTGAAAGTTAATATCCCAAGGCTTTCAAGGCAAAGGTCCCTAGGCCTGTGAGATGGCTGAGCAAGGCACGTGCCAGTGAGCTCCACAACCTGAGTTTGGTCCCTAGGACCCCGCACGGTGGATTAACACTGGCTCCAGGAGGACAGGTACACAAATAAGCCAATGTAAATGGTTGTTTAAAACAAGACTCAGCTGTAATCAATGATCAAATTAAAACGTGTTCATGTTGCCCTGAGTCACATCACAAGGGTACAGGGTAACACAGTTCATCACCTAACACATTCTTGATTGGTTTATTTTGAGATAAGGTCTCACTGTGCATCCCAGGCTACCTGAGCCTGGAACTGGTGCTCCTTCTGCCTCAGGATCACAGAGTGCAGGGATTACAGCTGTGGCAATCTCCACAGGCTTTCTTATTTTCTTTCTCCCGTCCTCTATCTCCTTCCAGACTGTGAGGAGAGCATCAACTCACAATTCCTGCCATAAATGAACAACAGGGGCGAGGTGAGGTAACAGACGAGAATGGCAGGGCAGTGTTCTGGCCAGCTCACCACTGTGTCCACGTTGCTACCAGCACTTGGGAGACCCCTACGGATTTCATGTGGTCCCCAAGAGTGAGCGATTTTCCCTCATATAAATGTGGAAAGTGCTTAGTTATTAAAGTACACTGCTGGGGCTGAAGAGATGGCTCAGTAGCTAAAAAAGCTTGCTGTACAACCATGAAGATTGGGGTTCAGACCCCAGCACCACTCGTCTCTCACACACCTATTAGCCTAGCACGGTGGCGGGAGGGAGAGAGGGGGGTGGACACAAACTTGGGGCTTACCAATGTAACTGAAAACATGACCTCCAGGAGAATATGACATAAGGTAACACCTGACTCCTTTCTCTGTTTACGCGCACACAAGTGCACATATATTCACCTATGGCAATGATAAGGGAGGTAGATCCCATTAACTGTCAGCAAGGCGAATAAGAAAATTTATTCAAATGCTTTACTACAGGAGACTTGTGATATAGCTCAGGTGGTAGAGAACTTGCCATGTATGCACAAAGCCCTGGGTTCAAGTCCCAAAACCTCCTAAATTAACCATGGTAGCATATAATGCTAAATTCAATGCCTGAGCTACCTATATATGACTGTTGTCCCCAAAAACTATTATCCTCAAGGTATCACCAGAGAACAGTCACTCCACACTGTATCTTCAAGCTCTTCCAATGTTTACTGAGACATAATTTTTACAGAATTCAGGTATCTGCAGCCCTGACTACAAAACTAAGAACTCTTTCACCACGAAGGCCAGCCACAGGTCCAGAGATCCTGCATCTGAGTCAGAACTATTAATTTAGCAAGGAAGGGAAGCAGAGACCATAAAGCAAAGTTCCAAATACACTCCTACAGCATCGCCTACCAACTGAAAAGAGCAGGTACAGGTCCTACAGCCCCTACGCCCAAAGACACAAAAAGTGACAGCCCCTGGGGTAAGTACAAAGGACTTAAATTAAAAGACACAAAGACTTAGATTTAAAAACTTGTCGACAGACTGCTAGGCAGCCCAGTCTAACTCCTGGCAAGAATGATTCCAGTTCAATGTTCCAGGTCTGACATATATTATGCATTCAATACTGAAGAGAATAGCTGTTCATACAATGACTCGTGCTATATTTAAGTTGAATATTAATATTTAAACACTCCAAAATGTCCACGGTAATGTTCACTGGCCTAACTTAACCTTGGGCCACCTCTGACCTGGGGCAGTACCACTATTATCCATCTGTGGCATGCCATCCAAGAAAATGTGATGAACTCATCATTTAAGGAAGATCCACAGGCTCCCAGTGACCTACAAGGACAAACTGCTTGCTGCTTCCTATGTTCAACCATCCCTACCAAAGGTCTTCTAAAAGCCAGCCTCTGTACTTGGTAATGAACAGCTACTGGAGTCTTGACAGCGGAGATGCTGTGCCCAGTGCAGGAGAAGGCCCAATCAATAAACCAAAATTCACAATGCCAAGTGATGAGAGCAAGCATACAGCCATACAAGAAACAGGGCCCTGGGCACCCTGTTATCCACTTCTTAACCGCACTTGGCACCTTCAGGGGCTTTCAAAGGCTCCCATTCCCAGAGTCTCTAAGCATAGGACTTCTCTGTTGAATCTCAACTGTGCCAAATACGAAAGTAGAACCAACCATTTCATTTCTAGCGTCCCACAGCCATACCTGCTACCACTTCAACAAGAAGCTCCTTGGGTCCGATAAAACACAACGAAGAACACGTTGAACTGGGAAGAAGAAGCCACCCACAGCGCCCGACACTCACGTAGCTTTGTTCTTTTCAATTCCGGTTGGGTCTGGCCCGCAGGTGGCCACTCCACGGTGGTGTGAACGTGCTCAGTGGGCAGGGCAGCCCAACAAGGGCTAACACCTGTCTCCTCCTCCACCTGGTGGCTGATTGTGCTAACCCAGTCACCTGCCACACTTCTCGGTCTTAAGCCAGTGAAAACAATCAACGTCAGATCGACGCATACTCTAAATAACTGGCAAATGATCCCAAAATAGATTTCAAGATTGACCGTGTACTAGCAAAATACTGTTAATTAGTGAGCCGAGATTCAGTAACAACCTAACTTGGATCCCTACTGCTGGGCAAAATAGCTTTAGCACCGAAGCAGGAGACTCGGTTTCAATTTTTAATTTTCTTGAAGTCTCAGATATGCATTAAAAATACGTGTGGCTGCTTGTTCAGTAATCCCAGAGCCTCTCCAAGTATCCAGCGTTCCAGTACTTTCTGAAAGCGAGGGCGATCTTCCTAGTCTTATTTTGCATAATTACGTCTTCGAAAACCTAGCCTAAATTTGAATGAAAATAATTTTCTTATGCGGGGGGGGGGGGGGTTGGATCCGCGGCGTTCAAAACTGGGCCGCGGAGCTCCGGCTCCTACACCAATCAGGACCTTCCAGGGCCCCGAGGGTCGAGGGCAGCAGGCTACTCACATTTGAACCTGGTCCACGGCCTGCAGGAGCCAGCGGCGGGCGAGCCAACCGCCTGGGGGGAATAACAGCACCTCGCCAGCCCCGGCAGAGGGATGGACGCGATCGCGAGCCGGTGCCCCCTCCCCCAGGCCCGGGGGGAACGACGCAGACACGACCTCGGCGGCCATCCCCCTGCCGCGCCGCGCTGGGCCCCGAGGACCGCTGCTAAGGTGGTGGTGGGGGGGTGTCCCCTCAGACGCCCGCGCGTCCTCAGGAAGCGCTGCAGCGGCTACGTGGCCCACGCGAGGCGAGGCCGCGAGCGGGGAAGCAGCCCCCCGAGAACCCCCGGTGCTGTCTCCGGCCACCTTACCTGCGGCACCGCGCGCGGCAATCACTCGGCGGACGGTCGCGCGCCCCGGGCGGGCTGCGGCGAGAAGCGGGCGAGCAGGGGGCGGGGCCGCCGCGTCGGGAGCCGCGGGCCACAGCCGAGCCCGCCGGGCCTCATGAATGGGACGCGACCGCGGCAGCGGCCGAGCTGGCGGTGGGCTGCGCGCACGCCCCGCCCCGCCCCGGCCACGTGACGCAAGCTCCGCCCCCACCGCCGGACGCGCGCCGCGGGCCCCCGGGCCCCGCCGGGAGAGAGCGGCTAGCCACTGGCGGAGGCTTTTGAAAAGTTTCCTCTGGTCCCCATGGCAACCTTGCGGCGCTGCGCGGGGTTTCAGAGCCCAGCTGCCAAAAAGAGTGCAACACGGTCCGTTGCACGATGGTGTGGAAACGCTATGCCCAAACACGAGTGCACGTAGATCTGATCACTGCAGAGCCTGTGTCTTTGCCTATTTCCCCTCCAGGCTCAGTTATAAGACCTCCTGTTTAAAAGTACACTTTACAAAACGGCTGCCACAGTGACTATTAGTGTTGTCTACTGCTTTTTTTACCTTGTTTTCCTGCAGCCGGTTATTTCGTTGGAAGTAGAGATGGGAGCCTGTGGCAACGCTACCAAATGTCTGTTAATTTCTCCGTGCGCACGGCGAGCACATTCAAGCAGTCTCGGGGCCATAGAGACATACGTTTATACAAACTCTCTCCGGGATGGGCCGGGACACATCGGTTTCCTTACAACAAAACAGCGTGACGGGCATTGGCTCTGCTAGGGCCCAGGAAACCAGTTCTCTACACAGGCAACCATTTCATTCGAGTTCCACGGTGTGGGATTCTACCAGGTTGCCTCAACTAAGGCCCGACAGAGACGCCCTAACCTACTAGGAGTTTTTGCTTCATTGTGGCTTTTCATCTTATTCACCGGCGAAAATTTTTTTTTAAAGTTCGAAACTTTCCGGTCACTGTTAGAAGGATCTTACGCCACTGTGGAGAAGTGCAATTAAAAGAGACAAGACCCTCTCCTCAATATCCAAGCCAATACACTGGAAACAGAGACACCTCCCTCACGGGCGCCTTGAGTCAATGTGGTTCCCGTGAACCGGCAGATGTGGCTTACAGCCTGGTCTGTAGACCGAGCTGTTACTGTTTGTTTTCCAGCCTTTCTTTCCCCAACTTGACTTTTCCTGTTTCTCTCGGGTAGGTCTCACTACCTCCTACCTTGGGAGAGAAATAGTCTCAAGCTTCCTTCCTTTCGTCATTCAGGAAGCCCTTAGACAAGCCGCCCTTCCTCTGCCACCGCCCCTTCGGGGTTTGACAACTTACTCAGGATTGGTTCACGTTTCTAGTATTTTCCTCATTCTCTGGTGGGTGCCTGACTTATACTGCCCCTGAGGCAGAGCAGGGAGTTATTAAATATCTGTTGAATGTCCCTCGACTTCCTGTACCTGATACCTGTGAAGTTGGGGCACACCCAGCTCCCATCTGCTTCACTGCTCAAGTCTTGTCTCACCTTCTGACCCTACCACCTTCCGGTTCCATAGCCAGGAGCCTTTCCCCACAAGGGTCCCATTTCTAGTCGAGATGCAGCTTAGTTACATTTTATTTGTTGTTTTGTTTTTTCGTCTAATCAGTCTTCTTCCACTATTTCAAACAAGGGAGGCATTCTTATCCCTTATGTAGTTTGGTAGAAGATGGTTTTGCCGTTGGGACTTGTGTTTTGTGCTATTTTGATGTTTTGTTTAAGAATGGACATCATGCCGGGTGGTGGTGATGCGTGCCCGTTAATGCCAGCACTGGGAGGCAAAGGTAGGGTTCTCTGTGGGTTCGAGGACAACCTGGTCTAAGGGTGAGTTCCAGAACAGTCAGGGATACACAGAGAAACCCTGTCTTGGAAAATAGGACAAGAGGAAGCAAGAAAAAGAACGGACATCTCTCCGTGAGCTATCCGGACTTGTTGGCTAGGGCAGCCTCCCATTACAAGCCATGGAACAGCATATTCTGAGATCAGACGACATCGGGCCCGTTCAGGGTGGTGTGGTCTTAGACGGAACAACATATTCTTACTGATTGACAAAGCGGTCTCTGTTTACTCAGTGTCTGTTTCTTATTCACCCAAATAACATCCTTGATAGTTAAGAAATGGAATGGGCATGCTTTTTAAACTATTATTAAACTGTTTCTAGATAGTGCCTGAACTCATTGCTGTTACATGATGAAAAAAAAGTCAATGTATCAAGAAAACCAGTGATGGTGGCTAAAGTCTTTCCTGGTATCTTACAGTACTCTTCAATTTACATCTTGGAAAATGGTTGCTTTGAATATTAATAGGCCATGGTTTTTAATATGAGCTTGAACTTTCTTTCAACTAGTATTTACAAAAGATTTTTGTGTGTGTGAAATAAGATCCGGTTCCTGATCGGTAACTGACAAAATTTTTTAAAAAATATTGTGGGCATCTTCTCAAATCCCATCTTCAGTGAACTCCCCCTTACTCCCAATTGTGTTCCTTAACTTACCTGTGTCCGGTATATGAGTTACTGACCTCAAATAGTGGACCCCAAAATACATGGAAACGGCTCATACAAGGACACCTCAAACTTTAATTATACTTAATTTCCATAAAGGCATATCTCATTCTAATCGAACATCTGGAACACACTCATTAATGTATATCAGCTATCTTTCATGTGAGGTTAATTTGTCCTATTTTTTTATCTTTAAGCTTGGTAAATCTGAGAAGGATTTGATAAGCCATAGATCTGTAAAAATGAACTTTGGGCCATTCCTTTTTTTCCAGCTAAGCTAACAGTACCTTTCAAGCTTTCTGCTTATCCCTTGACGGCAATATCACCAGACCCAGCTACCTGGAACTGCTTAACTGAAGCGTCTCCCTCCTGTGGAAGCCAGTCCCTCCTCCACTCATGATACTGCCTAGGCTAACGTCACCAAGGTCCCTCTTGCTGCCAAGCATGCTGGACTCCTTTGGGACCTACATCTCACGAGACGTTCTTGACCATCATTTCCCTCTTGAAGCTTCCTCCTGCATTTTATCAGGAACACCTCTGAAACCTATATGCTTGGGCAGGGTGGCTTTTACTCTCCCATCAAAGCCCACGGTGATGTCAGATTCTAGTCCATCCTTTGCACTCCCCTTCCGGCCCGGTCCGGAATCTCCTATCCCGGCTAGTGGTGCTACCATATCGTTTAGTGATCTTTCTCAGCAGCCTAGGGGAGAGTCTCAATCTGCTACTCCCATAGCATGTCCATCCTGCCTGAGCATTTCTGTCTAGAGTCCTCTGCAGAACAGCCACAACAGCCATGTGTCACATCCTCTTCATTTGCCCGATATGTGGCCTCCCTCTGGTTGCAGTAAATCTCTCCATCCCTCTGAAAGCATGGCAAAGGAACTTTCTCCCCATCCCTGCAGTCAGTAATTGACTGCCTTCAGTGAAAACTCTGACTTCCGGAGGAGCACGTCCAGAGTGTCCCCTTTCGCTCCAATGTTCTCTCCCGTGCATCTGTTCTGCGTGCTCAGCCGGCTCTTCTGCAATGTGATAGCCTTTCCAACGTTCATTTCCATATTCCTTGCATTTTCCTCTTTACAAGAAGTCAGCAGGCTTGCTTCTCGCTCAGAGAAGTCTGCTGGCGAGATGAAAAGCAGAAGTTGTCTGAAAGACTTTTCCTTCCTGCCTTTTATTTCCTAAACTCTAAAATTACCAAAGAACTCCAGTCAAGAAGGAGAAGAGGTACCTTTCGGGAAATCCTGGAAGAGAAGGCTTTCTCTCAAGTCAGGAGGGGGAAAAGCGTACACCCTTCTGTCTGGCAGTTTGGAGGGCAGGGTCGGGTGGGGACTGAAACTTTCGAAAAACAACTTTGCCATTTCTGGCTTTGGCATTTCCTGGGTCAAATGACAACCCGCATTTCCGCGCCATCACTGTATGCCCAGCTCTTTTTGTAATTATATTCAGCCGAGACTGAGACAAGAGTGACTCAGATCGGCTTTCCCAGCTTGTAACTTAGAGGTGCTGAAAATGGTCCCCAGGTCTCCAAGACTCTGAAAGCTGGTTTTGGAAAGAGAGACTTCATTTTTAACTGACTCATAAGAGTGTAAATTTTTAGGTGACATAGCATAGCATGCCATTTCAATACATGTTAGGTGAAGTGTAATGATTAAATCAAGAAAACTGGCCTACCACTGAGATGTTTAGATTCTTTGACTTAGGAACATTCATAATGTCCATGGGTAATTTTTCATGTGCAATTAATTGATGTCAACCATAGTCATCCTCTTGTACCTTAGAGCTCTACAAGTTCTTTCTTCTCTCAGTTATACTGCCTGTCCCTGTTAGCCCTCCTTCCTCTTTTCCCATCTCTCACATACTCTTCATAGGTTCTGGCAACCATTATGCCTGCTTGCTCTCCAGTCCTGAAGAGATCAGCATTAGCTTTTCAGGTGTAAATAAAAATGTCCCCAGTTTGATCATCCTCTCTCAGTGGCTTCTTCTGCCCTCCCCTAATGAAGGACTTTTTTTTCCTTGGGTCCATAGGTTGACCCCCTAGGGGTACCAATCATAGCTCTTCCTCAGTGCATACCGGGCAATCAATAAACACCTACTGAACAATAAAGACAGATTTATTTTCCTAGGAATATGTTTGTCTCGGGGTCCAGACCATCTCTCCCACTTAAAAGAAAAATACAAGGTTGCTGCATGGTTATAGGGACAGACCTTCCTGGGGTGGAAGGGAATGAAGAAAAGACACAGAGAGAAATTTGAGCCTGAGTGATCTGAGCTCTTAGTGGGAGAAACTGCAGCACCCAGGAAGCTCAGCCTGTTTGTTATATACAGTTGAACATGGAGGAGGGTTATTTCACACAGCTGAACAAAGAGGTGGGGTTGTTACACACGAGTAATCAAGGAGGCAGAGTCCACAGCTGGATAAAACAGACACGTTCCGTCTTCATAGAAGAACCCTCTGGAGAGGAGCAGTCAGTCTTCGAGTCCTGAACATCTGGGGGAGAAAGTTATTATGGACGTCTCCTGCAGACACTGTCAACATCCACACAGACAGAAGGGAAGGCTTCCCATTTCCCTCAGGTCTGAGGCTGGAGTCCTATCGATAGCTGATCCTGTAACAACAACACACATTCATTCAGGACCCCACACACTCAGGGAGGGCTTCCTCCCCTATCCACACAAGGCCAAATGTTTAAAATACATTTTGGGAAAAGTCTGTGAATTGGCAAGAAACTAAGATGTAGAGTAGCAGGAAGACAGGATGAAGGCCAGAGGCCAGAGAGAGCAGAAGTCACCTTTGGCCTCAAGGCTATTTGCTAAACCTGAATCTGGACATTGCTTTCTGCAACCCTGCCTGAAAGGGCAGAAGGAAAAGGTAACATCTGCTTACTTGAAGGCCAGTAAAAATGGACCCCCCAGAAGCAAAATAAAAGAATGAGGAAGAAATAACAGTGTTTTTGAAAGCCCACTCCCAAACTCACTAAAGTTGACACACGTGAGCCAGAAAGCAGGTCTAGAAGCATTTTGAAAAATTTGGGACACACCGACGAGAGTCTGTGACCATAATGCAACGAAGACAAGGTTTAATTTCGGAAGGTAACTGACCTGGTGGTACAGACAGGGTTATAATCCCAGCACTTGGGAGGAAGAGGCAGGAAGATCAAGAATTTGAGGCCAGCTTGGGTATAGAATAAAACCTTACCTCAAATGATAATAAAAATAAAACAGTTAAAATTAAATAGGTAAAGATAACTAGAAAAAAACTGATAGGCTAAGAGAGTTGTGGTCAAGAAGCAAGGCTGTGGGGCTGGAGAGATGGCTCAGAGGGTAAGAGCATTGACTGCTCTTCCAAAGGTCCTGAGTTCAATTCCCAGCAACCACATGGTGGCTCACAACCATCTGCAGGCATACACACAGACAGAATATTGTATACATAATAAATAAATAAATAAATAAATAAATAAATAAACAAATAAATAAAAAGAAGCAAGGCTGTATGGAGATAGAGCAATGCTGCAAGGCTATGTGTCAGATATTTGATACTAGGTATTAAAGCTTCGGAAGCAAAAGCTAAACAAGCGATTAATGAGAATTGTAAGAGAAACTTTCAGAGATGTAAAGAGCTTAAAGGTTAGAAAAAGAACAGTGTAATAAAGGCAAAATAATAAATCTGGAAACAAACACACAGCTGAAAAAAACACCTGCCCAAGTTAATCTAAGACTCGTAAATGTACAAACCCTGTGGAAGACAATGTAGAAAAAAAAGGAACACACCCATGTGACTAACATAAAACTATAATCACACACAATCTACAGATTACAAAGAGATGGTTGTTTTCACGCTAATCAATTTGGAAACTGAACGAGACAGTCAGGACAAAGTCATAATCATGCAAGAACTTACACCTGTCAATATTTTCCAGGCGGTAAAATTCGGTCCGAAACAGTTCTGCAAAGGCTTTGGGTCGAACATTCGACCGGTGAGAAAAGTCCAGCCTCATACAAGCTGCCCACAGTGTAGCACAGGGGCTTCTTTTCCAGGTCATTCCGTGGAGCTAGTGTCGCATGACACCCAAATCTGATCGTAAGGGCAAGAGAAAGAAAATATCCAGTCCAATCTCACTCAGTGTAGATACAAAAACCCTGGATGGCATTTTAGCAATTTCATCCTGGCAAAATAAGACATCACAGCCAAACCAGTTTACTGACGAATACAAGTCGGGCTACTGTGAGGGAAGCAATTAGTGGACATCACCACGTTAAAGACCTGGTGGTTATCTGAACATATGCCGCCATTCGTCATCCACCCAAAGTTCACAGACAGTTAAGAATGCTTCTCTGTGTGTTTGTTTTTTTTTAAGACAGGCTCTCACTTTGACACCTGGCCAGTCTGGAACTTTCTATGTAGACCAGACTGGCTTCACAGGGATCCATCTGCCTCTGCCTCCCTGAGTGCTAGGATTACAGACAATTGCCACCACATGCTTCAGGAATGCTTTTCTGGAAGAAGGGAATTTATAGAAACCTTCAGAAAATTATCACAAGCTACCCTTCCTCTGAAAGCCGAGCACAGTGTACTGTTTGCTGCATTTTTGCTCTCAGTACTGTGTGAGGACCAAGGCAGTAGACGATGGGAAGAAGTAAAATATATCCAGATTGGCAGTGGGGAAAATCACAAGAATGTGAGGGAGGATGTACATATTCAAAAGAATATTTAAAATAGTGTACAGAGTGTAAGCCTTTGGAATGTTGCTGGATGCCGGAGTCAACATACAAAATCGTTAGCACTTAAAAACAGGGGCAACAAAGAGGACGTTTTTGTTGTTTTGTTTTTTTATCTGTGTTTTAGAAGATCCTGCTGTGTATCAGTATTCTCTGAGACACACTGCCATCTTCATCAGATCAGCTGTGCCCGCTTGCAAAGGTTCATCACAGGTGCGCTGTGGAAGGTTGACATTCCCTCCTAAGAGAAAGGGCGGAGAAGGTCATGGAACCCTCAGCCAAGCATCTAGCCATACTTCTCAACTAGTTACACACAATCCTGCTCTAAGCTCACATGGCTTTGGGAAGGGGCAAGGAAAGATGAGGGGAGGGGTCTCCAGCTTCGAAGCTGGCGGGAATCATCTTCCACGATACGTGCAGACCTGGTGTGGCTGCTTAGAAACCACCCACGTTCCTGCCCATAACCCCTTGCTCATAGCTCTGTAAATAAGTCTAAGAAACTCATTGGTTCCCCTGAGTGGAGGGGAAACTGTACCTTAGCTTGTGGCTGGGAGCTTAGAGGAGGTAGACATTGTTTAAATCTTCCTCAGGGAAGAAACTGTATCAACAGATCTATTCAGAATGATACCAAGGAATAAGGTACTAAGAGACAAATCTAACAGAACACATGCCCAACCTTTATAAAGATCATTCCAGAACCTCACTGAAAATCAAACGAGAGGAATGATGTGTACGTGCATCTGTGTATCTGTGTGTATAGGCTAAAGGTGCTAGGGTGGAAATGAAAGCCTTCAAGCTCGACAAACACTCTGCCAGTGAGCTACACTCCCTGCCCTTGATCTTATGAAACAGTTTTTCTTTTCTATCTCAGGCTGGCCTTGAAGTCATGATTTTCCTGCTTCTGTCCCCTGAGTGCTGCGGTTATAGGCATGTGTCATTATACCCAGCTAGAATAACAGACAGAAAGATCTCTATAATTAACCTAGGGAGTCAATGCAATTATACAGAGGCTTGTACACCATAACCCTGCCTCCTTCTTTATCTGTGTGCGACAACCCTGCCACCTTGTTCATCTGTACACAGTAAGCCCACTTCTCTGTTCAACTGTATGTAAAATACACTCAGCTTCTGGGCGCTGAGGAGTCTCCATCAGTCCCACGCCAGCTTTCTGTGTGTCTATGTGTTTGCTTTTTCCCTTCCCTCACTCCTGCATGATTTGAATGAGAACGGCCCCCACAGGCTCCTTTGTTTGAAGCACTGGGCTCCCAGCTGGTAAAACTCTTTGGGAGGAATCAGCAAGTGTGGCCTTGTTCAAGGAGGGGCGATTTGAGCTTCAAGAAGCCTGGCATCATTCCCAGGGTGCTCTCTGCCTTGTGCTTCAGATCCAGATGTGAGCTCTCAGCGGCCCCACCACACGCCATTGCTCTGCCATCGTAGACGCTCCCTCTGAAAATGTAAGCCCAATTAAATGCTTTTTTAATAAGTTGCCTTGGTCGTGGTGTTTTATCGCGGCGACTGTAACGTGAGTGACCTGAAGGTAGTACCAGGAGGTGGGCTATCGCCGTGGCAGGCCTTACCATGTTGGTGTGTGGAAGACTTTGGGACTTTGGGTTAGGAAAGTGGGTACGCACTGTAAGAGCTTACCGGGCCATTCTAGTAGGAGATTAGAAGACAGTGGCACAGTGCTGAGGGTAACACGGACTATGGAGGCCCAGCGCAAGATGGTTTAGAGGGGAACCATATTAGCAACTGAGCTAGAGACCACTTGGGATATCCTTGCAAAGAATATATGGGCTTTCTTCTCTTGTCTTCTCTTGTCTTTGCCTGAGGCCAAATTGAAAAGCAATGGGCTCATTTCTTTTGTGGTGGAGATTGGAAGACGGCTGGATGTCAGCTCTGCTGCGTGGTCATTAGTAATCGTGCGTACGAAGCTGTGTAATGGAAAAGAGCAAGTAGAGCAAAAAGAAGCACAGCACACACAGCGTAAAGGGAAAAAGAGCACAAGGCGATTTAATATGGGAGCCAAAGCTTGTGCTGAAAAAGGTAAGATTAAGGAGAGGCCTGATTGAGAACGGAATAAAGAGAGGGGTATCGTCAGGGCTCACCCCACTTAGCTAAGCTTCCAACCTGTGAAAGGAAAAGGCCTAAGGCAGCAACAGATCAAAGCTGTAACAAACGAGATTCACGGGGGCCGGGGTTCACCCCAAGTTGGTATTCAAACATGGCAGCATCACCCACATGGTTCTGACTTTGGAGTTGTGATGATATACCAGTGAAGGGGTTGTAGAGTCTTTCTCTGTGGTTAAGGAGAGCCACTGAGACTAGGCATATGGCAGGGCAGCGCCTGCATGGAGTTTCCCAGAGCCATTGCACCATGCTATGAAAGTGAAGCCTGGATTATGTCAGAGACCCCAAGATGTTGGAGGTGTCAGAGCCCTGGGACACTTGCCAGCAAGAGTCACATACATGGAGTGGAACCAGCTGACTCCTCACGTTGTAATGATTTTAGAAAATGGTTGGTATTTCCTAGATAGCGGGTTGACAGTCCACATCCGCAGTCTGTTCCAGAGCTAGATTCCTGCCCTGGGGAACAACTGCATAAAAGGGCACAAGGACATGTAATAATATAGCAGGACCTCTCATAATTCCCAGGAGCGGGAAGCAGCCCATTACGGTGGGACATTCAACAGCTGTATCATCACATCGCCAAGAACTACCTGATTATATCAGCATGGATGAATCTGGAAAACACAATCTCGAGCAAGCAAGCATCAAAGGTTAGCGTTTCATCCTGCTAATTCTATTCCGCGGTACGTTGTTTAAGGATAAAAACAAAGGCAATAAACACCAGATAAGAAAACAAGGAAATAAATAACAGCTTTCAGGAAAAGGGTCTGTAATCCTAGCACTTGGGAAGAGAGATGAAAGAATTAAGAATTCAAATATAGCCGGGCGGTGGTGGCACACGCCTTTAATCCCAGCACTCGAGAGGCAGAGGCAGGCGGATCTCTGAGTTCGAGGCCAGCCTGGTCTACAAGAGCTAGCTCCAGCACAGGCTCTAGAAACTACAGGGAAACCCTGTCTCGAAAAACCAAAAAAAAAAAAAAAGAAAGAATTCAAATATAGCCTTAGCTACACCGTGAATCTGAGGTCAGCCTGGTCTACACGAGACCCTGTCTCAACAAACAAACACAAATAAATAAGTAAGCAAGCTTCAGAAAAGGGCTCCCGAGAAACAGAGAGGTTGTTGCAATCTCAGAGGGACACACAGCATCTTTGTACCAGTCATTTAGCATTGCTTAGACTGTGCAGTACTGCATCTTTATTTTACAATAAAAAGTTAATTGAAAGACAGAAAATTGAATTAAATCAGCACATCTCTTTTTTTCAAGTTATTGTGTATGTATAAGTTTTATTAATATCACTTACAAGACAAAAAAATCAAATTATTTAAGAATTTCCCTAACACCTTGCAAGGAATGGCTACTTTTTTTTAAACAGGGTGTTATACAATTTGTTTAATAAATAAATTTATTTTTTATAATATATTTATAAAATAGCATCACTGCTATTTTATAAATAGTAAACTGAGACACGAAGTGAGTCATTGTGCTTCAGTTGGTTATTCATATAGAAGCAGGTGGAACCAAAAAACTTATCAAGTGTTCGTATTGATAACTTCAAAAATCTTGGATAATCTGAACTCTAATATACCTTTTTTATTCCTTGATATATTTATTAGCTTATTTTGTCTCAGATTTAATTCTTTTTTTTTTTTTTTTTTTTTGGTTTTTCGAGACAGGGTTTCTCTGTGGCTTTGGAGCCTGTCCTGGAACTAGCTCTTGTAGACCAGGCTGGTCTCGAACTCACAGAGATCCGCCTGCCTCTGCCTCCCGAGTGCTGGGATTAAAGGCGTGCGCCACCACCGCCCGGCTCAGATTTAATTCTTGTAAATCACAAGAAACCTTTCTAAATGATGAGGAGTTATGTAAAATGGGTCAGACAGGCAAAGAAGAACTAGCTGAAGTATAGGAGCTTTTTAAACAGGTCACCTGTAATTTACTTTGCATGTCTCGAGTGCGGTGCACGTAGGTCTCTCTGCATTTGCTCTTCTGCTCTGGGAGTAGAGCCTTGCAGCGCCGGTCATGCCAGGCGAGTGCATCACTCTGAGAGTGGAGCCCCACAGCATCAGTCATACCAGGCAACCACATCCAGGTCCTCTGGAAGAGCGGTACCTGCTCAGTCTGACCCAGGTCCTCTGGAAGAGAGGTGCATGCCCAGTCCGACCCAGGTCCTCTGGAAGAGCGGTACCTGCTCAGTCCAACCCAGGTCCTCTGGAAGAGTGGTACCTGCTCAGTCCGACCCAGGTCCTCTGGAAGAGAGGTGCATGCCCAGTCCGACCCAGGTCCTCTGGAAGAGAGGTGCATGCCCAGTCCGACCCAGGTCCTCTGGTAGAGCGGTGCATGCCCAGTCCGACCCAGGTCCTCTGGTAGAGCGGTGCATGCCCAGTCCGACCCAGGTCCTCTGGTAGAGCGGTGCATCCCAGTCCGACCCAGGTCCTCTGGTAGAGCGGTGCATGCCCAGTCCGACCCAGGTCCTCTGGTAGAGCGGTGCATCCCAGTCCGACCCAGGTCTTCTGGTAGAGCAGTGCATGCCCAGTCCGACCCAGGTCCTCTGGAAGAGGGGTACATGCCCAGTCTGATTTAGGTCCTCTGGTAGAGCGGTACATGCTCCTGACCATTGAGCTGTCTCTTCAGCTCTACCTAGGTCCCTTTGAGATAGCGTTTCCTATGGAGCCCAGGCTGGCCTTGAAGCTACTACATTCAAGTCCTGGAGCTCATGATCCTTCTGCCTTAGCCTCTCTCTGACTGCTGGGATTTAGACCTTGCCTCGTTTGCTTTCTTTTAAGATGATGGTTATAATTCTTTGTCTTGAGAACTTCTACCCTTCTAGTTATTCCATGAGCATTCTTATTTTTATTGACATCTTCTACCAGCTCATAAAATTGGAGCCCCCAGGGACCAATGTGTTAGAACCATTGTTGGAGCTGAAATCTCTATGGAGAGCTGACGTGGGATTCCCCTCTGTATGCTCTGAATACCATTGGCTAATAAAGAAACTGTCTTGGGCCTGTGCAGGGAATAGAGGTAGGTGGGGGTGGGGGGAGAAACTAAACTGAATGCTGGGAGAAAAGAGGCAGAGTTAGGGAGAAGCCATGGAGCCCCACCAGAGACAGACTTTGGAATTTTTCCCAGTAAGCCACAGCCTCGTGGCATTACACAGATGAACAGAAATGGGTTAAATTAAGATGTAAGAATTAGCCAATAAGAAGCTAGAGCTAATGGGTCAAGCAGTGGTTTAATTAATACAGTTTCTGTGTGATTATTTCGGGGCTAAGTGGCCAGGAACTAACTAGCGGCCCCTCCAACAGATAGTCATCTTGTCTAACGAAATCTCTTGGGGCATGGCTGGGGCAACTTATGACATAACCAGCAGTTAGGACCATTGCCCTATGCAGTAGACAGATCTATCAATGGAAGGCTGAGCTGGAATCTCTCGACAAACCATTAACTATTTGGAGTACCCACTGCCCCCCACAGTTTTCAGCCAGCCAGTGAAGAGGAAAACATGTGCTACCGATTCTGCTTAAGAACTGGGCAGCAGAGCTGTGGTGGCGAGCCTGGACCTTGCTGAGTTAGTTCATACTACATGCAAGAGTGTCTTTCAGGCTGCCCCTTGCCCTGGGTGACTCCATTTTGGGTATAAATATTGAGACAGAATGACTCAGCATCTCACTGTGACTCTGCGAGTAACCAGCCATTATCTTTCCAGAACAGATGATTGGGTTCAGACAGACAGCTTATTAATGTAAATAAAATATTGCTGCCAGCGAATTTATAAAGTTAAGTCAGGAAGACATGGGCATATGGGCTTAATCAGAATCGTATCACAATTTGATAAGCCTATAAGCTTATCAAATATAGCAGATATAATCCCTTCACCTAGAGCTATAGAAGATGGAGCACCCCAAAGCCGAGTCACAGCAGCATACTGACCCATCACCCAGTCACTCATGATAAGTCTTGGACAGGAAAATTGCTGCAACCAAGGACCTCTGCCTCATTTCCTGGGCTCCAGCTCAAATTCAGTTTCTCCTGCCCAAGACATTTAGCCCGCTTCATACTGCCTGCTACATGGACATCACACTCTGATGGCCTGAACAGTTCTATGTCTGTAGTTCTTCAAGCATCCCAGCTGGTCCTATTTGGGGGCTTTTCCTTGTGGGTGTTATTCGTTCATCTACTCTCTTTCTGTCTCTCTCTCTCTCTGTCCCTCTCCCTCCCTCCCTCTCTCTCTCTCTCTCTCTCTCTCTCTCTCTCTCTCTCTCTCTCTCTCTCATATGTGTGTGTGTCCCTTCCTCCCCAACATAAAACTCATACGATACCCAGACTTTGTTTAAGCTGAGAATGGAAAAGATAAAGGAAAAAGTATAAATGGGAAGGAACAAGGAAAAACAAGCTTAAAAACCTACTCAGACAAACCATCACATAAATAAGAAAACACGTTTGTGGCCATTCTGGAGCTGTATGTGTGTGGGTATGTGTATTTCTGGTATATTATTAATAATAGAGATTGAATGGAAGCCCATGTTGACTGACAACCACTGATAGGTGTGCTGGTAAGTTTTTGTCAATTTGGCACAAACCTAGAGATAGACAGAAGGAGGAATCTTAATTAAGAAAATAACCCATCTCCGCCTGGTGGTAGCGGTGCACACCTTTAATCCCAGCACTCAGGAGGCGGAGGTAGGCTGATCTCTGTGAGTTCAAGGCCAGCCTGGTCTACAAGAGCTAGTTACAGGACAGGCTCAAAGAGAGAGAGAGAGAGAGAGAGAGAGAGAGAGGAAAATGTCCCATCTTGACCATCCCATTCCCTCATGTTCTCCTCCCCTCCCCCCTTCTCTCCTCCACCTCCCCTTCTGCCCTCTCTTCTCTGCCTACACCCAAGGGGAGAGCAAAGAAAGAGATATCTTGATTGAGGGAACCATTATGGGGTTAGCAAGAAACCTGGCACTAGGGAAATTCCCAGAAATCCACAAGGATGACTCCTAGCAATAGTGGAGAGGGTGCCTGAACTGGCCTTCCCCTGTAATCAGGTTGATGACTACCTTACTTGTCATCATAGAAACTACTTCACCCAGATGTGATGGAAGCAGATGCAGAGACCCACAGTGAAGTAACTGGACTGAGCTCCCAGAGTCCAGTCGAAGAGAGAGGGGGGTGATAATATGAGCAAAGGGGACAAGACCATGATGGGGACACCCACAGAAACACCTGACCTGACCTAGTGGGAGCTCACTGACTGCAGAATGACAGTAGGTGACAATTGTATGGCAGGAGCAGTCTGTGGGGTCACTGGCAGTCAGACCAGGATTTATCCCTACTGTTTGAACTGGCTTTTTGAAGACCATTCTCTCTGGAAGAATACCTTGCTCAGCTTAGATATAGAGGGGACGGGCCTTGGTCCTGCCTCAAAGTGATGTGCTAGACTTTGTGGACTCCCCATGGGAAGTCTTACCCTTTTTGAGGAGTGGCTGGGGTAGGGTCGGGAAGAAGGTAGAGGGAGCAGAAGGAGGGAAGTGTGTATTGGAACTGGGATGGGTATGTAAAATGAAAAAAGAATGTTTCTTTAAAAAAATTAATTAATAAAAAACTAAAAAAATTCTTCCATAAGATTGGCATTTTCTTAATCAGCATTGATGTGGCAGGGCCCAGACTGGTGTGGGTGGTGCTATACCTTAGGCAGGTGGTCTTGGGATCTACAAGAAAGCAGGATGAGCAAGTCATTGAAAGCAAGTCAGTAAGCAATGCCCCTCCATGGTCTCTGCTTCATCGGTCTGCCTGCAGGTTTCTGCCTTGAGTTCCCGTCCTGACTTCCTTTGATCATAAACTGTGACCCGAGAGTTCTCAGCTGCAACAAAACCTTTCCTCCTAGAGTCCCTTTTGATCGTGCTGTTTATAGCACATCAATAGAGAGCCAAATTAAAATAGTGGATTAAGTCAAAAATAAAATAAAAATGACCTAGCTTGGGAAGTTATTGTTACTCAATAAACTTTGACAATATAGAAAGACGTGAATGTGTTTCTTGCAAAGCTGCTCACATCAATTAACATCCTCAGCAGGATCGTGCTCATTCAAAAGGATGCCCAGGACTAGAGGTATAACTCAGGATGGAGTGCTAGCTTAGTGTCCAAAGCCCATGCATGCGTGTGTGTGTGTGTGTGTGTGTGTGTGTGTGTGCACGAATATACCGCTCACGGGAAAAGTAATTAGAAATCTGTATTTTTTCAAGTGAATTAACCGTTTGGTAATGGGGATGATGTTTAGTCCTTGTTAACAGAAACAGTACTTGCTCGTGAGGAGCTCGGTGTGATTTTTTCTGCCCCTTGGCAGTGGATGTTTGTGCTTACATAGTCCAGCAACAGATGGCGAAATCATTTGATCAGCTGCAAGGGACGGAGTTTTGAATGGCACTCCCTTCAGAAGGAGTGTGCCCCCAACATGCGTGGAGGATTTTGGGGGTGCAGCTCTAGTGTAGCCATGGTTCTGCGGGAGGTTGGCCTAGAAAACCCGATACTGAGTTTTAACTGTCCTGCTCTTCCAGACTGCCCTTATCAGTGGCTGATGTCTTCATTTCTTTTCAAAACAGCTCCAAATTTGAATGAGATGCCTGGACTGTTGCAAATTGTTTTTAAGACTCTGCTATGGGAAGATGGACATCTGGTCTCTCAAACTCTTCCTAAGGAAGCTCCAGAGACTCCTTTCTTCCTGCACAGAGCGGAGGCGCACGCTGACCAGGAGAGAGGCCTTGCTGTCTTAGGGACTCCATTTCGGTGGTTCAGTAGTTTTTCTCCTCTTCCCCGGTCTCACCCTCCTTACTTCTGTCTCCTGAAAATCCTTTTTTTTTTTTTTTTTTTTTTTTTTTTTTTTTTTTTTTTGGTTTTTTGAAACAGGGTTTCACTGTAGTTTTTTTTTTTAGAGCCTGTCCTGGAACTAGCTCTTGTAGTCCAGGCTGGCCTCGAACTCACAGAGATCCGCCTGCCTCTGCCTCCCAAGTGCTGGGATTAAAGGCGTGCGCCACCACCGCCCGGCTCTGAAAATCCTTCTTATCCATGATTCTCCCCTCTCCCTTATATTTCTCTAAATGGCTTATTAATGTTAGACAGATGTCTCCAGACAGAGGAGGTGTGCACAGCCTTGTTAGTGATTGTCTGCTCTGTTGACTTCATCTTCTTTGCGAAGAGACTTCTGTTGTTAATATTCCCTGGAGTTCGGGAGATAAATATGTAGTCATTTTACAGTCCTGTGTGAGTATTGACTGATCGGCGAATCTACGGGGCACCCCCTGAGCTAAGTTGTTCACTGTAAACCATCCACAATCTTTTATGAAAAAAAAAAGAGAGACCACTTTGGAGCCCAGGGATGGCCCACTTGGTTGGCATCAGCTCCTAGGCACAGAATTAGTCCAGGTTTGTCCCAAAGAGCACAGGAAGAAGGAAAGGGGCCAGCTGGGTGGGGAGGTCCCAAGAGTCGCCAGCTCCTTACTAGCAGACAGCACATCCTGCTCCCACAATGTCCTCCCCTCCCTACACAGCTCCACAAGATACTCGGGCTTTGTTCTTGCCTAGAAAGGAAAAGTACAAACTGGGGAGGGGCAAGGAGGAGCAGGATAAGAAAGCCCAGGCTGGCTGTGAACAAGAAAGAACAGTTTTAGCTTTGGGGAGAGGAGGAGGAGGACCTTCCCCAGAGCTGAAGGTATCTCCCTCCAATAAGCAGCTTCTTCCCAAACTTTATGCGTTGAGCATTTTCTTTATTTCTCTTGGATTTCTCTGTGATCTGCTGCCAGAAAACACAGCTCTGTATATCAATAGCCCAGAAGAAGATGAAGTCCAGGAAGGAAGCTTCTGGAATGATCATATAAAAGACTCAGAAGGGGATGTGGGATTTGCAGGGGAAGGGCACCTCATTTTGCTCTGATTGGAGTCTAAACTTAGGTCCCATATAAACAAGTGTGTGCAGGCGTGAGAAGCTCCTCATGATGGGACAGCTTCTCTTCCCTTGTCCATTTTTAGCGTCCTGGAGGACATTTTATGTTGCTCCTGCTGAGGTTTGGAGACAGAGCTCTTGAGAAGACAGGCCCTGGCCTCAGAGTGGTTTGTCAACTCGTCCGTGTTGTACTCAGCGGAAACTACTAACGGCGTCTACTAATATGGATTTGAAGGCGTTCTGGATGAACAATCTAGCGTTAGGAGCCAAGCATCCACACCAAAACTTGAAATCTCAATGACTATTCGCACCATCCATTCAATACCAAACCTACGTGCATTTTCAATTTCATTTGTCTTTTCATATTCATGGCTGCTTTATCCAACTTATTTGTAACTTCCTCAAGAACCAAAATATGTCCTTCAACTATTTGCAGCTCTGTTATGAGTTTAGGAAAATGACAGTGAAGTGATTCTAAGTGCCTGTCCCTGTTACTGCCTCTGCCACAAATACCTATTACATTTCTGAAACATTGTCGCTCATGGAAGACTAAGTATCTGAGATACACAGATACACCACACGTATATACATACACATACATCACATACACACACCACACAGACACATATAGCATTTACCATACATACACACCACACATATACATACACACATTTACGGCATACACACGCATACACCACACATACACTATACACATACACACATACACCACACACACATATACCATACTCGCACACACACACAACACATATACATACACACATATGGTGCGCACACACACACGCACCACACATATACATACACACATATATGGCATACACACATATACACCACACATACACCACACACACACACATACCATACTCATACATACACACACACAACACATATACATACACACATATGGTGCACGCACACACACGCACACCACACAGACACACACATATACCATACTCACACATACACACACACCACACATATACAGCACACACACACACACACACATACACACACACACACACACACACACACACACACACACACACGTCAGTCTCTACCCTTTTCCATATGTGTACCTGACAAGCTAGCCTTCCCTGGAGCCATACTCAGATTTGAAAGATCTTCCCGTTATGCATGCGCACGCTCAGCCTTAGGTTGCCTGGGTCGGAAAGCCTGCCCTCAGGAAGCTCCCCATCACCATCCTGCTAACTTCCCCTACAACCATCACCCCTGCTGTGCATCTCTCGGGCAAGGCTGCACTTGTCATTCCCCTTTGCTCGCCGTTCTCCCTCTGGCACACAGCGCTGCATCTGGCATTTACCACCCAACGACTGCTTGTTAGTTCAATAACCTAAGCCCTAACATCTCAGGGAACCTTCACCCCTGCGGATTGCACAGAATAAATCAGTAGCTTGTTGCTAAAAATCTCAGAAAGAATTGTTTCCCTATCAAAGATTTCTTTTGTATCTCCAGAGTTGTTCAGGAATATGGCAGCAGTATAACGTGAGGTAAAGAACATCTTACTTACCCATACAGGGTTTGACTGACAGCAACTGCTAACGACAACACTATGTCTTCTAAATTGTGGAAACTTCTAATTAATTCTAATTAAAGCCTTGCTTGTCTCATTTCATTGAAATCAGACATAAAACAGCAGGCAGATCAATTAAGAGCAGGGGCCGTTCTTATAAGCGCAGCCTCGCCTCGCACATCACATCCGGCCTTTAGTCTGCGGTGGTTTAGTGGCTGTGTGTTTATGTCGGTATGGTGAAGGAGGCCAGGAATGAGCTAGCGGAGCTCCGGTACCGGTTCTGGATGGGGTGGATTCTCACGTATGGGAAGGAAAGACGGACTTCCTCAGCCTTACATCTGTGTGTTGAGGGTTGGAAGGAAGCATTAGAGGAAACAGAGTTCACACTCACAGGTGTAATCCCTGCTACACAGGTAAGGCAGAATATCCAATCCACATTTCTCAAGGGGTGGTGTATCTATTACAGAAATGGGAACTATGGAAATTAGCATGAAGAATTCTTTTTTAAATTTATTTTTAGTGCATTGGTGTTTTGCCTAAACATATGTCTGCATGAGGGTGCTGAATCCCCTGGAACTGGAGTTACAGACAGTTGTGAGCTGCCATGTGGTTGCTGGGAATTGAACCCAGGTCCTCTGAGCCATCTCTCCAGCCCCAGCACAAAGGAGTTTTTGTTTTTGTTTTTTGTTTGTTTTTTGAGACTGTGTAACCCTGGCTGTCCTGGAACTCACTCTGTAGACCAGGCTGACCTCGAACTCGCAGAACTCCACCTGCCTCTGCTTCCTGAGTGCTGGGATTAAAGGCGTGCGCCACCACTATCCAGCATGAAGGATTCTTAAGTTAAAACAAAGCAAAATAAAACAATCCCCCCCCACAACAAATAGACACACCAAGAAAGAAGGCTGTCCTATGAGCCACCTCTACCTCTCCTGCGCACACACCCGACGGTTCCTTTTCTACCTGCACACCACTGCTGCTACACCCGTGATGGCTAATGGATCCAGCCTGGATGCACAGCAACAGGTAAATGGGTAATGAAAATGTGGCACACAGATGAATGGAGTTTTACTATCTGTAAGGAAAAGGGAATGACAGAATTTGGAAAATAAAATCCTCATGTTCTCTCGCGTGTGTGTGTGTGTGTGTGTGTGTGTGGGTGGGTGGGTGGGTGGGTGGGTGGAGCCTAAAAGAACTAAAGGAGACCGAAAGGAGGTGGAAAGAGATGTTGAGGATCTAGAGAGAAGGCTAAGCAGTCAAGAGATCTGGCTGCTCTTCCAGATGACTCGGGTGTTTTCCCCGGCATCCGTATGTGGGTTCAACTGTCTGTAACTCCAGTCCCAGAGGATATGGCACTCTCCTTTACCTCATGGGGAACCAGGCATGCACATGATGCCTAGAACATACATGCAGGCAAAACACCCACACGTATAAAATAAATTTTAAAATAAAATAAGAAAGAGAGATGCTGAGGAAGAGGCAGTAGGGGTTGGGATGGGGGAGGCAAAAGGATTCAAATAGCAGGAAAGCAGGGAAAAGATGAAGGGAGGATAGAGATGGGAGCAATAAGATGGGGAAGAGGAGACGGGAGGAGGAAGACAGCTAGAAGAACAACCAAAACAAACTACACTCCCATAGGATGCAATGCCACCCAAGGCTTTGGAGGCTAATAACTTTAAAAGATGAGAATGGAATTAATAGAAGCCCCTAAAAGGAAGAAAGAAGACATAACATGAAATAAGAGAATAGGAACTACAAAGGCTTCGTTAAAAAGGTTTCTTTTTGTTATTTTAACTCGTGCCTCTGTGTGGGTGTGTGCACACAAGTGCAGTACTGGGGAAAGTGAGAAGCATTGTATTCCAAGGAGCTTACGGGGTTAGGAGCCATCAGATGTGAGGCCTGGTGAGCTCAGGACTTCTGCAAAAAAGCAGTATATGCTCTTAACTTCCAAGCCATCTCCCCAGCCTGGAACTTATGCAATTTTTATTAAATTAAAATAGTGCCAATTAGTCCATAAATTCCCAATTAAATAAAATAAACTGTTAAGGAAATTTTCCTAAATATAAAAAAAAACTTGAAATTTTGGAATTTTGGGGCATATGTCAGAAATTTTATTTTACTGTATAATTCTGCTAAGAATTAATTAATTAATAGTTATAATAATACACAGTATAGAAATTGCTAGGAATTCAACTAACCCACTCTAAAAATATTTGTAAATTAAACAATTTTACAGTTTTAGTGTGTAATGTAAATAAAGTTATATTTCTGGTTATTTCTCACTCACTAATCTTTATGTTGGGCCCAATTAGGTCAGCAGGTTTGTTTCCTTTTGATACGTGCTGACGCAGACAGCAGCAACTGAGCGTGCGGTATGACTCGCTCAAATTACCCAGCTAACCATGTGGAGCCGGTTGGGAATGGAGCAGAAAGGCCTGACTCACTGCGTTGTCTTTCCAAGTTGTGAAATCTCCCTTCTTCCTGTTGACATATCTGGCTTACCAGCATATCTTCTGTACCTAGCAGAGTACTCAATATGGCACCCAACAGAGAAATACAGCCTGGACTCATATTAGCTCCCCCGCCCCCACAGAACTCATAAAGTAAGGTCAGCAAGTTAGGCAGACCTCACCAAAGGCCGTGCCTACTGGCCAATGTTGGAGATCTTCACCAAAGGCCATGCCTACTGGCCAATGTGGAGATCTTCACCAAAGGCCGTGCCTACTGGCAGATGTTGAAGACCCTCACCAAAGGCCATGCCCACTGACAGATGTTGGAGATCTTCACCAAAGGCCATGCCCACTGGCAGATGTTGGAGATCTTCACCAAAGGCCATGCCTACTGGCAGATGTTGGAAGGTGAAAAAAACCCTTCTTTGTTTTTTAAAAGGGCTATTTATTAGTAGTATATACTTGCAAGTTACTTACAAAAGAAATTAATTTTTCGTGTTTTTGGTGTGTGTGCTGTGGTACACATATGTGAATGTCTGTTTGGACATGTGTACATGAATTCCTGTACATGTGTACATGTGTACAGAGGCTAGAGGTTAGTGTCTGTGTCTTCATTGACTGATCTCCATCTCATATATTGAGGCAGGGTCTCTCACTTGAATCCAGAGCTCAGCAGTTCAACTACTCTGGCTAGCCAGGATCCCCAGCCTTTGTCTGCCGAGTACCATAATGACGAGCTGACTACCAAATCTACCTGGCTCTAGGAGGATGATGGGAATCTGAATTCTGTATTTAACATCTCACAGTATAGTTCCGTAAGAAACAAACTAGCTGAGTATAGTGGTTCATGCCTATAAAGCCAGCACTTGGAAGGCTGAGCAGGAGGCAGTAAAAGTTCTAGGCCACTCTGAACTTCAGACTGGGACCTTGTCCAAAAAGTAAGTAAGTAAGTAAGTAAGTAAGTAAATAAATAAATAAATAAATAAGAAAAAAAAGACACACCCAAAAAGAACCCAGAGGAGTTTTCCAAATCTAAATTTAAAATAAGACCCCCTCCAATAAAAATAATAGATTTTTTTCCAAAGGCTAACACTAATTAGATCACACCTGAACATCGATTACTACCTTGTGCAAATCGGAAAAGCCAAAGGGCCCAATCCGGTCAGCTTATGCTGATCAACCCATAGAGAAACTGCTCTGATCAATCATTCTATAGTCTTCTTGCTCCTGGCCTTTGCTGTCTGAAAGCTGCCACTAACTATATTCTATATGTTATATACTACACAAATTATCTATAATATATAACTATGTTTCCTCTTGATACTTGCTCTTGAATTTCATGTCTTTTTCTCAATCTTTCACTAACTTTGTGCTTGCCTGGCTGAATCCCAGTCATCTGTGAGACGTTCGCCCCTAAGGTCACAGTTCAGTAAGTAAAAAGACAATCTCTCTTGAGAGCTGCCAGTGAGCGATGTTTATATGAGATTATTTGCTATTTCTGTAGGCAATCAGTTGGCTCAGTCAGATCAACATGGCTAGAAATTCTGAAATATCCTGCTCTGCTAAGACGTCATCCCTATTAGGGATTCTGAATTTGAGCCGTTAGACCTTTGCTAACATTAAGCATGTATTTTCACAGTTCGGGGAAGATGGCTCAGTTGTTTACCATCCAGTCTAGCATAATCAGCAAGCTCAGTGAGAGACCCTGATTCAAAAAAATTAAAGTGGAGAGTGACTGGGGGGGGGACACGATATAAAACTCTTGTCTCCACGCATACCTGCACATATGTGTGCATACGCACAAACAGACATATACATACAGACACATGCATATACATACAATAAAAATAAAATGTGTATTTTCAAAGGGTATTATTATTTTTGTTTTGTTTTGTCTTGTTTTCTGAGATAGGGCCATACTAGTCCTTGCTGACTGAACACTAGCCCGGCCCCAAGCTCACAGAGACCCTCCCGGCCTCTGCCTCCTGCCTGAGTGACGTAATTCAAGTGCCATCACACCTGCTTGGGGTTATTCTTTTACGCTGGAGACCCACAGCACAGTTTGAAGGCCAGTGAGGGAATGGAGCTTAGTCCAGGATTGTCAGGCTGGGGCTGGTTCTTAGGTCAGGGGGACTCTTATGGCCGACAAGCCCCATGTATCTGAAGCCTATAAAAGCCTATGGGGCCAGAAGTTTGGTCATCCAGAATGGGCCCCAAGCTAGTGAGCCCCAGGTGGACCACACTAAAAGGAGGTGTGTGATACACAGTGGGGAAGAATAACTCCCCTGCTTGATGAGCTGCTCTGGAGCCAACTCTGACTCTATCTTTAGTGTAAGCCGCTTGTATTGGAGACCCACGAATCGCGTTTCTCCGTCTGCCTCACCTCACTTGGTGGTGTCAGGTCCAAAGCATACCCTATTTCCTCCCAAAAGGGCAGCCCCACTGATTGAGTCTGGCTGGACTACAGAAAGATTTCTGGCCGTTCGATAAAAGCTGGCATTGCTCAGGAGCTTGTGAATGGACTCCCTCTGTTAAAAGAAGTTATTTCCCTTGGCTCTGGAAGAAGGAAGATGTTTCTCCATAAACCTGGGGGTGCTGATGGAGGGAGATAGAGACAGAGACCCACACTGGAGTGCAGGACTGAGCTCCCAAGGCCCAAATGAGGAGCTGAAGGAGGAAGTCAGGACCGCGAGGAGTGCGCCCACCCACTGAGACCGCGGGGTTGGTCTAATGGGAGCTCACCAAGGCCAGCACGACCTGGACTGAAAAAACATGGGATCAAACGGGACTCTCTGAACATGTCGGACAATGAAGGCTGACTGAGAAGCCAAGAACAATGGCACTGGGTTTTGATCCTACCGCATGTACTGGCTTTGGGGAGCCTAGTCTGTTTAGATGCGCACCTTCCTGGACCCAGATGGAGTGGGTCGGACCTTGGACTTCCCACAGGGCAGGGAACCCTGACTGCTCCTTGAACTGGCAAGAGAGGGGGAGGGGAGTGGGGAGAGGGGGAGGGAAATGGGAGGTGGGGAGGAGGTGGAAATTTTTAATAAAAAAAAAAAAAAAAAAAAAAAACCCTGGGGTTGCATATAAAAACCCTGACTCGCCGGGCGGTGGTGGCGCAGGCAGAGGCAGGCGGATCTCTGTGAGTTCGAGACCAGCCTGGTCTACAAGAGCTAGCTCCAGGACAGGCTCTAAAGCTGCAGAGAAACCCTGTCTCAAAAAAAAAAAAAAAAAAAAAAAAAAAAACCCTGACTCCCACAGTCCCTGTTAGGAATATTTTCTAACACGAGCTCTCTGTCGACGCAAAAATCCCAATCAAGCCGAATCAAAACAAGCCGAATTAAAGATATCCAGGTTTAATAGAACTCTTGCTCTCGGGTGGCCCCAAGGGGAACCGGGAAGCCGCCAACGAGATTGGTGGGGGGTGGGAGGTGGGGGGGGGGACCACGTGTTGACTTTCTGGGGAGCAGTTTAAATAGACTGGGAGAGTGGTCCTTAACTCCTCTGGGGAGATGTCAAGGTGCAAGGGGCACAGGGGCTGGGCTTCCAAAGATGGAGGCCAGAGACCGGGATTTACAGTCCCTATATAGTATATTTCTCAAGAGCACCCCCCCCACCCCAGCATTCTGGCCTTTCTCACCTTCCCCTCTGCCTTACAGCCCCAGGCTACTGAGTGCACAGACTTCCCTCCCCGCAGCTTCTCATCTTCCCTATAATCCAAGTGATTTTTTCCACTCCCCACTTCCCTAGCCCTGGCCATGGTCAGTCTTCTGCTTTTTCTCAGCTCTGGACTCTTCCAGATGCCTCTGGATGTTCTCTCTGATTCACAGTAAAAGCCCGTCCCCCATCGTGGAGCTATTTTGGTGGCTTCTTGACTGCACCCCTGTATGCAAGTTGCCAGGGCTTCTTAGCCAGTTCGTTACGCACTGTATACAGGAGGTGCATTATGCCCAGAGGCCACGTAAACTTACGTTGCAGAGACGCTTCTCACGTAAGAGGAACGGAGAAATTCACTGCTTTAATTATGCCAATACAAAGGGTAAATTATGTCCAATAAATTTATTTGCCTAAAACTCAATTCCTCTTGTCACAACAAGTCAAAATGAAGAAAAAAATAGGCCTTGAAAACATTTTTTTTTTTTTTTTTTGGTTTTTTCGAGACAGGGTTTCTCTGTAGCTTTGGAGCCTGTCCTGGAACTAGCTCTTGTAGACCAGGCTGGTCTCGAACTCACAGAGATCCGCCTGCCTCTGCCTCCCGAGTGCTGGGATTAAAGGCATGCGCCACCACCGCCCGGCTTGAAAACATATTTTATAGATAGCTGCCATCTGTCTCAATGGGACCATGAAAAGCCTGCTCAAGAATTAAACTGTGATCCTGATTCTTGTCTCCTGCTCATCCCTCCCTGTTTTTCATGTGTCTCTGGGGGGCAAGACTTTCTCTCTTAGCAGGCGATTGCACCTTCTGTAAGTTAGGAGAAACTCAGGGGAACCTGAGGTCCTCCAAGTCAGCAAAACAGAGGGCGTTCTTAGATGTTGGTGAGGGCTGTCACTTCCACTACTCAGAGTAAACTAGACCTGTGTTTATACCACTCCCTTGTATGTGTGTGTTATGCATGTCTATGTGTTGTGTGCTGTGTATGTGTGTATATGCATGTCTATGTTTTGTGTGCTATGTGTGTGCTGTATGTATGCATGTCTATGTATTGTATGCTGTGTGCATGTATGTGTGTGTGTATGTTGGGTCCACGGGGGTCACGCAAAGATAGGGGACAGACCATTAAAGTCTATTAAACCAGAAGCAAACTTTAGTCCAGAGAAAGAAAAAAAAATCTCCATGGAGCACAAAAAGCTTATGAGCTAGCTGAGTCCGCAGCCAGAAATGGGCTCATGTGACTGTGGCAAAGGGCTGTTTCTGAACGTCCCTCTTTATAGAAAGAAGCAAGCATTAGGCATAAACAAAAGATTTTTTTTTCAATCTCAAGGTAAAACATTCAAATGGCCCTTTTTTGCACCTTCCATTAACAGAGCTTTTTAGTTAAATTAGTATTTAACTAAATTGTATTTAGCCCATTGTTTCTCTCTTGCACTCTCTGATGGTGTTTACCAAGGCTCTTCGCTCCCCTGATACTGCCTGTTTTTGCTTAGTAGAGAAGGGTATGGGACAATGCACGACCAAAAGTCAGGTACATCCCATCGTTTAAAAGTTAACTCAGTCCACATCAGTTGCTGGTCATGAGTGGCTGGGGGTTATCTAAAAGCTGACCCTCAGTCTGCAGAGTGACTCTCAGTTTGCAGAGGGCCGCTTCAGCCTTAGACAGAGCTATGGGTTGTAAAGCAAAGTAACCCACTGTTAATAGTTAATCCTTAAGCTTCTGAGAAAGCTGCTGACAGCCTGTTCTCATCATCCTAGGCTTACAACTTTATATTTCTTAACTTCTACATTCCTATTTCTGGAACCCACGTTTCTATTTTCTTATTCTTGGGCTCTTCGTGTATAAGCATGTCTATGTGTTGTGTGGTTGTGTGTGTGCTATGTGTGTGGTGTGTGCACATGTGTGTGTGGTATGGTTTGTGTATTCATGTGTTTGTGCATGTGCATGTGGATGTTCCAATCAGGATCTCACGCATTTGAGGCAAGCCTTCTACTACTGAGCTACACCCACAGCCTTCACTGTCTTCCTTACACTCTCAGAGAAAGCCAAAGTCATCTAATGCCGCCAGCTGCCACTTTCCAGCCCCTTGGCTTCCAAAGGCCAGTGTCTTAGTGCAGCCGGGGGGAAGAAATAGCTTGTGTGGAGGTGTGGGGAGACATTCTCATCTTTCCTGCAGGCCTTCTTGACTCAGCCACACTCTGCCAATACTGCATGTTCCTCACCAGAAAGCATTAAGAACGTGTTTGGACAACGAGTAAAAATATTACACAAAATAAGTTCCTTATTTCCCATGCTTCAAAAGACGTCTGTGTGGGGAGAGAAGCTCTCCCTGTGTTTTTTTTTTTCTTTTTTATTGTTTTTATTGAGCTATACATTTCCCCCACTCTCCTTCCTCCCTCCCCTCCCTATGCCTTTAATATGTTTTTGCTGTCTTTTGAAAGGGGGACCCCTTAGAAAATGAGCAGGAAGTAAAGGGCAGCAAAATAGGAGAACCACTTCGTAGCCAACTAAGTCACATGACACTCTGCCGGGCACATTTGCCTGCGTAGTCAAATTCATCCCTTCACGGCTTCCTCTAGCCCAGGCGGGCCTGCAACGGACAGAGGTCCTCCTCCTGGGTCTGTCTCCTGAAACCACAACCTGAGCCCCACGCCTGCTGAGTACACGTTCTTTACCCGACCCATGAGAGCATGAAAATCTCACACATGTTTATGGGATATCACGTGACATTTTAATAGACACGTGTATTCTATGTTTATGTCAGGTTCAGCACACATAGCTCCTCCACCTCATTTCTTCATAGTGATTATATTCAAACTCCTTCCTTCTGTTTCCTTTACACAGGGTTTGGTTCTTTTCTATAATCCCCTGCTTTGCAAAGTTCTTTTCTTTTGTAAATTTGCACTTATTTATTTAGTGTGCATGTGTGCGTGCACCCAACTGCACATGCCATGGCATGTATGTGGAGGTCAGAAGACACATGTCACGGCATGTATGTGGAGGTCAGAAGACACATGTCACGGCATGTATGAAGTCATAAGACACATGTCACAGCATGTATGAGGTCATAAGACACATGTCACAGCATGTATGAGGTCAGAAGACACATGTCACGGCATGTATGTGGAGGTCAGAAGACAGTGTGCAGTAGTTGGTTCTTTTCTTCCTCTGAGTGGATCCCGGGAATCCAGCTGAGGCTGTGAGACTTAACAACCAGCACCTTCAGCTGCTGAGCAGTCACAGGCCCCAGAACATCCATCCATTTCTTGGTAGATGGTGGGCACCTTCCTCTAGCCCTCTCTCCCATAGATATTTATAAAATGAATGATCTCCTTCATCCTTGCTCAGCCTCCATGTGGGAGACAGAACAGTGTCCTTATTTCCATTTGCAGGTGGCTTTCAGTCAGAAACAGGGATGTTCGGAGCCCATCTGTCTAGATCTGTGATTCCGCTACGGTACAATGAGGAACTTGCTCCCTGACCCACAGAGGATCACCAGGAACAGGGTTAATAAGGAGCAAAGCTGACTCTCACCAAAGACATGTTTGTCCCAATGGCTTTTAAGCACGTGCAGTTAGCCCAAGATGGAGGACTTCTGATGGTGTACATCAAGACTCACAGACAGGCTCCGCTCTGTGCAGTACGTAAGGGTCTGCTTACATCCCCGTGTTCAATAAGATGGGGACAGTCTGGTGCAAGAGGTCCATGGGTCCCCTCCTGTCAGTCAGGAGCTCTGGGTCCAGATCTTTGATCCAGCTGGATGACTGCTCCATAAATGATCTTCTACACTAACTTTCCCATTTGCCAGGAGGAGCCTCGCATAGGGAAGAAGGGAAATCACTGCTCTGTTTGTCCTTGTTGAAAGTTCTGTGATAGCCTGCGGCAGAAAGGCCGAAGTGTCTACCCTTGCTGCTTTTGCTGCACTAACGGATTTGCCTGGAGTTGCTCCTGCCCCGAGACTAGCCCCTCAACAAGGCCTCTGCTGTGGAAGCGGAGTCAGTGAATTCCAGGGTTAACAGATTTCAAAGGTTTGAGGATTGAGCAGGTCTGGTCTAGTTTCTGCTGGCTGAAAGGACTAACTGTGCAGAGCGGCCACCCACTGACTGCCTGAGGGGTTAGATTCAACAGGGATAAGGGAAGTGTTTATTCAAGGTCGCCTGAGCAAGGACCCTATCCTCTGGACTGTAGCCAAGACCTAAACAGCTACACCATGCATCCCAGAAGGTGTCAAGGAGGATCAGTCTCTGAACAGACAGGTAGGAAAATGCCAAGCCAGGTGGGACTGGCCAGCACTCTGTTGGCAAGCCCTTAATAGTGCTTATCAGATGATCCAGAAAAGGTAGAAGAATCAGAGGCTAACAGCCTCAGGGAGGCTGTTTGGAGAATTAGAAAATGGCCAAAAGAGTTTGCAGATGAAATCAGCTTGGGGAGGGAGAGAAAAGGAAGTGGAAAGCAAAGTTCCTATAAACAGAAGACTTCTTGATGCATGAACAGCCAAACGAAACACCAGACATCTACCGGTCACGCTGCGGCCTGAACTAAGGTACCGACAGTCGCTTGTCACAGGAAACTATGCTAGATGCAAAAAGGAAGGCTTAAATAAACCTAATAAAATACGCAAAGAAAGCACAGGAAAACAGCAGGAAATAAACCAAGGGGAAGTCTCTGCTCAGTGTCTCCTCAGCTGACCCGGCAGCCTGCCCTGAGGTAACCCCGCTGTCCTGGTCTCTCTTACCCACCAACAGGCACTGTCTGGGTATTTTCTATCTTATGTCATAGCCCCACCCCACCCCCACCACCCCTTTACCCAGATTTCACTTTCCAAGGTTTCAGGAGACAGCCAGCCAACCGGTTCCAAAAGCACTAAATGGAAAATTCCAGACACAAACAACTTTAAATTTTTTAAAGTTTTAAATTTCTATCCTAGTATATTACTATATATTTTCTATTTTATTAGTGGTTACTGCTATTACTCTCTTAGTGTGTCTACTCTGTAAATTAAAGTTCATCATGTATAGAGGAGAATATAACCATGCAGAACTACATTTAAACAGTTCTCGTAGGAGTCTGTACTATCTGTGGCTTCAGGCATTCATTGGAGGGTGGTCTTAAGACATACTCCCCAAAGACAAGGGGGGTTCCTGCACTCTGCCCTTCCACCGTAGTGAAACGAAGCTTCATGACGGGAGCACTGGGAGGGCAATGAGGCATTAGATGTAGGTCTGCTGTAAAGAACTCGACTGTCCTTCAGCATCTCTTCTCCTCTCTGGCACCTCTGGTGTGGCCTGGAGCTTTCTGTTGTTCTTTTCAGCTCAGCTCTTCTTATACCTGTGAGACTTCCTGAGCCAAGGCCTTGTTCTACACTGGGACAGCAGGCTTGCAAGACCCGGGTCCCTGGGAATCCCGTGGCATTGTGTCACTATTTCAGGCCTGAAGCAAATATCCACCTTTGAATTCGATGCAAGCAGGAGACTCTGCCTTTGTGGGGTTTAAGCCATTGTTATTTGGGGATTTAAAGTCTTAGCACCTGTGCTGGTTAGGGCGACCTGTCAAGTGCACGCAGCCTAGAGTCACCTGGGACTGGATGTGGGAAGACTCAGCCCATTGCGGTGGTGCCATTCCCCAGGCCAGGGTTCTGAACTATGTCAGCGTGGAGAAACGGGGCCCTAGCACAAGCAAGCAAACAAGTGTTTGCCCGTGTTTCTCTGTTCTTGTCTGCGGGTGTGATGTGACTACCTGCCAGCTTCTGCCCTTCTGACGTCCCCACAGTAAAGCACTCAAACGAACCTGTGCTCCTAGCTGCTTTCTGCCAGAATGCTTCATCACAGCAAGAGAAACAACTGGAACAGAACCCCAACGTTTTCCCACAAAGACTCGGTTTTAAAATAGCATGTCGTCTTTGAATTATATCTAAACATAAATATTATAATATGTAAACATTATATATATGAATATATATGTGTGACTATATATATATATATATATACTTATTTTCCTTGGCTCTCCTCTCTGCCTCTCAAATGCAGACACTGCTACAATATGAGCAGGAGCACGGTTCGTCAGCTGTGCAGACGGAAAAGCACGCATGGCCTAAGGCCAGCAGACACTCCTAACTCTCTGACATGAAGAAGGCTGGCACAGAGTCTATGTAAGAGAACAGAAGGGGCAGAAGAGGCCCACAGAATCATCAAGCAAGAAGAGGCACGGGAGGGAGGAACTGAAAGTCATTGTGGAAAACATCTGATTGCCATAGACTCTGGGCTGTGTGAGAACTATGGGGTAGCTGAGAGGAACTCAACACTCATTTGTATATTCTCTAGACTAGGTGTGTTCAAGCTGACTTCCTGCTTAGACTGTGTTGCCTCTGGTCATGGGTGAAATCGTGACGGTTTTCCAGATCCTACGTCTTCCTCTATTGCTCTCCACATTATTGTTTTGAGGCAGGGTCTCTTACTGATGTCTTAGTTTGGGTTTCTATCACTGTGAAGAGACACCATGACTATGGCAACTCTTATAGGGAGAACATTTAATTGAGGGACTCACTTACAGTTTCAGAGGTTCAGTCCATTATCTTTATGGTGGGGAGCATGGAGGCATGCAGGCAGATGTGCTGAAGGAGTAGCTGAGAGTCCTCATCTTGCAGGCAACAGGAAGTCAACTGAGACACTGGGTGGTATCCTGAGCATAGGAAACCTCAAAGACCACCCCTGCAGTGACATACTTCCTCCAACAAAACCATACTTACTAATAGTGCCACTCTATGAGATTATGGGGGCCAATTATATTCAAACTACCACACTAGAGCTTGCTGATTTAGCAAGTCAGCCCCCAGGATCTCTGCTCTCCCCAGCACTGGGCTACAGAGGTGTGCCTGACTGGAGTTTTATGAGCTGGGGATCAAAACGCAGGTCTTCATGCTGTACAGCAAACACTTACCCCACCCCCACCCCGTCATCTTCCCAGCTGTAACTCACGAGGACTCAAGCAGAATTTGGAGACTGGTTGATGGGTGTATTTTACACAGATAGGAAACAAAATAAAATTGGATTATTTTCCTTGGCGGCTATGTATACTTAGCTAATTCATGATACCCTTGGACTCTGCATGAATCCTAGGTGGTCCTCCAATGTATGATCTTCCTAACCATGCTTCTGGAGTTCGGGGATTACAGGCATGCATCATGTCCAGATTTTAAAACAAAACCCCCAAACACAATAAAACACAAAGGATCAAAGTAAACTTAAAAAAGAAGTTCCCACAATTCCATCCTATAACAATTATTAATACACACACACACCTCTTTCACCTTTGGTCCTCTGCAAAAGATTTATGTACTTCCGAGTTCAAAGGAGACAGGCATGGTGGCATACCTCTACAGTCTCAGCACTTGGAAGTTTTAGGCAGGAGGATCAGGAGGAGTTCAAGGTCACCCTTAACTCTACAGTAAATCTAAAACCTCATCTCAAAAATAAAACAAAAAGAAAATAACACCAACAATAGCAAGAGCAGAGGCCAGAACACAAACAAGCAAGACCTTTACTTCCTCGGTAAGCTCTCAGTCAGTATGGCATGACTGCATAGCCTTTTCTTAGTGGGTTGGTAGGGTTTTTCCTCACCAACCTCCTATTCCTTAGTATCGGAACAGCCTTTTGTGTGGTGGTGTAATAAAAGATGATGAACATCTTGTTAAAACAGCTTCTACTGTGTTGATGGAGAGAGGGCCTGCTTTTCGTCCCGGCCACCCGGCTAGCTTACACCTGAAATAACTAGAATCCTAAACACCAGTGTCGTAGGGAGACTCTCCCCTTGTTTCCTTCTCTCTAGACATAGTCTTTTCTTAAAAGCCTGTAAGGCCCAGGAGTGTGTGTGTTTCAGTGATCTTTTACGCGAATTAATTAACTAACCAATTGTGGTTTGGAGGGCGGCACGTGTGTGCCACGACACACGTGTGGATGCCAAAGGAAAACCTGCAGGAATCAGTTCTCTCTTTCCACCATGTGGGTTCCAGGGATTGAACTCGGGTCATCAGGAATGTTGATAAGCACCCACACCTACTTACCGGCCCTTGATGACTTTGTGGAAAAATTTGAGACACGGTCTCATTACAGCTAAAACTTGCACTCCTCTTGTCTCTGCCTCCAAAGCACCGAGATTGCAGCAGCTCTTCACATGCAGGCCAATGACTGCTAAAATCCGCCTTCTGAGCTCTCGCCTCAGCCACAGCTGTGCCCACCTAACGCCCTCGCTGTCTTATCTACACGTCTAACAAGCATCTCAAATTCAACACACTCAGCAAAGAATGTTTGAGTTTCTCCGTCCCCAAACTGTTTCTTCTCCAGGATTTTTTCTGTCTCAGGTAGGGGAGCCACCTTCCTTCCAGTGAGCAGATCAAGACTTAAGCTCACACAGTTCTGCCCCTTTCCCTCGTTCCTGCATCCAACGCATCATCTCCAGTGTGCCAGTGAGCGCATGGAAGTCAGAGGACAGCCCTGGGTACTGTCCACCTTATCAAAAATGATTCAGGATCCCTCATCACTCTGGATCTCATTAAAGTACCTTAGGCTTGCTGGCTACTGAGACCAGGGATCTGTCTGCCTCCACCTCCCCGGAGTTAGGACTACAAGTATGTGCTACTATACCTGGTGTTTTTCATATGGCTTCTATGGATCAAACTCAGGTTCTCATGCATGCGGTGTTGGTACTTTCCCGACTGAATTATCTCCCCAGCCCTGAATTAACAAATCAGTAACTTCGAAACGGATTTCAAATTTGTCTATTTTCCTCCATCTCTATTGCTAACAACAGGCTAAACTGTCATCAAATCTCACCTGGATTTTGATGCTAGACCAGCGCTACTCTCTTCTTTCCTTCCTTTGAATTCCTTTTCAATTCATTGTTCTCTACTAAGAACCCAGAAGAGAGCTATGCTTCTTGGCCTACTGAAGCGGTGACTGGTAAAGAATGACCCAAGGGGAAGAGCAGGCCACAACACCTGCTCCCCGCGTGAGCTTCGGTGTGCTCTCATGTGTACCTTATCCACACATACGGTGCTAACGTTTCCCCCTTAACTATCCTGCTCATGAAACAACGATATTTTTGAATAAACAACTCCCTTTCCCCGATAATGATGTTTGTGTGTACATATATAAACATGGGTAAGTGTGGATAAAGTCTAGAAATCTAGGAAGGTGATTAAGAAATTATATCAGGTGACAAAGAATGAAGAAGGGGCAAAGGGCTTACGTGGAAAAGGGCGAGAGCCACAGAAACACTTCCTTGACAGAATGCTGCAATAGGGCTGGGGGGATGTGTCAGCAGTTAAGAGCACTTCGTGCTTTTCCAGAGAACCGTATTTTGGTTCCCGGGCACCCACGTCAGGGGTCTCACAAACACCTGTGTCCCAGTTTGCTGGTGACTGCTGTGATAAAGATCACGACCAGAAACAACTTGGGGAGACAAAGGTTCATCTGACTTACGGGTCACCATCTATCTTTGAGGGACGACAAGACTACAACTCAAGGAGAGGGCAGGAACTGCTGAAGCAGGGGCAGTGGAGGGCGCTGCTCCCTGGACTGCTGTCCTCAGCTTGCCCAGCCTGCGTCCTCACACACCCCAGGTCCGCTTACCCAGTGTGGTTCCACCGGCGCTGGCTTGGGCTCCTCCACATCAAACATTAATCAAGAAAATGCCACACAGGCAAAGAGGGCAAACTGATGGAGGCGTTTTCTCAATTGAGGTTCCTGCTTCCCCGATGGTGGCTTGTGACAAGTTGGCAAAACCAAAACAAATAATAATAATAATAAAAAAAACCCTCTCAGACTAAAGCAGCAGCGTAAAAGTCCAGCTCCAGGGAACACCCTTCTCGGGCCTCCTCAGGCGTCTCAACACACGGGATTCATTCATAGACACACATACATTTTAAAATGAATATATCAGAAATCCAGAATATGCATGTGTGAAAGTATCATAAAACATTAAAATAGCATAACGGCATCTAACATATGCTGATATTAAAGTTCAAACATAAAACAACCTCATTTGTATTCTCCTTACTCCCATCTCTGGAATCCTGCTTGTGTTTATATCGACATGTCTCATTATATTATTGTTGTTGTTGTTGTATTTTGAAGACATGGTCTCACACTTGGCTTTGGCTGGCCTAAAATTTGCTGTGTAGACCAGGCTGGCCTCCAACTTATAGAAATCCACCTGCCTCTGCCTCCTTAGTGTTAGGATCAAAGGTGTGTATCACCAAGCCTAGCCTACTACGTCTCACCTAAAAAAATTATGTATTTTTTTCTGTGTGTATATGTGTTTTGCCTGCACACATGTCTGTGCACTGTGTGCATTCCTGATACTGAGGAGGCCCCAGGAAGAATCAGATCTCCTGGAACTGGAAGCACAGACAGCGGTAACTCACCATGCAGTGCTGGGAACTGAACCTTCTTCCTCTAAAAGAGCAGCCAAGGCTCTTTACCTCCGAGCCACTCCAGTCTCTCAGACGGTATTCTAGGGTTTTCTTTTTTTATATATCTAATTGGATTCATGAGCTATTTCCTTTAATTTACCTTCTAATTCACTAATTCGTTCTCTGCTCAATGCTCTATTAAGGTTTTCTTCCATTTCCGTAAATACATTTTTGATGTTCCTTTCCAAATCCATTTGCTTGTTTCTATAGCAACTGGTTCCTGCTTCTTCTTTTTCTTTTCACATTTAAACACAACACTACCTTAGCAATTCTTTTCTATTATTCCATTAATTCTTGTTCTTATGGGAAGACTCTCCTCTGGGATGCTTTCTCATGAGACATCTTTTCCTGTGTGGTTTCTGAGTTTTTATTCGTGAAGTGATCTGTAGTACTTGTTTTCTCTCTGTGCCCCACATTCCTTGGGCTGTGTAGACAAACTTCCAGGAGGACAGGCCCACTTGCTGTGAGGGCTCAGAACTAGCCATTTGTCCAGTTAGAATGTTCTAGTTTCTGGGTTATAGAGGAGGTAATTCCTTGGCTTTTACAGGGATCTCTTCTCACGCAGATGGTGTGTGTGTGTGTGTGTGTGTGTGTGTGTGTGTGTGCGCGCACGTGCGTGCTCAGGTGCAGGTGCCCTCGGAGGTCAGAGTTGTCAGATCACACCAGAGCTAGAGGGGTTGTGAACCACCTGACCACAGAGTTAAGAATTAAACTTAGGTCCTCTGCAAATTAATCTTTGGGTGATCTCTCCAGCCAGCCAAAGTTCTCTTTTCGGCTCTATTTATTTAAAGAATTTAATCTCCAAACACTAACATGTTCTGAGGCCTAGGAAGTTGGGGCTTCAATGTATACATTTTGAAGTAAATAATTCATCACATAATAATGACAGAATGGTTTCTGTTGGCTACCTTTTATCTGGAAGTATCTATTAAACCACATTGCTAGTACACCTGTCTACTCTGGGGGTTCCTTCATGATGCTAGGTGATTTCTAATGGTAATACTTGTTCTTTTTGTTTCAAAATGAGCAAAACTCACCTTCTGTGAAAGCTTGGAGGAAGGTATCCACCTCACAGAGCCCTTTCTCATCCTGGCTCCTACCTTTTCCTACATCCTTGCCTCACCAAAGGACAATTGCAGCATCCCTCCTAAGAACATGTCTGTCTTCCCTGTGCATGGCTTCACATGTGGTTTATAGCTGTTCATTGCACTGTTAAATGTTCAACAAGCATCCTTAGGGCAAGTCTCCATGTGGCTTGTCTTTGCATCCTCATAGTTTTTTACTCAATCAATATATTTTGAAGGAATAAGTGAGTGGCATAACAGAAAAACTGGTGATTTATCTATTAGCCCTCAGATTAATAACTGATTAATTTAAAGACACTGGGTGCCTAGTGTAACTTTTTCTGGCTTATTAAGGTAAATGTTTGGGAAGGCTGCTCTGTGGGCAGAGGAAACGTAATGATTCTGGACCTCTATCTAGGTAGGTGGACATCTCAGGAAGAGAATGGGCGACAAGCAGTTATTACAGCGTTCTGTAGCCCACGCGCAAATAGTCTGCAGCACATGCAAAAAGGGTCAGGATTTTCCCTAATTCCGGTGACTTACCTGATCACTATAGAAAGTATTTTTTAAAAGATGCATTTGTTGATTTTTTTTTTAAAATCCATGCTCCATGTGTTTGCTTGCCTGAGTTTATGTGCACTGCATGCATGCAGGAGCCCTTGGAGGCCAGATCCCCTAGAACTGGAGTTTCAGGGAGCTGTGAACTGCCTGGCATGCTAGGAGACAAACTTGGGTCCTCTGCAAAAGCAGGAAGTAAACTTAACCACTGCTTCCTCCCTTGCCAGCCCTATATAAAGTATTTTTCTAAATTTATAGTCAGGATGTGCGTCCGCGCGTGTGTGTGTGCGTGTGCGTGTGCGTGTGCGTGTGTGTGTGTGTGTGTGTGCGTGCATGCATGTGTGAAAGTCAGAGGTCAGCTCTGTGGCATCAGGTTCTCTCCTTCCCTTTTACAGTCCTGGAAACGGAAGTCAGGTTGTTGGCGATCATGACTGGGTCCTCAGGCTTACACGCTGCTCTGTACCAGTATCCTCTTAAATTGAAGCATCCCCTCCTGCAGGGAAGATCTTTAAAGGGGAAGGTAAACAACTCAAAATACCTTCAGGAAGTCCCTGAAGTTGACCAGATTCACGAGGCCTCTCCCTGTCAGAGTAAGCAATAAAAGTTTGGAAGACTCTGAGTCCAGACCAGCTGCTTACATGAAGCAGAAACCACCGGAGCTGCTTAGAAGAGCTTCAGACCAGCTGAGGCGCTTGGAAAGGACGCTCTCCAACTTGCTGAGCTGCCTGCAGGCTGTGCGGTGTGCTCCAGGGTCCCGTTGAGCTGTCACCCATGCTGGGGTGAGCTTTGGTGATGCAGCTGTCTTGGAGTCATTTCTGCTTCTGTAAATTACCCTTCACCCACACTCTTTTAATAATCTCAGAAAAGGTCATTGGGTCACCAAGTTGGGCTTCGGTGATATCTGCTTTGGTCTGTGATAGGTTTCCTATCTGGTGGTGGGTAGACCTGTGTGCCACAACTCTCCCAGAGAGAGTTTGCCACACAACACATGCCAAGCACTTTGACCCACTGAACCATCTTGCTGGTCCCTACATAAAGCATCTGAAAGTCGACAGAAGTAAATGCATTCTGATTTTGTTTCTCCCATTTCCTTTAAAGGGAGTTCCCAGAATTTGACTCTTGTTCTGAATGATGTCTTTATAACCAACTTCCTCTGTTGACAAGAGACACAGTGCATTTCCGCAGCTGTGGGTACTGCAGAAGAGAGAAGCCGTTTCAAATGTTTCGTTATTTAAGGTCTTTATGCACGGTTTTTAAAGTTCAAGACTTTTAACTTTATCTCACGTATAGCTCTTTATAATAAAACAATGTGCAATTATATCCATATACTATCTCCATATAACAAAAGGCACAGCTCTATGTAATAAACACAGGGATACTAATATATAATTGTATCTCTACAACACACCACTGCAGTGTTTGCTTGTTTTAACTTCTACTCTTTTGTCTTATTTTGCTTTAAAGTACTTATCAGCCAAGGCCTGATCATTTACTGGGTAGGTCTGGCTTTTGGGTGATGAGTTTTCCTATTTTAGTTTTGAATTAACAAGCAGAATGGGCAGCGTGGTTCTGTGCCCCTGCCCTGCTGGTGATCCAGCTGCTTCTATTGCACCAACATTGCTTTCTGCTGCCCACTCAGATGTCACCAGATGTCCCAAAATGTCCTTCATAGGTTAAAGGACCCCTTGCATGACTATAGTTTTTAAATGTTCTCATTATTTTTATTTTTAATTTGTGAGGGGCCCACACGTGTGTGCATGCGCCTTCAGAGGCCGGGCGAGAAGAGGGTGTCAGATCCCCTGCTGCTGGTGTTCTGGACAGTTGTGAGCCTTCTGACGTGGAGACTGGGAACTGAACTTCAGTCCTTTGGACAAACAGGAAATGCTCTTAGGCGATGAGCCCGCTCTATAAAATATTTGTATTCCTCCAGAGGAAGTCGCATATCGTTATATCATGGCTTACAACGTTTCTGGCTTTGAACACTTACATTCAAAGGCATAACCTTTATTAAAACATAGCTTTTAAAGTGCTCAAAGAGTTTTTAAAAATGCCATCAAGGGTGCTCCAGTGGCGCAATCGGTTAGCGCGCGGTACTTATAAAAATGCCATCAATCATAACGCGGCCTCGATAAGAAACTATATTAACGGCATCGAGTCTCAAGAAATATGACTGCACGCCTTTAATCCCAGCACTCGGGAGGCAGAGTCAGGTGAATCTCTGAGTTCGAGGCCAGCCTGGTCTACAGAGTGAGTTCCAGGACCGTCAAAGCTACACAGAGAAACCCTGTCTCAAAAACAAAAAGAGAAGAAAAGAAGGAAAAACAAAAGAAATATAAAATGAAGAAACATTGTAATTGTCAAGTGTTAAACGCAGTAGTCTAGCTCTCCATGACACGATGTTTATGCCAGCAGGTCATGCCTGTGTTCTGATCAATTCTCTCTTTTACCATCCTGCAATCCCCAGTCAAGACTTACTCATTTCCTCCCTAAATATCTTTCCAACCTGGGCATTATCCTCTTCTCCTGGGCCACCACAATCCAGCACTACAGAGGCCTCCAAAGCGGCCCAGCCCAAGGTAGACTTTGACTTCCTAACGGTTGGGGGTAGAGAGGTGGTAGAACTGTCAGAGGGAGGCGGACATTTCTCCCCATGAGACACTCTTGGTGAGATTGTCCCTGAGGCTGGAGAATCTGGCACTGATGTAGGTTAGTAGGCTGCTGTGCCGGTACTCAATGCTGGGCGAGATGAGGCACACCAGGAGCAAGGGAAGGCACAGGGGATGGGAAAAGCTGTCTCACCGTGTGTGTTTGCATCTTACACCTCTATCACTTCCCTGTGGATCTGAATTCCCACCTGGTTCCTGCAGCACGGGTCTGTGGGTGGTAGATTTCTCGGCTTTAGATTGCCAGCGGAAGTCCTTTATACCGATAGGCATGGCATCTGTGGTGTTGAAGATGTCGCGTGTCCTCAGGCTTGGTGACGAGTGTCTTCACCCACGGAACTGTCTCTCCAGCCTGCTCTCCAGTACTCCACAGCTCACCTCCATCGTCCCTGCTTTCTAAAGCCTACCAAGCAGTCTTATGATATCTACTTTTCTGCATGCCATTTCTGAGCTCATTTTTACGGCTGTTTTTCCTCTAGTCATTAGCCATAACCTCCCCACTTCTTTGCAGGTGCCCTAATCTGTTACTTGTATTTATTTGGGGTGCTGGAAACGGAAATTAGGGCTTTGCCCATGGGAGGCTACTGCTGTCCCAGCAGCAACACTGCTAAATTTGGATTGGGTCCCTGCGATTAACTGTTACAGTGTTCAATACTGGGTTCATTTGAAGTGTGTGCATGCTCTTCTGACACATAGTTCCACTCTTACAGAAATTTAATCCTTTTGAAGCTTCCTTACGTGTGTATGGGGGGGGGGCATGTGTATATGTTGTGTAAAGATAAATGTGTGTATGCATGTGTGTGCTTCTGTGTGCGTACACATGTGTGCCTATGTGCATGTGCATGCATACATGTGTGCTCGTATGTACACATGCAGAGGCCAGAAAAAGATGCTTTTCACTATTGCTTTCTGACTTACTTGCACTGGCACAGGTCCGATGTAGAACCAGAAGTTCACCCTTTGGGTTAGGTGGTTGGCCAGTGAGCTCTCTTGTTCCTGCCACCCCCATGCTAGAATTATAGGCACTTGAAGCCATAGCTGGTTTCTTGTGTGAATGCTGAGGATTTGAACTCATATTCTCATACTTTCAAAGAAAGCACACTTACCCATTGAGCCGTCTCTCCAGAGACTTCCTTTTTAGCTTCAGGACATGGAGCCTCTAGGGTTGACGTGAGAAGCTTGTCCCGAGGAGTCTGCTCAGGGCCCCGTGTATCACCCTTTTCATCTGCACTGGTGGCAGTGAGGACCACTTCCAGCCTGAGTGTGCTCCAAGAATTGTCTGTCTGCAGCACTGCGGTGGCTCCTTCCAGAACTCACCGTGCATCTGCCTGCATTGCTCCAGCCCTCTGGCCTCTGTGCAATTCTGCTAACAGCTCCCAGGCATCCTGACATCTCCACCTTTTTGAACCCCCATCTCGCTCTCTTCAGCTCCGTGGGGCTGAACAGCAGCTTGAGCTCTCCGTCCAGGCAAACAGCTGGAGAAGCCACAGCTGTTACTTTAACTCACTCCCAGCCCCCTTAGGAACCACAGTCCTGTGTGTGCCAGCCCAGGCCCCAGGCATTTTCGGCTTTATATTGAAGCCAGGTTTTCTAGCTGTTCATGCTAGGACAGCCCTCCTAACAGTGATCCTCTGTAACTAGACACAGAAGCCCCTTGTGGTATAGTTTTACATCTGCTTCTCTGGACTCCAGACATCATTTCCGTGACCATGGGTGGTTTGGGCTCGGGACTCCCACACCATGCCATGCTGGAAATGTGGACCCCACATGCAGCCATTATGCACTGGAGGGATCTGTTAACTTTTTCTCCCCAGAACCACCCCCAGGCAGATGGCAAGCTCAAACAGCTTCTCTGTGTCAGTTGGTGGTATTTTTACAAATACCATTTTTGTTTAGTCTAAGCTGCTTCTGCACAATTCACCTTGAACAATCTCTCGTTCTGGTGTTAAACTCCAGGCCTCTGTCTGAATAAAATTAGTATTATGGCTACATAGAGTCTGTGTATTGTGTGTGTGTGTGTGTGTGTGTGTGTGTGGTCAACCTCGGTAGACATTCCTTAGGAGCTGTCTACTTTGCTCTGGCTATGCTGGCTGCCAGAAGGCCCCAGGACCCTTGGGTCTCTTGATTAATTGGTACATTCAGATCAATGACATTGCACTGTAATGGTGGATGGAGGTGAAGTAATCAGATATGCAGAGTCAGTGTGGTTCTGGACCCAGAGCCTCAGCGGAGCTCAGAAGGTTTAGTCTGACCAAGCCCAGAAGACGCTGCTCTTACCCCCAGGGTGTAAATCAGAAGATAGCTATGACAAGGAAGAGGTAGGAAAGCCCCACCTAAGCAGCCACACCTAAGTCAGGGAGAGACAAGGGGGAAGAGGAAAGGTAGGAGACTTTATTCACACCGAGGGAGGCCACGAAAACAAGGCTGCCAGTCAGAAATGTACCGTCGCTCCAGTAACAGTGACCAACCACACTCACGGCCTGGACCGTGGGCTTCTGCTTCAACTGAGTGCCAAGACACAACCCTAAGACCTTGCAGGGAAACTTCATCCACCTCAGACCCCACCCTCTCCATCTGTTCCCACTCAACAGCTCTCCAACATTCCCTGGCCTTCTTCCTTGAAACCATTCCCTAGAGTTTTTTACTCTATAAACTGTGGATAAAAAACCCTTAAAGTGTCATTAATTGGTGCCTCATATGTATGAGTAAGAGATTTGATAACTTCCTCCCAAGTTAGCCCAAAACGGAGACACCAGGGGGACCCCCCCACCTGTCACCCAAATCATTTTCACAGCAGCAGCAGCAGAGTGGGTGGCTCAGCTGGCCCTGCTTGCCTCGCCGCTCACTTGGACTTCTGGTCTCCTTTCTGGGGCTCTGATGCACCCTTCCTTGCCTCCTCCTCTGGGATGAAGACGCTGACGGTAAAGTCGCTGGTCTCTGAACCATACTTGTTCTTCACCACCAGCCCGTACTTGCCAGAATCTGCGGTGCTCACGCCTGTGATGGTGAAGAAGGCAGTCTTCCCGGCCTCAAACCTGAGGCTGCAGTGGTCATCAGAGGCCAGTGGCTTCTCGTTTTTCAGCCAGGACACCTCGGGGGTTGGGTCGCCCCACACGTTACAAGTGAGATTAAGTGCCTGCAAGACAGGTTTATGAGAAGGGTGTGGTAAGACTGATCCTGCTCCATCTAAAGGATGATTGCAGGGCTCCCAGGCTGGGGTGGCCACACTCTGGGCGGCATCTGTAAGGGCTGGCAGCGTTGGGGAGTCTAGAGGGCTTGCTGTCAGCACACTCAGAGGTGCCTTCATCCTGCTCTCCTTCCTGAACACCCAGACGTCTTTTGCTCTAGCGTGGCCTCTGGGCTGTATCAGTAGAGAATTCTCACGCCCCGCTGGCAGGCTGCTCACTTCTGCGTGGCATCTACGTCGCAGAGCCCAGCAGCGGAACGACACAACTGCTCTACGTAATTTAATTTCCCCATCCCATCTCCTCATTTTCCTCAGCTCCCTGAGCCCCGTCCAATCTGTGTCGTTGCAGAGGCGCTTGGCCCAAATGCATCTGAAATAAAACCTTCCCAGCCATGTTGAAAGTCTCCCTGAAACGCTGACATTTAGGCTGCAGACTGACTTTGCCTTACTAAGAAAATGGCAAGGTTCACGTGGAGCTCTAGAAGTAGCGCAGAGGCTGCGTTTGTGTTTACACTGCTCTATTCAACGGGAGGTGTTTTGTGCTCACCACAGCACTGGATATGGTCTGATTATTCCACGTCCCTTTGTGCTATCTTTCAAAAGCTGCATGACCCACCCCAACGTTTCAGCCCTGTGTTTTAGTACCTTTTTTCTTAGATTATAATACAATTGTTGAGATTATAATTTCATCATTCCCCCCTTCTCTTTCCTCTTTTCGAATCCTTCCACATGCCCCTCCTTGTTCTCTTTCAAATTCATGGCCTTTGTTTTCATTAATTGTTACATTCGTGTGTGTGTGTGTGTGTGTGAACTGGCTCAATCTGTATAATGTTACTTGTATGTGTGTTTCTCAGGCTGACCATTTGGTACTGGATAACCAATTGATTTTCTCTTCCCTGGGGAAGACTATTTCTCTGGCTTCCAGAATTCCTTAGTGGCTTATAGTTCTTTGTGTAGGGTCCAGGTTTCTTGGTCTTTCCCCATTCACTGTGGCATGTCCATTGACATCGTCCTTGTTCAGTTCATGTGTAGGCAGTCACGTTGGTGGGACTTAACGGGTGTGACTCTGATGACAGTAACAGACACAGTACCACAGCAGATTCCCTGATCCCCTGGCTCTTACTATCACTCCGCCCCCTCTTCTGCAGTGATCCCTGGGCCGGAGGTGTGGGAGTTTTATTGTAGATGTAGCCAGTGGGACTGTGCTCCCTATCTTTGTATTTTGATTGTCAACTCTGTTCTCAATCTGCAGCAACTTCTACTCATTTTTCCATTTATAAAACATCATTTCAAAAATTTATATAAACATAATCTATAGTATGCAAACTTTCCAGACTGTTTCTTTGTGTCAGCATAACCGCCCATGCTGTCCTTCCTTGCTGCTGACCAGTGATGTGCACGTCCCTCAGGGCCATATGCACCACATCCAGTTTGGGGGCTATTCTGAAGAGGCTCTCATGTTGACATTTCCATTTCTCTGTGCTAACTGCCCAGGTGCAGTTGCTGGGATATATGCTAAATATATGATTCATTTTTCTCCCTAGAAACTGCCAAGCTCTTGTGCTAGGAGTTGATTTAATTTTGACTGGCGTTCCAACCATGACAACCAACAATGAATAGGTAATCTGGTTTCCCGCGTCTTTGCCTGCGCTTATCATTGTTTGCATTTTTGTTGCATGTCACTTATCACTGCAGTTCAGACGGGTATGCTATATTTCACTGCGTCTTTTGTCCCCCTCTCCACGGCTAGTGATGCTAAATTACAGAATGTTGACAAGGGATGAAGTTGGCATTGCTAGGGAAGACGTGTTCTTTTAAATATCCTCCTGACATACCTTAAGCTATCACTATGGCCTCTTCTGTGGGAGCAAAAAAAAAAAAAATCAGAAACCCTGCTCACATCTCATCATTAACTAGCATGTTTTTAAGGCAGGCTGCATAGCTCAGGCTTGACCTGTGACCTTCTTGCCTATGCCTCCCAAGTGCTGGGAGCCACCATGTGCCACGATGCCAGTTTTAATTAGCATTTTTACTAAATTACACTATGGGTAATTTAGTCCAAGCCAGAGAGATGACCCCATGGGTAAAAACACTGCTGCCAAGCTGAGTGACCCGAGTTCAATCCCCCAGTGCCACACTGTAGAAGGAAAAAACTGATACCAGCAAGTTGTACTCTGATTTGCACATGTCTACTATGGTATGTTCTCCAATAAACACTTATATGCAATAATTTTAATTGAGTCAAAGCATGATCATTACAGGCCAGGTAAATCATTTTGGATTACACAAATCCCAGACACCATAAGCACTGTGGACATCCAGCGCCCATCCTGTCTGCATTATGGATTCAGTGCTCCCATATACATTCTAATTGTCACTGCTGCCCAATGGCTGCAACCTCATTGCATGAGGAAAGTGGCAAAGGCAGCTTAAGGACAGAAGCTGCTCTCAGAGGTTCAAAGTTGACTGTGATATTTTCCATGTACAAAGATCGGAGCTGAATGGAATCTATAGTCTTGCTTTACTACCCGAGATCTGCATGCCCATCTCCCCAACTCCCACCACTGCAGACACTCAACGCCCTTTGAAGCGGGAAACGGTTTTACTTCACTACAGGTCTCTCTGGACTTGTAAGAGTTTTATTTTTATTGATATGGGGTCTGTCTATGCAGCTAAGGTGGCCTTGAACTCTAGACTCCTACTGGGTTCTTTGATTATGGGTTAGAATGATGCTCATTTTTTTCTCAGATTATATGAAGCCAGGAAACACCAGTTTAATACCAAACGGAGAGAAGCTGGTTTTCATCGGAGATGGAGCAGCTGTAACCATGTAACCATGAGACTCTTACTAGCATGGGCCACCTTCCAGTGTGTGCTGGAATAATTTCCTCCTTCTTTTGTTACAGGGCTATGAGTGAATGTTTTCAGGTTCTTTTTCATACAACCTAATGACTTCTGTTGGTTTTTAACTGTGCCTCTGGAGAAATGGCCTAAATATAGCATCACAAGACAAACTTTCATCCTGATGCTGGGCTGACAAAGCATTACGACTGGAATGCTGAACTTTTAACCCTGCATCTGGCTATGGTGAAAGGCAGTTGCAAGAAGTAAGACAGATGGTAGGATATAGAAGAAAGGACTCCGGTGTGGGGTGTGGGGCCGTTCCCCATGTGGAGGCACAGACAACCGTACCCCATGCTCACCTTGCCTTCCTGGATGGTAACAACATCAGGGAGACCGCCCAACACCCGGGCCCGATCTGCAAGCACAGGAATTTCTGGTTAATCACTGCAATGAAGAGGGCCAAAGATCATGCCCTCAAAACCACGTCAAGATACAAATCCTGTTTAGTTTTTCCTGTCCCGATGGTTATTTCAATAATGTTTTCAACATGCAAATTAAGAAAATAACCCAGCGACTCTGGCTTTAATTCTTTACACAGTGCCCATAGCTGTACCTGAAGCACCAGTGTGGGACTTACGGAGCTGCTGTGGAATTTTCATGGCCATATCTAGCCCTAGCCCTGTGTCGCTCAGCAGGTCTAAGCTCAGGCTCTGAGTCAGGCGTGGCCTCTTTCTGGTCTCCCTGTGATGAGTGCCAGTTTCATTCAAATTGTGGCGCTCCAACCTTGTTTCTATGAATTCATTCAATGCCAAAATGGCAGTGTTCCAGACTCTTTTCTTCACTGGGTTTAATTTTTCTTCTGATACACTGTACCTATAAGTGCCTAATACCTACCACATGGTTATGACCAAGAGATTTCTTAGGATGGCTTCAGAGGACAAAAGTCAGATGCCATAGTTGAGACCTTCCTACAGACATAAGACTATAGAAAAACAAATGTGGACCATCTACAATTCATAAAAGAAAAAAAGAAGAGGGAAAATCTATTTTCTTTTCTTGAGATAGTGTCTCACTACGTAGTCCTGGCTGTCCTGGAACTAGCTCTTGTAGACCAGGCGGGCCTCAAACTCACAGAGATCCACCTGCCTCTGCCTCCCAAGTGCTGGGATTAAAGGCTTGTGAAACCAAGCCCAGCAAGGAGAAGATATCCACTGTCATCTGCAGATGCGCTGGGGAGATGAAGTTCAACTCTAAATCTGCCTCTGCGCTAAGTGTGAAGGCTCTGAATCTGCCTCTGCGCTAAGCGTGAAGGCTCTGAATCCGCCTCTGCGCTAAGCGTGAAGGCAGCTACTTACTTTTTTCGGCGATGGCAGCTTGTCTGTGGTGGAGAGAGACAAGACAGACAGACAGACAAAGAAGATTTGTATTAGTGTCATTCCAAGTAGTTTCTCTCCCCCTCCCCCCTCCTTTTCTGTCTTTCTCTTGCACATGCACACACACACACTGAGTGCAGACTTAGACAGCTGCTCTCTCAGTCACCGCTCTGAGTAACATAAAGAGCTGCAACAAGCTTGGACTGCATTTAATACACAAACGGGGGAGGAGAGTCAGGCCACGATCCGCCTGAGAGGTATTTAGCAGCTCAGCTAGCGGTGTCAAGTGGGGCTTTTCCTGTGCTTGCTCAAACAAAACCCTGTTTCTGATACTCAGATAGGCAAGAGGAATACAGGGTTCCAGGAAGGTAACTGAACAGAAGCACCACTTGCCAGGAAGGAGAACTTACTTTAACCTCTGGAATTCAGCAACGGCTTCATCAAATGCTGCAAAAGAAAAAAAGAAAGTTAAAAATTTCTTAGTCAGAATTGACAACACACAGGGCCGATTACGAGTCCCAAGGTTCGGTCACTGCCCAGCTTTCCAGGAGACTGCCTATGGCTTCCTATTTCTGTGTGGTGCTCTCAACAAGACAAGTACTTTCTATGTAGAAAATATGAGGTAGGAGATTTTAGAAGCTTTCATCTCAGAAAGCCTTCAACTTTAAGCAAACAAAAACAAAAACAAAAACCATCAGTCTCACCAAGAAAAAAAATGGGGATAAAAGTCTTTCAAATAAAGGTGCTGTCTAAGAATCCAGAAAAGAAAAGAAAGGGACTTTTTCTTATTAAATTACCCCTGGTGGGGCTGGAGAGATGGCTCAGCGGTTAAGAGCACCGGCTGCTCTTCCAGAGGTCCTGAGTTCAATTCCTAGTACCCACATGGTGGCTCATGACCATCTACAATGGGATCTGATGCCCTCTTCTGACACGCAGGTGTACATGCGGAGTACTCATACATAAAATTAAATAAAGTTAAAAAAATTAAAAAAAAAATAAATTACCCCTGGTAAGCTCCTGGGCTAGATAGTTCAAGCATCTTCATGTTAGGTCTTTCTGGTCCATTTAGGAAGGAGAGCACGCTAAGTAATGGTCGTCGCATTGATGTTAAAACTAGCTTCAAGTCCAGTGTGCTGTCCATTACAGAACAGAGTCCTGAGATTGTACTTTTTTCTCTTTTTGATTTTTTAAAATACATTTTTGTTAGCATACAAAATAATAGGTTTCATTATGACATTTCATAATGTGTATCATTGGGTTTTGCTCATCTTCTCCCCCATTTTCTGTCCCTCTCTCACGGAGGCAAAGGTGGAGACAGGTGAGAGAGGAAGATGAGAATTGCAGTGTTCTAAAAATAATCCTACCCTGTGGCGTCAGGTGAGACACTTGATGAGGCCATGAGAAAAGGCAGCTCTGCTTTAAAATCCCACTGTTCCATCTTTCATTGCCTTTGGGGCTCAAGAAACACACATGCACACACACACATATGCACACACAGATATGATTTGTCTACATGTGTTGTTGGGGTATATGTTAGCTTGTGTGGAAGGGTCAGAATACAGCTTTCATGAGTGAGTTCCCACAGCTGTTGAGTAAAGTTGAGTTCATAGAACTTCTTCCACTGCTGCTCAGCTTACGATGAGTCTCCTGTCTCCACGCCCACCCCCATCTCAGGGCAGACATACTGAGCTCACACATGTGTACTGTGACATCCAGCTTTTCCTGTGCGTTCTGGGGACTGAACCCGAGCCATCAGACTTCCACAGCTAGTGCTTACACCCGTGGTGCCATTTCCTCAGCCAAGAGCCGTATTTTAAGCCTAGCAAATATTTAGACAATACTAATCTACACACCCCCATCTGTACACATTTAAACGTACAAATACGTATAAAGCCAGGCTTTAAGCTTCTGGGCCCTAATTTTTCTCATCTGAAAAATGACTGAGATTCAGTTTGAACCAGGATGATAGCACAGAAATCTTCCTGGTTCCCACACTGAACTCAGAAAAAAGAAAAAGTGTGGTCAAGCTAACTTGTGTTTGGTGGCTGTGGTGACCCTGGAGAGAGGATCTAGCCTTTGTCTTAAAAGGGTTTAAAAGTGAGGTAGTTACATAAGCTGTGGTTGTTAAAAATAATTTTTGGAATGTTTTAAACCTCTCCACCCCATTGCTGCTTCCCTCTTTCTGTTGTATTTCCCACAGTCAGATGAACGGTGGGGGAAACCCAGAGCACAGCGTGGGTCGGGAGATCCTTGCCTCTTTGCTGCAGTTTCTCCATGACTGCAAATTCTCAGTGTGTCTTTGTTGGCATAATGGGTAGGGGTGGCATGAGAGTAGGGGATTCAGATAGAACCATGTGTGCATGCCTGTAAACACACACACACACACACGCACACACACATACACACACACACACACACACACACACACACAAAACCCTCAGTGCACGCTTGGGAAGTGGCTCCCTACATTCATTGTGAATTTATCCTGCGGTTGGAAAGCATGAAGAGTTATGAACACTAAGACTGCATCTTAGTGCACCGAGGAGCGCAGGAAATTCGGCCCAGCCTCCTTTGCTGACTTTCATCTAGACTTTTACTCTTTAGGAAAGCATGGGGGGCAGAATATAGCCAGGGGATGGGGAGAAACAGCACGGTGATTTTAGCTGTTTTCTTAACTTTTAAAGTTTTATTCAGGAATTGTGCACCGCCTTTGATCTTTGCTTGTTGCTTCTCCTGATACTTTCTTTTCCTCCCCATTATCTACGGAAACCCCTAATCTCTCAACAGACAGCCACCACATCTGGGACCCTTCTGACTTAGACCCCAGCTTCATCTGCTCTGCCCAGCATCTTCCTTGGACTCTCCTCACTCACTGCTCTATGGACAGAGAAGCTTCTGTATTGTTACTCTGGGAGTCGACTCCCTCTGCCCTTGGTCTCGCACCTTGCACCCTCTGCAGCGATGCCCTGCATCCCAGGCTTTCTGTCGCATCAGCTGCTGTCTGGGACTGGATGACGTCAGTCCCATGCACAACTGCTTTCCTCACATTGCTCTTAAGGAGGAGATCGTGAGCCCAGGGACCTCTCACGGGCTGTGAGAGTGGTGCCCTCTCTCCGTGGTTACTGTCCCAGCTTGCTTTTCATGGTCGCCTGACTAAATTCTTGATAGTTAAGACAGTCTTGCCAAAATCATTATTAATAAAAAGCATTGGAGACCATTATTTTAGCCTAGTTCCTGCACTAGTCCTTAGCCTACCAGATCTAACCAGAATGGCGTCACTCGTATAACGTGGCATATAATCAAACTGAACTTAAAAACAAATGAGGCCTCCAAAAAGATTGGGACTCAGAGAAGCCAATCCAGAACAGGCCCACTGACCCAAGTGTCTCCCACACCAACTTCTTTGACCTTACCAGGGTAATGCCCTCACTTCACCCTGGTTCGTTCTATCGTGAATGTTAAGGAGCGTGTTACCTTGCCCAGACAGATCCACCGTCTTCTGGTGTCCAGTCTTGCCGTCAAAGAGTTCCATCACGTATTTGCCTTTGTCATTTGGAGTGGGCTCATTGATCTGCAGCCAGATCTGCTCCCCAGTGACCCCACTCTTAACTCTGTCTGTGTACTTAATGCCAGTCCCACTGTTAAGACGAAGGAAAGTGTTATTACTGTTTCCTCGGTTTCTTACAAAGTGATATGCCATAAACCTTTACCGGCTTTCAGAAAACACGAGACCTGCTTATGCCATTCTGCTTCAGGGTAATTATGGGCGTTGAAGCCAGGGACTTGGATTCTAAGGACCTGGGAATGACAGCCTGAGCATCTACTTAACTCACCACGGTAGCCTGGATCCCAGTGCAGATTTCATGACCAATACTTCTCAGTGGCACTAATTATCTTTGGTTTGGCGTGGGTTTATTTCTAAGGTTAAGGGAATATTTAAAGGTGAAAGGCCAAATTACATACTATTTTGCTGCATATTTAACGCACATGTTCTGCGGCCAAACTGGATAGGTAAAAACAACGGTGGGGACTATCTGTGCATGACATCTATTGCTATATCGCTCCAGAGCTACTTAAGCACATCAACGTACACTTGGTTGTGGAGTCAAAAGTGACTCTGCAGCTGAGTGGCTGTCAGAGCAGTGAGCATGGGCTCTGGTCCTGTGTGAGAGCAGAGGGGAAGAGCCCTTGCCATTGTCATCTGACTGTAGAAACACCACTGCTCTAGACAAAACAAGCGCATGGCAGGGCGGCGTTCTCAAACTGTCGAACGGTACTTCATGGAGATTGTGTGAGACTGTGAGAAAATTTAAAAATGTAGTCAGTATAGGGCCAGTGAATGGTGGAGGGGGTGAAGGGGCTTGTTGCCAAGTCTGGCAACTAGAGTGAACCCCTAAAGCTCACAAGGTAAGGAAAGAATTGACTCCTACACACCGTTCTCTGACCTCCACATGTGCTGTGGAATGTGCACATGTACACACACAAAATAAATGTAATACATTTTTAAAAAGCAGTATATAAAATTACCATATATATGCATATACAGTTATAATTATATGTGGAAAAAATAGAAGAAAGTTCTTTAAATTTGCATAAATGGGCTAACAAAACTATTGATGATATCATAACTTTTTCTATTTTCTAATATATCTATAAATGTATTTTCCAGAAATGCATGTACAAAGTTTATTCCTTAAGTAGAATTTAAAGACAAACTTAAAATTTTTTTTCACTAAAAAAATTTTGGCTTTCATAAATACTTAGTATTTTTCTTTCAACACTACAGGCTATTATGTATGAGGGTATTTATTAAAATATCTGAAAATATATTAGCAATTCAAATGCCATAAGACTAGAGTAAAGAAACACATTTGTACCCTGAAGGTTTTGGCCTGAATGACAGCATTTCTTTGAGTCAGACAGGAAGAACATTCTCTGCTTTGCATGAGTTATTTGGTTTCTGGCTGGTTCGCACAATGGTGCTTTCTATATGTTAAGAACTTCAGACAGAATGGATTCTATTGTTCCTATTTTATTTGAGAAACTGATATTCATAGAATTAAATGACTTGCTGAGGAAGATAAACACAGAGTCAGGGCTCTCACCCTCTTTAAGGTGTGTTTTTCCAGTTTGCCTCAGACTTACAGAAAACAGTATTGCAGTTCTCAACCCCTGAGCCGTGTACGGACAAACAAATATCGGAGAAGTTCATGCAGACGAAACCAAAATGGCAGGAAGTTCCTGCCTTGCTACTCTAACAGCAAGTTCCTTAAAATATTTTTTTTAATGTTCCAATTTTAAAAAAATTTTTAAAAAAGATTTATTTTTAATTATGTGCATATGGGTTGGGGAGACTATATCCAAATGAGTGTAGGTGCGCACAGAAGCCAGAGGTGTCAGATCTGCAGCTGGAGTTAGAGGTGGTTGTGAACACTTGACAGATTGCTGGGAATTCAGCTTGGGTCCTCTGGAAGGTAAGTATGTACTCTTCACACTGAGCTCTCTCCCCAGCCCTTGAATCAATGATTCTTTTACAAAGGACACAACTTAAAGAAACTATGTTTATCTATTTGATTAATACTGTGTGTGCGCGTGCGTGTGCACATGCCACAGTGTGGAGAACCATTTGTTAAAGTCAGTTCTTTCCCTCCACCTAGGTCCTGGGATGGAACTCAGGTCCAGGCGCCTTCCCCACTGAGCAATCTCACAGCCCGAAGACATCGTGTTTTGAGTGATGATTGGCTAATTTTGCTCCCCTCATTCTTCAGACTGATATATTATAATGTCCTAGATGTCACAGAGGAATTTCCTAGGATTTTGGTCTATTTTAAATTTTAATTACTTCCCTGCAACATTTCCTGAAAAAAAGAGAACAAAGGGCTCCAAACCCAAGCCTTCCACAGTGGCATTGTGCTTCTTCTTACTTTTAGAATTCAGAAAATACCTAAGAGCACAATCAAGTACCAGCTCTGGTTGCCTGTTCAGCTTACTTTTTTCCTTTTTCCTACTTTCTTTGTGGTGCTGGGGGTTGAATTCAGGGCCTAATGCATACTAGGCAAGTGCTTTATCACTGAGCTATACCACTAGCCTTAGGCTCTTTTTTAAAATAATATTTAAGTGATATATGTCTCCTCCTCTCATTCTAAACTTTTCATGCAATCTGGAGGTGTGTGTGTGTGTGTGCACGCACGCATGTATGTGTGTGTGTGTGTGTGTGTGTGTTACAATGACCTAGCTTATCTCTAGAGTCCGACTGACCAGGCATAGCCCTCAGCTCAATTAGCTGTGTGTGCACACTTGAGTCACCTCCCCCAGCTTGAGCTTCCTCTCCCCCAAGGTGAAAATGCCTATTGCACAGAGCTGGGGCCATGAAAGAATCCACCTGTCTACTGGCTTGGAGCAATGCCCAGCGGACTGCTAGTGCCCAGTGAAGCTATAATACAAACAGACATTGTTCTCTATATCCTCAAGGGATGCTACAGGACTTCTGTTAACAGTTTGGAATGAATGTCTAAACCAAAATTGATCTGGAGGAGGCTGCATTCCTAAAGATTGTTTATACCGTGCCTCTTTTTTGTTTCTGCCAAATATGTCTCAAGGATGCCCAGAGGTTGAGTATACTGTCAGAATTAGATTGAGAAGTCTGTTTTGGTTCAAAAACCCATGGAATTCCAGGTGAATTTGAATGTATTTCCTCTATAATTCCACAAAGGCAGCCTAGGATTAAGACAGACATCAGACTCAATCCAGTTCAAACATAGGTCCCCAAAGCCTTCTGAGGGTGGGCAAACAAGATGCAAGATGCCAATGCCTAGTTATGCCAGTTGCTATAACCAACATGATAAGTTGGGGCTCTTCTCAGGATGAGACTTCTGAAATGGGAAATGGCTATGAACACGGATTATAGGAAACTTGGGAATCTCCTGGTGCACACTGCTTCGGTTTTGTTTCAGATCACGTGAGTTGGATGTACAGATATAGAGAAGGCTGCAAGCAGAGCTCTGGGTGGCTGGCAGACCAGAGGTAGCTTATACATAGCTGTCTCAGGTGGTGGCTACATTACAGAGATGTCTATGAATGAAGGTATTTCTATCACAAGAAGGACATACTGTAGCCATTACTGGTACCTCACTATGCATGGGTTGAGGGAAAGACCTAACCTGAAGTAAGGGAGGGGTTCTGTCCTGTGCTCCTCACTATGAACCCTCTTACTTGAAAGGGGTAGGATTTTTGTTTTTGTTCCTCCCCTGGCCAGTGGGGGAAAATGTCTACCTAGCAAGTCAGTTTGCATTTACTTACTTGTGGGACCAGTTAACTTTCAAATCGTCCAGGTAGTAAGTGACAAAGGAATACAGCCGGATGCCCTCTGCTGTGCTCTGAATTTTCAGGTCTGTAGCGGACAAGGCTGAGGAAGAAAACAGCACAGTTCAAGCAGCAGTAAGCTCACCCTGAGAGGAGCATACTGAAACACTTGTTATGGGGAGGAAATGGGAACTCACCTATCTTACGGCATACTTCAGTCATCAGTTCTTGGAAGGCTGCAGACAGAGGGTCACAGGCAAAACTTTAGATTGGGCATATACCATATAAGGTCTAATTTCAAGCTGTTAGCTCTCGGAAACTCCCTGTCTGGTGAAAGCCATTTGACGGGAGGTAAATTTGTTGACCTACTGATAATTAGTGGGTTTTGGTGAAACAACGTAATTTTCATAAGGTTTTAAAAAGATTTCTGCTTGTTTTGACTTGTTTCCCTTGAACTGTTTGTAACTAATGTTATAGGAACATTCTAGAAAAGGCCACACTGAGATTTCCAGGAAGTCTGTTGGCTTTGGAACACTCTTCCCAAGTCTGGGGACGCCTTGGTTTGAATTACAGGAGTTTGTTATCTGTGACGTCATCTCCTAATGAATTTGCTGTCTAGGTTGCTTGGATGTCCTCTGTCCAATAATACGGCGGCCTCCACCTCTTCTGGGAGCTGGGTGGTGAACGCCAAGGCTTCTGTGGCCTGACTTCAATCCTGCCGTACTGAGAAAGGGAACTGGGGTTCTGGGGGTGGGGTTGTGAGTAGCTTCTAATTATCATGATATGTTTGCCCTTAGTCTCTGAAAAATGGAAGCTGCTGCTTTCCTCTGCTAGTAACTGCAAGGCTTCCCATTTCATACACAAATCTTTCTTGGCACCCTTTAACAATGAACCATATTTTAGTATGTTCCTCCCTGAAGGTTTTGATCCGAGAACATTTTTTGTTCAGCTGTGAGAAAAAAATGATGATTTAAATTGGAAACAGCCTTCTAGAGTTCTATGGGCTATACATTTATCTAAGGATCAAAAGTATGCTTTTGATTTCTAGGAAGTCTAAAAGGGAAAATACTTTTGGAAAAGAACAGTAGGTTGCTCTGCTGGACACAATCACTGGACACAAATCGGCATGACTTCTGTGGCCAGCCCAGCTCCAGTCGTAATTCCAGTGGCTGTGGAGCCCATGAGACAGACCCCAGCAGCTGTAGTCACCTTCATCCACAAGTTTTAGTCTGCTCTTGTCTTTTCCTCGGTCATCTTTCAGGATAACTTCATAGAATCCAGCATCTTTCTTGGAAAACTGAGGAGAGAATGAACGTTACAGTGGATCACAGTTCACAGGTGGTGCTGCAGTTGTGTGTCTGTGTCTCTGTGTGTGCATATGTGCATGTGTGTGTGAGTGTGTGTATGAGAGTATACTGTGTGACAACGGTCTTTTATCCTGTTACTTGTATTATTTTTAATAAAATGCTGATTGGCCAGGAGCCAGGCTGGAAGTAGAGGCGGGGCAACAAGAACAGGAGAATTCTGGGAAGAGGAAAGCTCAGTCTGCAGTTGTCACCCAGATGTAGAGGACACATGTGAGAATGCCTCACTGATGAAAGGTACCAAGCCATGTGGCTAACACAGAAAAGAATTATGGGTTAAGATGTAAGAATTAATTAATAAGAAGCCTGAGCTAATAGGCCAACCTGTTTATGATTAATGTAGACCTCTGTGTGTTTCTTGGGGACTGAACGACTGCGGGACCTGGGGAGACAGAAAGCTCTGTCAACATGTGGGTATTATGGATGTGTATACAACATGCATGTGTGAAGAGGCCACAGATCAACCTTGGGTATTGCTCTTCAGAAGCCATCTGCCATGTTTGTTTGTGTCTAACAGTTTATTTTATGTGTATGAGTGTTCTGACTGTACATATGTCTCTACACCATATGTGTGTTGTGACTGGGGACAGTGACCCAGATCTCTAAAGAAATCAGTCCCAAACTGATTGAGGAAGGATTACAAGAAAGTTAATAGAAGAGGGTATTGGATCCCCTGGAACTGGGGTTACCGATGACTGTGAGCTGGAAATCAAATCCAGGTCCTATGGAAGAGCAACTAGTGCTCTTAACCGCTGAGCCGCGTCTCCAGCTCCGACCCTGCACCCGGAGCTTACTAGCACCCGGAGCTCTCCAACTAGGCCAGACCAGCTGGCCACAAAGCCCGGGGACCCATCTGTCTCCCTATCCCCACCACTGGGATTGTAAGTACGCTCCTCCAGCAGTTAGATGGAAGCTGTGGTGAGTCCCTTGGGCACGGAACAGCCAATGGATGTAGTTTCCGCTGAGGCAGCTCTTGCGTCTGTAGCCACCCACCTCTGTGATGAGCAGGGTGCAAATGCCGTCCTTAAAGTCATGCTTCTCATCCACCGATATCTCCCGTTCATCTTTGTACCACACAATGTGAGTCTCCTTTTTAATATTTGCCACCTGTAGGAAGAATCATAATTGCCCTTCTTGAAATAAGGAAATAAATGTTATTTCTATGATGGTAAACAGTTTTTAACGCATTGGGGTATTAAATTAGAAAAAAAAAAAACAAAACAAAACACTGAACCAGAGTCAGAAGACCCAGATTTGTAAAGAAAACAGTCCCGAGCTATTGTAGTCGAGAAAGGGTTACAATAAGGTGAACACCAGTGACTAAACCTACCAAGAGGATCTCTATTTCCAGCGGTAAAAGTTGTCTTAACATCGTATTTCCAGGACAAATGCAGTAATGTTGCACTGGTTGGTGGAACTGCTTCCTGCATGCATATACAGGACCAATTGGACTAGAATGGAAACTGTCCCATTGCCAGGCTCACTCTCAAAGCAGTGGGGAGATCAGTGATCAGGCCAGCCCGTGCAATACTACACTATTTCAAAAGCAGCTTAAAATTGATGCCAAGGAAAAGTGCCATGTACCCATTACATCAAGGGATATCAAAGAAGTGAAGTAGTCTTCAACGTTAAAAAAAAAAAGTCATTGGCCCAGCGTGGCATGGTGGCAAGTGAGGATTGCATGAGCCCAGGGGTTTGAAAGCAGCCTGGCTAACATGTGAGACCCTGCTTCCAGTCCAGAGTCTTTCCAGAAAAGAAAGGATGCCACATATTAACATAAACGCTTAAATAAAAATAAAAATCCCCAAACTAAAGAAAGACAATCCCTACAGCATTAAAATAGTCTTCCAGGAGAATAACAGGATGAATAAGCTCCAATATATATCTGAAAATTTATAAAATGGATAAAGGGAGATTATAAATATATATAAAAATGAAGTGAGGCTTAATAACTTAATTACTTAGCAATTTTGAAAAGATGCATTAGATCCTAACCCATACATCATAATATAAATCTCAGATGGACAAAGCCATTGCATATTCTTAGAGGGATCCTGAGCTTTTTCTGCAACACTTGAATTATTTTTCACAAAGAAGAATATATCCATGTATTTCTTGAAAATTAAAATTGTATGAAACAGTAAAGACTTCATGAAAATCAGAAAAACAAAACAATCCCCCCCCCAAAGATCGCACTGAACAGCTGTTAAGAAAATATATGACTGCAAGACAAGCATGAAGAAATGTTGACTTGTGGTGGTTTAAGTGAGGTGGTCCCCATGGGCTCAGATATTTGAATACTTTGTACCCAATTGGTAGCATTGTTTGGGAAGGATTAGGAGGTCTTCCCTTATTGGTGGAGGTATGTCACTGGGGTTTGGCATTGAGGTTTAAAAAGACTCCCTGCCATTCCTGAAGCACAAATAATAAAAACCCAGAGACAGATAATGGGGTTCAACCTGAAGATCAGAGAAGCAAAGTAGCCAGTCACTAGAGAGACCTTTTACCTTTACCAAATCTTCAAACCAAAAGGATGAGATCCTGTCTCCGTGAATCCTCAGACTCCACACTCCTGAGTTCCTGTCTCTTCCCCTTTATAGTCCTCTCTCCACCCAGCCATATCGCTCCTGTCTCCACCTCCCTAGTCCTGGGATTAAAGGTGTGTCATCCCAAGGCTGGGATCACTCTTGTGTATACTCTGTTTGTCTTTTAGACAGATTCAATCTTGTGTAGCCCAGGGTGGCCTAGAACTCACAGAGATCCGTCTGCCTCTGTCTCCCAAGTCCTGGGATTAAAGGTGCATGCCATTACTCCCTGGCCTGTATGGCTGATTAGTGTGGCTGCTTTGCCCTCTGATCTTCAGGCAAGCTTTATTTACTAAAACACAAATAGCCAGGTGGTGATGGCGCACACCTTTAATCCCAGCACTCGGGAGGCAGAGGCAGGCTGATCTCTATGAGTTCGAGGCCAGCCTGGTCTACAAAAGCTAGTTCCAGGATAGGCTCCAAAACTACAGAAAAACCCTGTCTCAAAAAAACCCACACAAATAATATACCACTTTATATTCTCAGTGTGCTCTGTTTGACATGCATGCTCTCAGCTGTTCCTGTCACTACCCATTGCTCTTCCATCATACACTCTAACCCTCAGGAACCATAAGCTCAATTGAACATTTTCTTTTATAAGATGTCTTGGTCATGATGCCTTATCACAGCAACCAAAAAGTAATTATATGTTCATTATAAACAAAAGTATTCAGGTTTTCCTACATTGAAAGAATTTCAGCTATGTTGTGGATGTAGCTCAGAGGTGGAGTATAAGACCCAGCAACACATACACACACACACACACACACACACACACACCCTGAAAAAGTTCATCTAGTAAGTGAACGTAAGAAGCAGAGAAGCAGTACTGTTTAGACAAGAGTGAAGTCAGTACACAAAAGGTTATTAACTGGTTTTTAAATTATAGAAATCTATTGTGTTACTAGGTAACACTGATAAACAACTTGAAAATCTGCATCTGGACTGGAAAAAAATTAGAAATGTTCTGGATTTGCTGAGCACACGAATCTTTTTATTGTTTATTGTGCTATACATTTTTCTCTGCACCCCTCCCTTCCTCTCCCATCCCTTTCTACCCTCTCCAGTGACCTCCACACTCCCAATTTACAGGAGATCTTGTCTTTTTTCTCCTTCCTAGGCAGATCCATGTATGTCTCTCTTAGGATCCTCTTTGTTGTCTAGGTTCTCTGGGGTTGTGGAATGTAGGTTAAATTTTCTTTGCTTCGTTTCTAAAAGCCACTTATGAGTGAGTACATACTATATTTATCTTTCTGGGTCTGGTTACCTCAGCCAATAGCCAATATGTTTTTTAATAGATCCGTCCATTTGCATGCAAATTTCAAGATGTCTTTTTACTCCATTGTGTAAATGTACCACATTTTCTTTATCCATTCTTCTGTTGATGGGCATTTAGGTTGTTTCCAGGTTCTGGCGATTACAAATAATGCTGCTATGAACATAGTTGAGCACATGTCCTTTGGTATGATTTAGCATCCTTTGGGTATATACCCAAAAGTGGTATTGCTGAGTTTTGAGGTAGATTGTTTCCTAATTTTCTGAGAAATTGCCATACTGATTTCCAAAGCAGCTGTTCAGGTTTGCACTCCCACCAGCAATGGAGGAGTGCTCCCCTTACCCCACATCCTCTCCAGCATAAGCTGCCATCAGTGTTTTTGATCTTGGTCATTCTGGCAGGTGTAAGATAGAATCTCTGAGTTGTTTAGATTTGCATTTCTCTGATGGTTAAGAATGTTGAGCATTCCTTAAGTGTCTTTTAGCCATTTGAGATTCGTCTGTTCAGAGTTCTCTGTTTAGGTCTGTACCCCATTTTTTATTGGATAATTTGTTCTTTTGATGTCAAGTTTCTTGAGTTATTTATATATTTTGGAGATCAGACCTCTGTCCGATGTGATGTGGGGTTGGCGAAGATCTTTTCCCAATCTGTAGGTTGCCGTTTTGTCTTGTTGACCACATCCTTTGCTTTACAGAAGCTTGTTATTTTCAGGAGGTCTCATTTATTAATTGTGAGCATACCAATCATGTATGTGTATGTGTGTTGTCTGCATGGATATATGTGAACCACATGTGTACCTGGTACTCACAGAACCCAGAAGAGGATGTTGGATCCCCTAGAACTGAGTCACAGACATTTATTAGATGCCACGTGTGTTGGGAACTGAAGCCAGGCCTTCTATAGGAGCAACCACTGCTCCTTTTAGTGTTTTTGATCAGGGTCTCACTATGTAGCCTTAGCTGGTCTAGAGCTTATGCAGATCTACTGTCTCCAAGTGCTAGGATTAAAGGCATGGGCATCATACCCACCTCAGCCAGTGCTTTTATCCATTGAGTCATCCCTGCAGCCCCATCGCTCTGTGGTTTTTGAAGCCAGGGTGCTTCTAGCTCCTGCTCTAGGTGGACTTTGTCTCCTGGGCTGTCACCTTGAGTAGCAACGGGAATATTTGCGTGTGAGGACTCCTGTAGTGGAATAGTGCCCAGCAGTGCTTCGTGGGCAAGCTAGGGCTCTTTCCTCAATCCTTTGGAGTAAACTACCTGGGGCTCACGTGAGTCTCATGAGTCTAAACGTTTCGCTCACATACTCCATGACATATAAAGTAGAATAGTAAATTGCTAAATTTGCATAAGTTGCCCCAGTGATGTAACAAAGAGCTATGATTGAAGGTTTGTTCGAATCAGACTGAGATGATTAAACAGGGCCTTGGGATGAGCAGAAGGCCATTTGGGGCCTTGGAGCAGCAGCACAATAGGTGATGTGTGAACAGCCATTACTACTTTTAGGCTCCTCTTTGCTGTTCAGAACCTGGGGAAGGATCTGGTTCTGCTGATGAGAAGTCATTAGAAGAGGAGTCCAGAGCCCATCTCCTAGACAGCCACAGGTAGCACAAAAGGAGAAGGACGGGCCGTGCGGCTTCAGGGAAGGGGTGGGTTATGGAGACACCACGCAGATGGGATGCTGAGTGAGAGCAGCAGGCCAGGAGCATGAAGGATGGTGGCAGGGAGGCTGTAGGTTCCAGCGGCTGCTGACAATGAGTTTTTCAAGTTTATCATTTCCCGAGGGGCAGAGTTGATTTTTCTTACATAGTTCTGCTAAGTTCCTGCTTCTTTGAGTTTATCAGGCCTAGCAGGGACTGGGTGCTTAGGCTCCAGTTTTATGACTATGCCAGATCCATGGTTCCTGTCTTGAGTCATCATGACCCCAGTCTACTTAACCTAACAATTCCTTCGCTAAAATTTCATTTTAATTGGGGAAAAACTTCTTTTCTGAGTTGGATGGTCTTGCTATATAACCCCCAGGCTGTCCTCAAGGTCTTAGGTTTAAAGGATGCTCCTGAGTATATATGATGGCACCACCATGCTCAGCTCCCCAAAGTCTTAATTCAGAGTTAGGGACTAAATCCAGGGCCTTGTACATGCTAGACAAGTGCTCTGCCCCTGAGCTGCAGCCCCAGACCCTTTAAACCCTCAACGATTTTCTCAGCTAAAAATGAAACGCTAAGTGTAAGACAGCTTAGAATGCTGTTTTGAATCCCCTCCTGACGGATCCTCCCAGAGGCTAAGACCATTGACAATTCCCAACTCCAGTCCCTGAAGGGAGCACAGAGGCGAGACAGGAAGACACAGCTGGGCACACTCAGCTATGCTTCTGTGCAAATCTCCTGACTTAGAGAAGCTCACCAAATAAGACAGGAGTTGGAGTGGGCCAGGAATAATCTACCACTTAGAACGCAGATTTAGCCTAAAATGAAAGCAGCGTGTGACATTTCTGCGATTGACAGAAGGTGGCCACCCCTAACCTAAAGGCCAAACCCATGGCTCTACAACCTGCAGCTTTCTGATCATCAGCATGTGTCTTAGTTAGGGGTTCTATTGCTGTAACAAAACACCATGACCAAAAAGCAAATTGGGGAGGAAAGGCTTGTCTGGCTTATACTTCTCCATTGCTGTTCTTCACTGAAGGAAGTCAGGAAAGGAACTCAAGCAGGGTAGGATCCTGGAGGAAGGAGCTGATGCAGAGGCCATGGAAGAGTGCTGTTAACTGGTTTGCTTCCCATGGCTTCCTTAGCCTGCATTCGTATAGAACCCAGGACCAGCAGCCCAGGGAAGGCACCACCTACCATAGGCTGGGCTCTTCCCCATTGATCACTAATGAGAAAATGCCTTACAGCTGGATCTCATGGAGGCATTTCCTCAGCTGAGGCTCCTTCCTCTCTGATGACTCTAGCTTGTGTCAAGTTGACACACAAAACCAGGCAGTGGAGCGTGGAACCACAAGTGGAACATTCCACACCACAAAGCCCTGCTTCATCTGCAAAATTATTCAAAATAATGCACGGAATGCCTTCAGGTTATGTCTAAATAGATGTGAAACATAAATGAATTTTATATTTGGATTTGAGTTCTCTCAGACATTTCATTATACAAACAAAATAAAAAATATTCCAAAATCCCATATAAAACAAAATTAGCCCTAAAGACCAAGCACTTATGATGCAAATCATTTTGGAGAAGGGACACTAAAGCTGTGGCTTGAGAGTTCATGCCATCTGTAGCTCGGGTGACACCTTCCTTATCACAGTTTCCTGCTGGTTTACTCAGAACAGTCAACAGCACAGTGCCTGTTGCTCATCACTCTGGATTAAATAGCGGAAGAAGAAAAATGGGTCCTTGTTCCACATACAGTCTCATCTTTATTCCTTCTGAGAAGAGTATTAAAAATACATCCATCTCCTACCTTGCATTTCTTTTAAATTTTTTTTGTATTGATTTTATTGAGCTCTACATTTTCTCTGCTCCCCTCCCTGCCTCTCCCCTCCCCTTAAACCCTCTCCCACGGTCCCCATGCTCCCCATTACCTTGCATTTCAATAGCACGTTACATTCACCGGTCACTTCCCAGCTCAAATACTCAGCAAAATGGGGGCCTGGGAAATTTTAATGACATAAGCAATCTTTTAATTAGCTGCAAATGCAAGATCAAAGCTCATCTTAAACCTTGAGGCGATTTATGTTTGAAGTAAGACTTTCCTAAAATTGTGAATTTAGTTTTAAAATATTTTAATGTCTACATATTTAATAACAACTATTTTAAATTATTATCTTACCAAGCATTAAACATAACCAGTGCTGTTCATTTAACTTTGCTATAGAAATAACCTTGGAATATTTTATACAAAAAAAGTCTATTTTTACCTTGTTTCCGGATCCATTCTTGTCGCTGGAATTCAGCTTCTTTCTGGAGCTTCTTATAAACTAGAAATTGAAAAACAAGGAAGTGTGAAATTGAATTGAGCAGCACAAATACACACAACAACCACTATGCTAAGTGGCCTATTTTCATTACTATGGTACTCAGTGATTGTGATGGCCCTGCTTGTTCTGATTTTTATAGAGACAGCCTTTGAAAACTAAATAGCTTTGTGTATATGTGAGTCTGTGAATGAGTGTGTGTGTGTGTGTGTGTGTGTGCGTGTATGTGTGTGAGTGTGTGTGTGTGGAGGGGCAGAAGTAGACATTGGGTATCTTTATTAACTGTTCTCCTCTACCTTACACACACACACACACACAACACACAGCCACCAAGACAGGTCTTACTATGTAGCCTTGACTGTTCTGGAACTTAAGAGCAGGTTGGCCTTGAATTCACAGAGCTCTGCCTGCCTCTGCTACCCAAGTGCTTGGAATTAAAGCCATGCACCACCACACCCACCTCTTCACCTTATTTTCTAAGACAGGGTTTTGGGGTTGGAGAGATGGCTCAGTGATTAAGGTCACGTATTGCTCTTGCAGAGGACTTGAGTTCAAGTCTCAGCATCTAAAACTGGGCAGCTGACAGCCACTTGTAACCCCAGCTCCAACACACTTCTCCACATACCTACACAGAAACACATGCACACATACTTGAAACCACCTGCAACCCCAACTCCAACACACTTCTCCATATACCTACACAGTATAGTGGTGAGCATAGCTGCCTTCCATATACCTACACAGAAACACATGCACACATACTTGAAAATAATAATAATAAAAAAACCTTTTTGTTTTTAAAAGATAGGATTTCTAACTACACTGGCTAGATTGGCTGGGCAGCAAGCCCCAGGGATGCTCCTGTCCCTGCTTCCCCAGCACTGAGCTTAATGTGAGCTGCTGTGCTAGGCTCCTTATGTGGGCCCTGGGAATCTGAACTCAGATCTTACTGTTTGCTGACTAGGCCATCTCCCAAGCCCCAAAACTAAACAACTTTCCCAGGGTCATAAACCTAGGAAATGATGAAGCCACACTGGCTGTTACAAAGACATCTATCAGTCTTTCCGCAGCTTGTGGAAGTGCCACTTTTTAAGCTATGATGGCCTTCACGGGAGTTTATTACAGCTGACCTCTACAGTCTAGTTACAATATATGACTGACAGATTGGCACACAGTCAGTACTTTTACATCTTTCTTTCCAGAGTTTAATAACTTAGAGTAATCACATATTGTTAAAAAATAGTGTCATGCTTTGTTACTGATATATATATATCAGTATATATATATATCAGTATCATATATATATATATGGTTCTGTCTGTACTGCAGCTTTCTAGGCTAGAGAATTTAGTAATAAGTACTTGTTTGCACGTGAAACTATTTAAGTCCAGTCATGCCTGAAAATCAGGAACAATTTTGTTGTTTTTTTTCTTAAAGTAACGTTCATTTCAAGGCAATGGGATACTATGGAAAGTATTGACTAGATTTTGTAATGGGATACTGTGGGAAGTATTGACTAGATTTTGTAATGGGATACTGTGGGAAGTATTGACTAGATTTTGTAATTTGACTCAGGATTCACTAAACAGTTCCAGATGCCAGTCACGGGATCTCTTTTAAGCCATGAGGTATTTGCATCGAAATAAGTAGCCAAGTGTTCACTGACTGTCCCTCAGAATTCCTACCATCTCCAATCAGAACAAGAGTAGAATGGCCAGTTGCTTTTCCATCTTGAATCTGGAATGTGTATGTTCCCTCGTCCTCATCCTGCAGCTTCTCCATGAACATTTCAATAATGCCAGTGTTCCGGTCAATGTGCATCTTGTATTTCTTCAACGTGAAAAGATAAAGAGAGAGAAATCAGAAAGGAAAACATTTGGCTTCGAAGGCAATAACCCTGATAAAATTAAAATGAACCCCAAAGAATCATAATTTTAAAATTTTTAGACAACTAAGAAAATTGCTTAAAAATCTTATTCCTGGAAAACGAAACATTATATGAGTGTGTGAATTAGACAGGAATTGATTATGAATATTTTGAAATTTCAACAATATGGCTATCCAAACAAGACCTTCACAGTTGATATGCCAATATAGATGGGGGAAATCTCATAGGGCCTCATTCCTAAATGAGAGTTATGGGCAAGCAATGGCTGCCAAGAGAGGGAGAAACAGTCTTTCCTAGGATGAGCCCCCTGATAGGTTATCCAGTCCCAGGTAGTCAACCCTAAACACACACACACATACACACACACACACACACACACACACACACATATCACACACATATATATACCACACTAAATGGACTCAGCAGGTTGTATTAAGAGGTCATGAACTTAAAAGGGAGTAGGAGAGCATGGGAGGAGTTGGAGAAGAAGTTGGAGGGATAGAAATAATGTATATATAGTACAATGGATGAAATTATTTTTAAAAATTAAATAAAAATAAAATATTAAAAATAAATATGTTTAATTGGAAAAAATAGGGAGGGGGAAGCCTACCGGCCCTTCAAAAATTTCCTTCTCGTTAAATATGTAGTTGACTTTGGCATTGCCAGACAGCTTCTCAGCTTGCATCCAAAACCGAACCTGACCTTTCTCCAAAATTTCAACTGCCAACTCTGACTTAGTTGGGACAGCTAGGAAAAATAGAAATAGACATAGTAAGTGATCACACTGGCAAACAATAATACTGATACAGACATTCTAACAAGGAAAAAGAGTCAATACTAATAGCAATGCAGACCCCTGCTTCCTTCAAGACACAGAGACAGCAAGCATCTTACAGGGAGACCTCAGAATATGGACAGAGGCCTTGGCTGTTATCCTTGGGATGCCACCCCTTTTGAATCATAATTGTTCCAATTGTAAAAACAGGGAAGGTGACGTGATGTATAGGGGAACATCTGGTTAACATCTGTGACTCTCCGCTGCAGCTTTAGTCAAGGTTATTCAAGGGCGTTCACAAGGAAAAATGAACAGTTCTCAGATGGCCCAGGACGGCCAGCATCTAGCCCTCAGTCTGCTAGGAACAAGCTGTGTAGCAGTCAAGCTGCACAGATGCCTTTCTTTGCATTTTCTTCTGTCCACTCCATAGAATCTCTACAGATTTGCTCTGCTTGGACATTCTGTACCGAAGAGATGCACTTGGAGAGAGAAGACAGACTCTGGGGCTGAAACATAATCTTGAACAGTTGTTCCCCTCCGTAAGCCTGTCAACATGGATATGGTGTGCCTTACTTGACTGTCAGACAATTAACTATGGTACAACGGGAAACATTAACATACCATGGATAATGATCAGTAATTGGAAGGCAAGTCTAGGTTCCCCTACCAAGTTTACTGACGAGAAAGCTGAATGCTAAGAGTCATGACATGTAGGCCACAGAGCTAAGCCCGTGATTATCCCTGCTATTCTGAGCTTTCTTTGTCCTAGTTCCACTTCTCTGATGGACACTATGGTTTTCCAGTGTGATAAAAAAACAGTTCCCAAGACCAGAGGCCAACCCTTACTACAAACAGGTCTTGAGAATAGAAAGCATCTTTTAGAAAAGTCTGGAGATTCCATCACGGAGGTCCTAATACGTGAGTGGTTTGACTTGGGGTGGCAATGCAAAGGAAGGGACTGGCTTCCTTGGGAGCCTTTGATGGTCTCTGTCTGACCTGAGTCATGAGAATACTGTCTAGAAGAAGAGACCACCATGAGTTCCCTGAGGGCACAGAGCAAACATGGCATATGCCTACATGGAGGCAGACTTTGTCATGGTTATGGGAACAGCACTGCAGTCAGCCCTTGGGCTTCACCAGCTGTGTGTGGTCAGGCTATTAGTCCCCGGCCTCATGTTCTTAACCTCTAGAATGAAACCACCACAGTACGGAGCCTTTGACATATTCCGTATAAATGCCCTAGAAAGGGCCTGGCACCATAATAAATGCTGTATAAATGTTGGCTAGTAGTATTTTGGTATCTGTTTTTCCCCTCCAGTTGCTTCAATAATATCCTATAATTACAAAGTATAATGTGTTGACAACTAGGAAGCACATAGCAGTGTATCTATATTTATGTCTATATGCTTATGTGTGTGCACACAATACATTATTTGTGTAGATGGGACAAGAGCAAACGTGTGCAGATGACGAACTGGGAGGCAGGATGTTAACGATACCACATACTCTACCCTGACTCACCACACTGCAATGCAATATTATTACTGGCACAGCAGGCCATATTATTTTCAGATTTTACATCTACACTTTTCATTTATCTTTTCCTTTTCTCAGATCCAAATCACCTTCTCTGGCAGTTTAGAAAACATATTATTGGTAGAGTGAAGGCGCATGCTTAACGGCTTTGAAAATATTTTTAAAATGGCTTTACAGAGGAGAATTTACTACATTAAAGGATAAAGGAACAGAATATCTAAAATTAACATTCAATGAGAAATGAGACTTTTAAAACCTTATAAATAGCAACAAAAGGACTAAATGTTTTCCTTGACCAGGAAGAAGTGGGTATGAATTAAAACAATTAGATATGCTGCTTTGAACCTTGTGGAAGATCTCTGAAAATGTTCCTTTAGTGATGTCATCACTGTGGTTGGGGAAAGAAAATACTGGAACTGTCCCATTTAAAATGTGGTTTCAAGGGTCTAAGGAAAACTTCACTGGCTTGGGGATTTGATGCTCACGCTCAGAGTTTGAAACACGCCCTTGGGCTTGCCCTTTGTGCCAACCACATTGTCACAGCTGGTCTCTATCAGGAAGCTCGAGTTTGCTGTCACCCTCTCTCTAAGAAGCCACAATTATAATCCTTGGGTTTATGCAAGATACAACTTCTCAGTGTAGATGACAACAACATGAGTCAGCCTCGACTTCCTTAATTATACTATCTCCAAGCCTATATGATCATCACCGCACGGGAGGCCCAGGTAATGTGAGCTCAGCAGGGACGCCCTGTCTTGACTTCTGTCCCCACCATCCTGTAGCCTAAGTGTAAATGTTGGGGAAGCTGTTGCCTGGATACGTGAACAGTATTTACTAACTAGATTAGTGCTCCTCTCCATTTCTACCAGGCTTGAGTTGAGGATGTAAACATGTACCTTAGAAACAGCTTCTTATTAGGTCCTAAGAACTGTCACAACAGCCAGTCCTAGAAAACGAAACCAAAGCCCAGGGAAATGGAAGCGATTTGCTCAGGGTCACAGGACTAACAATGTCCAGGGAGGCTGTCGCCTTCCGTACAGTTTTCAAAAGTAACTTTTCAGTCTTCATCTACAATGATATCTCCAGTTCTACGGTTAATAAACAGAGGAAATGAATGCCATGTGCTGGAATCTCCTGAAACTCCATAGTGGCAAAGGAGTTAACATGTGTAAGCTTCGGGGAATCCTAGTTCAAAAGAGGGCGCACGAAGGATAATAAATATGCTGTAAATATGTAAAACAAGTAAATGTGCTGTAAGCATTGAGGAATCTTTTAGGCTCTTCCTTGAAAAGAGGGAGCGTATCTACCACTTTTTAGTCTGCTTTCTCAAACGCTAGATTGTTTTTCTCTGGAGGTTTCTCTACTTTGGCCACTGGGTAAGAGATCGTTTCAGAACAGTGAACCTTTTGGGTGTTATTTTCTTTCTCTTCTCTTAGGTGTCCACGGTGGAGTTTAATCTTTTATAAGGAAGGTGCCTTATTTAGGACTTATAAATAGTTCAGAAGGGCTCTTCTTCTTTACCCTATTTTCCAAGAGTATAAAGTGTTGTCATTAGATTGCCTTTATTTAGACCTTTGAATATTCTATTACAAGCCAGCATTGCAGATTTGCCTAAAATGAGTATTGTTAGGAGATACAAATGTGATCCAAAATTGAGGAACATAATTACCCATACTACACCTACGGATCTTCACGCTGCTCTATAGAATGAAGCAGGAAGTGTGTTTCTATTTCTTTTTTCTTTCCTACCCCCCCTCTCTCTTCTGTTTGCTTTCTTTACAGACAGGGTCCTAGGTAGCGCAGGCTGGCCTCTATCTTCCTATTTTGCTATATAGCCTAGGATGACCTTGAACTTCTGATATTCCTGCCTCTACCTGGGATAACAGGTGTATACCACCACATCGGGTTCAAATCCAGACATCTGTAAGTGCTACGAAGGTACTCTACCAACCACAGCCCCATGAAGTAGTTTTTTTCCTATGTCAGTATCTTGGCATTTCTGGAGAAAAATGGCAAAGAAAAGTGTCATTTCTAGAAAGTTCTTCTGTGGACACCGGCATGTGATGTATATCCCAAGCCACTCCCTATCTCTCTTTTTCTTCCCTTCCTCCCTCCTTCCATGCCTCCTCGCCCTACTTTCCTCCCTCTGACAGGTAGCCCAGCCCAGCCCACGATAGAGTCCCTGTCTCTATCTCCAGCTTGTTATTTTAAAGCTCTTAGGTAAAGACAGGGTTCATGTTAAGTCGTCTATTCGGGCCAGGCAGGCTTCGAACTTGCCTTCCTCTTGTCTCCGCCTACAGAGTGACTAAGATCACAGGACTGAGCCATCAGGTAGGGCTTCAAACTCCTCCTGATTGCACCGGAGCTGTCACTTGTTCTGTCACAAGGTGACGCTGGTAAAACTAGAATCTGGGACCGCACCTAGGGTACTTACTTGGGAACTTGTGCTCCTGACTGAGGGCAAGCAGGCGTTTTATTTCTGTATGGGGAAAGAGAAGACAAACCTTTACCTACTGAAACAAGGGTCACTTGATGACAACAGGGAAATTAGAGCAACATTAGACCGAGGAGTGCACGGGTTTGAAACCTACCTTCTTCGTCTATCAAGTAGCTCGAGGCTACCCCGTCAGTGTCTGTCACATCACAAGAATAGATGCCCAAGTCATCTGTCCCGAGGTCTTTGAAGGTCATTTTTGTCCTTCAAAACAAAATCTTTTTCTTAGAAATGAGATTGAAAGGTCTGTGTGACTATCAACTCACCCTATCACTGATCCCCTGGACATGATACTCCCTTCGTGTGGGACACTTGTCATGTCCCTACCCACATCCTCACTCCCGCTAAGCTAAAGTTTGGTAACTCTTGGTGTCTTGGGTTGAGTGTCACTTCCACTAGGGAGCCTTTTTTGACCTCTTGTAGGATGATGGGGCACAGGTATGAATGCCCTATCTCCAAGCTATGTTGCATATATATATAATACACATCCTCCAAAGACATTTTCCTGATTAGCCGGCTGGGGAGTCTAAGTGTTTCTCCTCTAGGGAAGACTGCAGGTGACTCTGGCTGTTTCTATGCTATTCCTGTACTTCTCTTAAGAACTGACACTACACTGGATAATCCCCCTGTGTAATGCCTGTGCCCTCAGAGACAGGCTTCTGCTTTGCTTCCTGTTGTGTCCATGACACCCAGCACCTGTCTGGAACACAGCGTATGAATTAATGAACAGATCAATATTCTAGATTGTTGTGTTTTTTTCATTTTGGAGAGCTCCATTATCAGTCACGGTGTCATCTAAGATCAACTAAACATTTAAATGTTAAGTGAATAAACTAGGAGAAAAGTTGATAATTTGATTGTCTTTTTCTTTAGCCAAATGTGTTCTACTCCAAGAACTGTGCATTAGAGGAGTATTTTAAGGCTTATACTGGTTATGTATTTTTATAATGCCAGACATAAAATAGCTATGACTTCATCTTCTTATTCTTAGGAAGTTAAGTAGGGAGCAAGGAGCTTATTTAATGTTCTTATGGTGAAACTAGAATGAGTTATTAGAGATATTCCTTACTTATTGCCTTTGCTTTCAACTTCTAATCGTGGAGAGTTGTCAGTAGGTACGTAATCTTTGGACCAGACGAATTCTGACTTGGGTGTCATCTGGTCACATTCAAAGTTCAAGGAAATGACTCCATCATCATCCACATTTACAACGACCTCTTTGGTACCTAGAAGATCATAAAAAAAAGGCATTTGGGACTTTTCATAGAAACCAGTTACATAAGAATTCTTGTGTTGAGGTACTTTCTTTTATTTAGCCTTAGACCAAGAGCTCTCCCTGGCCCAGGGATAGGTCCCCAGTGTTCACTGCAGTTCAACTTCCATACTGTAACATGGAATTAACCGAATCTGTTGTGTTTCATACGTGAAGTCAACACCACAGCCCACCGTGTCTGCCCAGTACTGAGGAGGAGCTGACTGCCAATGATGTCACAGTGAGGGAATGGACTTGACTGTCATTATGAACAGAGTCTTAGGCAAAGGAAAAGTAGATTTATGACTTTGCTTCAATAAGTCTCCCAGATAAAATAATTCTATATTATTTTCTCTTAAAGTCCAGAAATCAATCTTGAAATGCATCACATCCCTTGAACTTATCTCCATTTAAATTTTAATATGACTCAGTAATAATCTTCTCTAGGCTGCTGTTCAAATTGCTGAGGTTATGGGGTGAGTGGAAAAAGTCCCCACATACATTCTTCCTTTGAAAAGGACATAATTCTGGGTGAGAGAATGTACGTAATGCTTACTTGTTCTACTTTCTCCTGGAAATTTCTCTCTAGTCTTTTTAAAAATGTCTTTCTAACCTTTTCTGGTGACCTTCTAGATACAGGATTTATTGAAAAACTGACATCCAATATAGCCATTTAAAGTTTGTACATCAGCACATCTATTGCCAAATCCAGTTTGAAAGAAGCAAAATGTGCTCAATTTATACAAATCCAGTCATCAGATCAACTTGCTTTGTTTTAATATAAGGAAAATTCTATTTAGTCTCAGAAAGATATAGTTTTATTCTTTTTCAAGTATTAGAAAACTTTCCTAAAGATAGTTTCCCAAAGAAATGCTATTTTGTCTGTAGATACCACCATTAAAGCCCATCATCCTGGGCACTGTCCAATATAACCATCAATGGCGGCAGAGAGTGCCAAAGTCCTACTGGGGATGTTCAAGAAGAAACCAGGCCCAGACAATGAGTCACAGGCTATTGGATACCGATCCTGATAGCTGACATAATTTGTGTTCTTACTGATGGCAATGCATACTTTAACTTCCATATCTGTGTATATGTCCAGAAAGTGATGGTTAACACATGTCAAGAGTAGAAAGAACCCTAGTTTAAGCAGATTTTTGAAGTCTTATTTTAAAGAGCTGTTTATCATCATATTTGACTCATAAGTGACCTAAAATCGCAATCAATCAAATGCTTAATTGTTCCTGAAGTGAAGCATCTGCCATATGGTCCTTGTAAAGTTGCAGGCCCTGTCTTATTTCTGTTCCTGACAGCACATGACTCATGACATAGTGCTCACACCCATATTATAAAGTCCTGAACCAATGTGCTCATTGGATTTAGACAAAGGCTGGTGCTGAAGAGTCTTTGTGCCCAGGAAGTATTACAACAAGAGTCTCAAGAGTCATTGTGAGAATACAAAGTCAGCATATTTGTATCACTATAATAAGGACAGAAGTGATGGGTGTTAATGAAATCTTTTAACTTTTTGCATGGTGTTTACTTGGGAAGCATTACCAATTATTCATATTTATTATGTTCTTACCTGTAATCCTTTTCCAGAGAAAATGAATCACCCTGCTTGCTATTTATTATAGTAAAGACATGACTTAAGTTTATAAAAGAAAAGTATTATTTGGGCTAAAAACTTGATTTATTTTTCTTCTTCTAAAGCTAAATACTAGAGTTTGCCAAACAGGAGCAGTTCCACTAGCTTCACCTTTGTTCCAGTTCTGTAGAGAACCTTTGAACTCTAAAGCCTCACCCACTTACAACCTGGTCGCAAACCAAGAAATAACACACAGCTCCCTGAGAGCCAATGCTCATGGATCAAAGTCCACTCTTGAGGGTCCTGCTCACACTGGAGAATTCCGGACTGTCACATGGAATCTATCTATACTCCACTAGTGACAGTTCTGATAATGCCAACTGGTTACTTCCAGGTTAAGCTTTTTTTTTCCTGAATGATTTGTTTGTTTTCTTTAGACGTAGCATTTGTCCAGTGGTCTTCAAAAGCTGGATACCTTTATTCTATTGAAAACCAAAAAAAGAAACAAAACCCTTCCCCAATCCTAATTTTGGGGAGATTCTCTTTTGGCAAGTTATATCTGATCAAATGAAAAGCATTTGTAAGCTTTATAGGTTAGTTCAGATTAAAAGGCCATGACGTTTGATGAACTGTCATCTCTTCTGATTAAGAGGTGTCTCTTGTTCAAATCGAATCTTTATCAATTTTGATGGTATCCATAGTTTTTCTTCTTCTGTGGAAACAAAATCAAAACCCCTTCCCCAACATAACACATGGCCTGGTTTCTATTCTGAGGTCAGTACATCTTTAAAGTATATTAGCTGATTTAATTCCATAGTTTTTTCCCTACTATCCTATGTCTCTCTACATCTGTTGTTCCTTTTTTTATTAGTATGTAGAAAATTCAAAATTAATAAAACATTATGCAATCATTTCTGAGGTATTTTTCATCCCTTTTGGTTTGTTTAACATGTCCTTTAGAGTTCAAGTTGCTCTTTCTATAACTGCCTGTCCTGTAGAATTGTGTGACATACCTATAATATGGTTTATATAATAATAAGCAAAGAACGGTTTAATTTTCTTAGAGACATATGGTGGACCATTGTCTGTCTTTATTTATGCAGGTATACCCATGATGGCCATAACTTATAGCAAATGTGTGATTACCAAATCAGCCTTTTCCAAACTCAAAGCAACTGTCCATTTGAAAACCTGAATATAGCCGGGCGGTGGTGGTGCACGCCTTTAATCCCAGCACTCGGGAGGCAGAGGCAGGCGGATCTCTGAGTTTGAGGCCAGCCTGGTCTACAAGAGCTAGTTCCAGGACAGGCTCTAGAAACTACAGGGAAACCCTGTCTCGAAAAAAAACCAAAAAAAAAAAAAAAAAAAACCCAAAAAATAAATAAATAAATGAAAACCTGAATATAAATATCAATAGTTTGGTGTACATGTTTTAATTTTTCAAACTCTATAAAATGAAACACATCCATTTGCCAAACTTCGTTTTTTTTAGCGTTCTTTGGATTACTTCCTGCAGGTAATGGTGTTTGGTTGTATAAAGAACAAGTAGGACATCTCCTTATAATTTCCTTGGCTTGTTACCTTGTAATAGAAGAGTCCTTTTTTTAAACCTTTGCTATTGATATGTTTTTTGTGAAAGTATGAGGCCTTCGGTACATTTCCAATCAATAATTGATCAATTTCTGCATTACCTTGTGCTAGAGGACCTGGCAGACCCTTTTGGGATTGCATTGGATGATGTCTATTACTGATTATATCTTGTACCTGAATAAATAATGAAGTCAATTCTGTGTCATCTGATATAAATTCAGCGGATTCAATATGCTAAACAACTCTTTCTGCTTATTGAAAATCAGTAACTATGTTGAGAGATTCTTTAAAGTCCCTTAGTACCATGAGAATAGCATATAATTCTGACTTTTCGACAGAATCATAAGGGCTTTGTTCCACTTTACTTATATTTTCTGATTTGTAACCTGCCTTTCCTGATTTTTTTTGCATCAGTATAGGATGTACAGGCTCCAGTTATTGGTGTTCTCTGTACAATGTGAGGAAGGATCCAGTTAGCTCTCTTTTTAAGTCGAGTTCTCTCGCTTTTGGGATAGTTGTTGTTAGTCTCCCCCCAAAAATTACTACAAGCTCTACCAGGATTCACTGGTAAACATGTTAAGAATTGAAAACAATCAGAAGGAAGATAGAAAAACAAACACCTTCTTACCAGTAAAGATATCACTAAATTGCAACCCTGTTCCACAAATAAGGTTAGTACTTATGGCTCTGGGCTATATGCAAAAAGTGGTAAGTTGTAGTACATTGCATCAAAAAGTAGCTATTGAAACAGACAATCTTTTCAATGGAATTTCATAGACTTAAAATGAAAATTAGAGTATTAATGATTGTGGTAAACTCTCAGATAAGTAGAACAGTTGGATACTTAAAACCAATGCTATTTATTTATTTACTTATTTCACGGTGCTAAGGATCAAACTCAGACTCGGTTTAATAGCCAAATATTTCCAAACACAAGTGTGTGCCAGTCCAAAGCAAGACCCACGCCTGCTGCTCTGCCATCAAGGAAGGACTCCCTGCAAGTAGTTTTATCTAACGGAAAGGCCAACCCACTTTCCCATGAAGTTGTGTTGGAAAAGGGAACCAAAGTTTTCAATGGCTCGGGATTTTTCAGGAACAACTTGTGAATTTGTTTAAAAACATGAAGGTTCATGTGGCACATCGGGATTAGAGCAGAGAACATGAAGAGTGATTTTGGACTGACAAGGCTTTAAGGATTGCCCTGGGGCTTCAGAGATGGCTCGGTGATTAGGAATATGGTCTCCTAGAGAGGACCTGCGTTTGGTTCCCAGCATTCATAGCAGCTAACAACCGACTCTGACTCCAGCTCCAGGAGAGCCAACACCCTTCTCTGAACTTCACAGATAACCTGCACTCTTGTACACATACCCCTCACACACACACACACACACACACACACACACAACACACACATACACATACATATACATACAAACACATACACATACACACACATACACACATACATACACATATACATACATACACACACATACACATACACATACACACATGCTCAGAAATAAACCTTCAAGAAAAAGAAAAGTTGTCTCTAGTCAGTGCCTCAACCTATAAAAATCCTTACTGTAGACTCAGGGCCATCTGATCTCACAGTGATCTCAGAGGTGGTATTGCACTGACCTCCCAGTATGAGAAGGAACTAAGAAATGATCAGGGATAACATAAATCCCTTGAAACTTAATTTAGTCTACCCCAATTTTCTCTTTTCTAAAAAGAAAAGCCAATAAATAGATAATAAATGAATAACTTAAGAGATTATATGTTGGTGAGTTGTTTACTTTCCTGCCCATCTCATGACTAGATGTAATTCTACGGTCTATTACATGAGCACTAACAGGAGCTTTTTCATTCTTCTCCATGTGTATATGTGCATAAGTATGACACATGTATGTGCCTTTAAAAAACTTGAAAGAAGAACAGCTAACTCAAACAGATGAATTGCCGTGGTCAGTGGCATGTATCTCTGAGCGGTCTTGTCACTTGTCACACTTGTCGGACCTATCATCGTGGTGGCATTGCTAACGGCACCCAAAAAGAGAATTCTAAACAGACAAAAGAACAGAGTGAAGCATGGCATCTTGGTAGCAGCCTTGTCTCAGGTGGGCTCTGTCTGCGAGAGGCAAGCAGAGGCACTGCTCCTTTTAGAGAGGCTTCCTGGCTCAGCCTTAGCAGCAAAAATTACGCAGCTCTTTGAAGAGGCTGTGCCACCAAACACTTACATGGTGTTTATGAGCAGCCCAGCAGCATGCTTCTTGGCGGTGGCATGGACTTTGAAACTCCACAGAATTGTGGCAATAAACGTGGCTCCCACCAGTACCTCCACCATGAAGCTAGACTCTCAGGAAGCCAAGGAGTGGCGAAGATCCAGGCGCCAAGGCCGCAGCTTCGATCCTAATCATATCGCTTACCAAATCAAAGACTGTGTAAGACTGTGGTCAGAAAAAGATAAATATATACAATAAAGACAGATTCAGACAGAAAAAACACGATAAATGGTTTACAGTATGTTTAAAAATATACGCAGGCTTGGGAGAGAAATGGAAAAGAATAAAGTCCTTTAAAAAAAGAAATGTAGTCAGGTGTGGTGGCACACACCTTTAATCCCAGCACTTAAGAGGGAGAGGCAGGTGGATCTCTGTGAGTTCAAGGCCAGCCTGGTCTACAAAGTGAGTCCCAGAGTAGCCAAAGATACACAGAGAAATCCTGTCTCAAAAAACCAAAAATTAAAAATAAAAATAGAGTAAAATATTAAAGCCACGTAAAGATGGAAAATACACAGAGAATCTGGATGCTGTATGTCACTGTGTTGTCTTTGAATTGTTTGACTGCTGAGGAAGGAGTAACATCTGTTAAAATACATTTGCTTATAAAAGCTGCTGGATTAGCCGGGTGGTGGTGGCGCACGCCTTTAATCCCAGCACTCGGGAGGCAGAGGCAGGCGGATCTCTGTGAGTTCGAGACCAGCCTGGTCTACAAGAGCTAGTTCCAGGACAGGCTCCAAAGCCACAGTGAAACCCTGTCTCGAAAAACCAAAAAAAAAAAAAAAGCTGCTGGATTAATCCAACCCATAAATTTAAAAAATGCCTTGACTTCAACATTTAAGTCAAAAGATATGTTACTTTGGAAAAGTGGTTGTGTTTTTGTTTCCACAGGAAATGAGAGGCTGTGGATTCATTCTGGGTTAAGAAAAATCAGGTTTGACCAAGGAAGACCCCCACACACTGAGAAATCTCTAATATGGGTGGATGGCCCAAATGACCCAACATTTCAGAGGACCTCTTTTGCAGATTCCTGGAGTTCTACATCTAGAACAGCTTTAAGACTGCTGGCTGGGATGATCCAGCCTCACAGAATATTCCAGTCAGGACTTGGACATAATCCTAAATTTTCTTTAGGGTCCCATAAGATTATCAGTGCCCCTGACCAACAGGAAGCCTAGAAAACTATGCCCACATTTCCCCCAAAAAATGGATTATGGATATTTGTCTTTGTTTAAAGTGTTGGCTACAAGTTGTTATGAATAATAATCAGGAAAAAAGCTAAACAAAGGAGATTAGAGTCAGAGTTCTTCTTTTGAAGAAAGGGAAAATGCTGTGGGATAATGCTATTGTATACTGTAAAAATTTGTCACGCATTTTGGTTTAATAAAACACTGATTGGCCAGTACCCAGGCAGGAAGTATAGGTGAAGCAAGCAGACTAAGAGAATTCTGGGAAGAGGAAAGGCTCAGTCTGCAGTTGCCTCACAGACATAGAAGAAGCAAGATGAGAATGCCTCACTGATAAAAGGTACCAAGCCACATATCTAACACAGACAAGAATTATGGGTTAATTTAAGTTGTAACAGCTAGTTAATAATAAGTCTGAGCTCATAGGCCAACCAGTTTATAATTAATATAGGCCTCTGTATGTTTCTTTGGGACTGAACGGCTGTGGTACTGGGCAGGACAGAAACCTCTGTTTACATATCATCTTGGTGCCTACCCTAAGGCCTCCACTGGATCTGTCTTTCCCATCTCATCCTTTGCAACCAGTCATGAATAAGATGCCTAGGATGAAGCGCACATTCTGATGCTACAAGAGTCACACTGCTCAAAACATGGTGGTTGTATTGTTTAAATATGAAATGTCCCCCAGAGGCTCATGGTACTACTTTGGGAAGCCCAGAGCCCTTAAGAGCTGGGGCCTACATGGAGGATGTTAGTCACTGAAGATGGTCTCCTGTTCCTTCCTAGCTATCCTGTTACAATGTTGGTTGCTCCATCATGTCTTCCTTGCCACATGAACTAAAACCTCTCAAACTATGAGGAAAGTGAATCTTTCCTTCTTTTAAGTTTATGTCAGATAGTTGTCATGGTGATGAGAAATCTGTCTAACATGGCAGTACTTTTTTTCATCTAACAGATTAACTACTATGTAATATAGCAGGCTCTATGCTGAGCCCTCAGGGTACAGAAGAAAAGATACGACTTCTTCCAAAGGAGTCAGAGTCTAACACATATTCAAGCCTGGTTAATTTAATTTTTACTTAATTTCTCTGGAGTAGAGTGAGTGCCAGTATTTCCAGAATTCCTCGCAGGACTCTAAAGCACAGTCACCTCTGAGAACTGCCATGGTGGGAGTCCAAGTGGCACTTAGGAAACAGGTATAAGTGCAGTTTTCTGAGTTAGCCAGACAGCCTCCTGCCTCAGAACCCCTGAAGCCTCTACTATGAGGCCCCTAGCCTGCATTGCCTTCTCAGCACTGTACCAAGTCCCGAGTCAACCAAGTTTTAGACACTAGAACTGCAAGGTGCACTTGGCTGCTAGCTGAACCCCAACTCATTTCCTTTGGGGAAGTCATTCTCCTAACCTGTTCTGCTGCCGGTGTCGCGCTCCTACTTGAGGCCCTGCTTGCTGTCTGGGTCCTATCCACCACCTGATTCTCCTACCTGCTGCTGTTTCTCTGGCAAGAATACCTGCAAGCTTCAGTGCCAACCTGTTGACCTCCGGCTCACCCCAGGCCAGGTCTCTCATCTCCTATCTGATCTGGCTCACCTGGTCTCTACCTCCATTGTTAGTGCGATGCCATCATCAGTAGATACTGTTTAAAAGTATCAGACATCAAGAAGAAAATGTCTCTTTAGGCATCACCAAGTTTGCTAAATAGTTCTAACCTGCTCTGTGTGTGGGTTTCTTTAGCTAACAAGTGTCTTGGGAAAGCACTACAGGCACACTTAGGCTGTTGTCTGGGCTCTTGTTACCAACACAATTAGACTGTGCAGCTGTGGCTGGGCAACATCTCCTTGGAGCTTCTTTGACTTCAAAGGGAGGCCAGTGATCCTGCTGACTCCAGTGGATTAAGTGAACTTTCAACTGAAACCCAATTACACTTGAAGTATCTTACTAGGTGTATTTGTGGTATGCTGTTACTTGATAAGCTTTATTTTCTACCCAAGAATTTAATAATGTATCACAAGTGAAGGTGTTCTCGAAAAAAAAAAGGTAAAGGATTTCTATGATCTGAAAAGAAACCAGAGTGTTTTCTGAACCAAGTTTGCAAGTTTCACACCCCAAATCTTGAAATGGATAACATTTCTCCCCTTCTTCTTCCTATTCATTCTAACACAAAGCAGGCTTAGTAAAAGTAACAGATATAATCAATTCCAGGTTACATTTAAGTTTTGTTAGCCAGCAACTTACAAAATGATGAATCCTAGTTTCTAGCCTCTTTGGCTTTGCAGAATTTTATGAATGTCTGTCCTAGCTCTCATTATACTGAGCTCTAGACTCCATTGTTACCACATGATCATAAACATAAGGAGCATACAGTTCTCCCAGGGCACATACAGGAGCCGCCACACAGCAGCAGCAGCTTGAGAAAGTCATGTTGCAAGAGTGAACATGCCTGCTGACTATAACAAATCTGAAAGGTCACCAGGAAGCATTTTGACTTCTTTCCTAAACTGTGAGCAGCGAAGAGTATTCAAGTCCAGGAACTGAATGGCCATAGATGCAGCTTTCGGAGCCTGTTCCAAATCAGTAACACAAAACTTTCACAGGGTCAAGAGCCAACCCTCCAGAGAGGGCTATGCTAATACCACACTTAGCAGCCTTCTCTGAAGGCACTGATTGAGAAAATAGGTTGATTTGAGTTTTTCTTAATCATGCTGGGAACCTATAGCTTAAAAGTGCTTTCCTCTACTAGACAGAGAGTTCCCGCATGCAGTAATATAAATGCTCTCTGGGGGCGGATGTTGCAAACACATATCCTGGTGCCTTTGTGTGTCTCTTCCTAGCAGTTTTCTGCTTTCTTTGGAATCCTGCAAAGGTCACTATGAGGTGTGGCATTCCCGGCCTCACTCTGTAAAGATCACTTTTGTCAAAGACCTATGTACGAACTAACTTAGGAGCAGATGGAAACAGTCATGAAGAGACAGGACATGGTGGGCAGCCTGTTCCTCTGAGGGTGCACTATTGATGGTCTACAAGTAACCAGAGATTCAAGTAGAGCTTCCTCTGTTCATGTTTTCCTCACCAGGAAAAGAAAGACGACACTCTCTGCTCGGCCTGTGTACATTTCCCTCCTGAAAACAGGGGCACACCAAAACAAAAGTCCTCACACCAGAATGAATAAAAACAAAAGGTGCTTTCTTTTATGAACCTTCAGGGAGCAGAAATAAAAACTTTAAAACAGAACAAATTGAATAAGAATGGAACTCATAATCATTTTGTAGTGATTACGAACTAACTGAGCAACGAGCACTAGAAACTTTGTTCTCATAATACGGGAGACACTGTCTTCTGTGGCCCATCATGGCTTCCTTGAACCTGGTAGAGAGGGCTGCGTTAGCTCAGTCAACCATGCTCGCAGGCCCATTATTAATTTAACCCATGGCAAACTACAGCTGCTGGGCTAAATCTGGCCGGTTGCCTCTTTGCATATGGCCCACAAGTAAAAATGATTTTCATATTTTTAAATGATTTTTTTAAAGGCTAGGGTGGCACACACCTTTAGTCCCAGCACTTGGGAGGCATATCTTTAAGGCCAGCTTGGTCTACATAGCAAGTTCCAGACCAGCCTGGGCTACATCATGAGATCTTGCCTCAAAAAAAAAAAAAAAACAGCTGAGAAAACATCAAAAGAATATTAATATTTCAAGGTATGGAAACATGATGTGGAATTTAAATTTTACAGTATTCATAATTTATATTATTTATATAATGTGCAGAATACATGATATTATGTGACACATGTATGTAATGCCCATGAAAAGGTTTTATTAGAACACAGCTACACTTGCTCATATTTGTCTGTGGTTGTCTCCATGCCCTGGCAGACCAAGGTTGCTAACAAGGACCATATGGCTGTAAAGCTGGAAATACTACCTTTCCCTTAACACAAAGTGTGCTGACCTGTGGTTTAACTTCAGAGATGGAATTCTATACAGTCTCCACCTGTGTAAGAGCATGCCCACTCCCTGCTATTGCAGCTTCCTCTGAGACTGGAAAATACCTTATCAGGGCTAAAGGCCAGGTCATAATAGGAACAGTCTCCTGGGGTTGCTTGCTTAGAATTAGTCCAGGAAGAATACCTCATGGTTAGATGCTAGCTAGCCACGGTAGCTCTTAGACTATTTCAAACCTGGCTCATCCTGTTCTGAGGCTCCTGTAAAGGAATACATAATTGGCACATGCTAAGGGTATAGGTACCAACTACTTAGATGGCACCTACTGTTGGTTGAGAGTGAGAAATAGACATTAAATATATAAGGACAATGTTTGTTTATGTTGTAGTCCTATAATATACTTTTACTTTTTAATTTTATTTTATGTGAATGAGTGTTTGACTGTGTGTATGTCTGTGCACCATGTGTTACCTAGTGCCCATGTTGGGCAGAAGAGTGTGAGATCCCCTGGAACAGGAGTTACGGACAGCTGAGAGCTGCTCTGTGGGTGCTTTGACTCGAACTGGGGTCTGCTGGAAGAGCAGATCTTTTTTCCCCCTTTGGTATTTGGATTAAACTCTGGCTCCTGTGCATGATAGTTAAATGTTCCACTGCTGAGTGACACCCTAAGCTGGGGATGAATATTAATGGAAATGTAAGGACCCACCTGGACGTGTTTCTGCCACAACCGGGCCAGCAAGATCAGAAGGCTTCCCAACACCCGCCTGGTTGATGGCGCGGACGCGGAACACGTAGCTGACACCCTCTTTGAGGCCTTGCACCTGGAATCAGCAGGTTTGAAGTAATGAGTATCTGATGTCACATAAGCAGGTGTGCTCTTCCTCAGTAGGTGTCATTAATCCCTCATCAAGGAAACAAGGCTTGTGCTCCAGGGCTGCCTCTGCCATCCAGGTGGCTCTGACTTTGGTCTCGCCTCTCTGTGGACCAGCTGTCAGAGGGTAAGTTGCTAAAATCCCTCCCAGCCCTGTCATTCTCATAGTCTCTCTTAGATAATTTAAGCACCTCCCAAATCAGAAACATGTTCCATGTTCCTGAAATGCATGCATGCTTTGGATGAGTTAGCTGCTTTATTCTTTGATCCAAAAGATAAACTACAAAGTGTTCAAAATAGCATTTATGTTACACACCCCGCAGTGATTCCCTTGGCAAAAAGACATTTTGTATTTGCCCAAAAAGTTCATTACAGAAGCTGGAGCGATGGCTCAGACCACTGGCTGCTCTTCGAGAGCACCCCACTTCAATTCCACGCACCCACATGGCAGCTCTCAGCTGTCTGTAACTCCTGTTCCAGGGGATCTCACACTCTTCTGCCCTCCATGGGCACTAGGCACACACATGGTACACAGACATACAAGCAGTCAGAACACTCATTCACATAAAATAAAATAAAAATAAAATTTAAAAGTATACTACAGGACTAAATCATAAATATTGTCCCTGTAAATGTAATGTCTATTTCTCACTAAATAGGAGACTAATATAATTGTGAATTTAAAAACTTGTGGATAATCGAAGTGTATTAGAATTCTATTCCTCTTAGAGAACCAGCCCATATGTCCATCAACAGTTGAACTGATGAAGGAAATTTGATACATTTATACAATGGAATTTTATTTAGCTGTAAAGAATGAAATTATAAACCGGGCTGGTGGTGGCGCACGCCTTTAATCCCAGCACTCGGGAGGCAGAGGCAGGCGGATCTCTGAGTTCGAGGCCAGCCTGGTCTACAAGAGCTAGTTCCAGGACAGGCTCTAGAAACTACAGAGAAACCCTGTCTCGAAAAAAAAATCAGAAATGGGTGGAACTGGAGATCAGGGTACCAAGTGAAACATGCACGTCTCAGAAAGACAAAGACCTTGCTTCACCTCATACATGGAACACAAATGTAAATGCTTACATATGGAGGACATACAAGTAGAAAGGAAAAAGCCTAACGTGAGGGAGAAAGGGGAAGAACAGAGGTTAATGGAACTTGTGTGATATAAAAATGGAAGGGGGGACTTTACAGGAAGAGGAAAGAGACCAGCAATAGGGCATGGGGGAGAAAGCAATGGGTGCTGGGAGGAGGAAAAAGGATAATGATGTGTGTGTTTAAAATGTTACAGTGAAACCCATTGCTTTGCATGCTTAACAAAAATAATTAAAAATGTTCTACATCCTTGATTTTTAAAATGATTTATTATTGTTGTCTATAAGCAGTGGGTCGGGATACCAGCCACGCCACAGCACACATGTAGAAGTCAGAGGACAACCTGTGAGAGTCAGCTCTCTCCTTCCACATGTGGGGTCTGAGGACTGAACTCGGCTTGCCAGGCTTGGCAGCGAGTGCCTTTTTTGTTTGTCAGTTCTTAAGTTTTTACGTGCATGAGTATTCTGCCTGCAGGTATGCTAGTGCACTGCATGCTTGCCTGTGAAGGGCAGAAGATGAGGGCATGGGGCCCCAGAATCTGAAGTTACAATGGTTATGAGTGGCCATGCGAATGCCAGGAACTGAACCTGGGTGCTCCGCATGGCAGAGAGGTCCTCCGGCCCTCTCGGGTTTAAATAACCAGGATGGTTGCTGAGAGCATGCTTCATAAATTTGTGAGCTGTTTGGGCTCTGTGTTGTTACTGTTCCTACTATTAACAATGCTGTTAACATTGTCAAAATTTTTTTTATCTTTAAAACATATCATTTAAAAGAGTTGTTTTACATCATTTTGAGTGAGGTAACCCAGACCCAGAAAGACAATTATCACATGTACTCACCCATAAGTGGCTTTTAAACATAAAGCAAAGAAAACCGGCCTACAAATCACAATTCCAGAAAACCTAGACAACAATGAGGGCCCTAAGAGAGACTTAGATGGATCTAATCTACATGGGAAGTAGAAAAAGACAAGATCTCCTGAGTAAACTGGGAGCATGGGGACCTTGGGAGAGGGTTGAAGGAGAGGGGAGAAAAATGTAGAGTTCAGTAAAAATCAACAAAATTTAAAAAAAGTTGTTTCAGGGAGGAATTTAGGTGTAATTTCTCCTATAATGCTGTGGTAAGGCCAACATTCAAAATTTGATTTAAACCAAACAGTTCGGGGGGGGGGGGGGAACATGCAGTCAAACAACAAAGCTTTGTGACTCTGAATGTGCTATGTTCTGACTGTTAGATTTTAAATCTAACTGCTGGACTGGGTTCTGATGGCAGCAGAATGTGATTATATAGTGATAGCTCTCACTGGAACTAATGAATTTTGCTTTTTGGTTTTGTTTGTGTAGACCAGGCTGGCCTGGAACTTAGTAGAGGCTGACCTTGAACTCCTGGTTTTCTTGCTAGGATTACAGGCTTGCCACCACACCTAGCTGTGATACTGAATTTTCAAAAATAATTTCAAAATTGAATTAAGTTCAGTCTGTAAATGAACTTAAACTAGGGCACTGGCAGAATGCACAGAATGTAATGTATTTCAAATTCTACACTGAGAGCCGAACAGAAACAGAGCAGTCACCAGGTGCCTGTCACGAGTACACCTGATGCATGGGTGTGAGCTGGGCTTCTGTAACACAAGGAAGAGACTGACATTCCAGAGTCAATCAGTGTTGAGACAGAAGTCACTCTGGCACAAGGACAGCACCATGACTAACTATAATCTATGCACGCATACTCTTAGATTTCTTTTCTTTCCTATAATCTTACCAGGAATTATATTCTGTCTCCTTCCATCCACTCCTGTCTCACACCCTCTAATTATCAATATAGTTATGAACTGCTTGGTATGAATGCAGTATGGAAATTCTGAGTGGTTGTGGTAAAGTCCCACTAATTAAGCTCTAAACTATGGAATCATAATCGTTGCCCGCTATGGCTTTAGGGTCTTTGGGCACTCGTCTGTCCCTAGCCAGGGGAAAACACTCCTTCGCAGCTCCCAGCCAGCACAAATGAGAGAACCTGTTGCTTCCGAGCAGCATGTGTGTCAGGCAGGCACAGGTTCAGTGAGCACACTCGGGGAAACTGGAGGCAGTGACTTGTTAAGGCTGAGACGAAGGTCAAGAGTTGAGTGAACCCATTCCAGGGAGCTCCGAGTGCTCCTGCGAGCACAGGCACGCCCGGGTAAGCAGGGTGAGAGAGGGCATGACTCCAGCCAACCTGCGGTTACAGCAGTACCAGTGTGAACTCTGAAAAAGGGCACCCTCCAGGGAAAGGCCACTGTCAGAGACGATTAGAGGAGGAATGAGGGTCACCTTTGGGGGACAGCAATGAGCAGTAACGCTTTTGTCAGAGGGGTATGTCGGAGCAAAGAGGGAAAGAAGAGGGAGGAGGGAGCTGGTGGCTGCCTTCCAAAGCCAGATTAAGGAATTCAGGTGAAATGTCACCAAACAATTTCAAGCATCAAAAAATTCCCCAGCCTTAATTGCTGCCAAGTGGATGGAATCTTACCAGGAGCCCAGTATGTGCACTTGACTCTGACTGTGTTAGCTTAGTGTTAGTAGCTTTCCTCTTTAGAGAGAGGGCATGCTGTACATCACGGGGTATCCTCTCACCCTCAGATACTTGTTCCCAATGGCTGCCTCATTGAGACCTCGCCATTGGTCATCCTGGGCGCTGGCTTCCTTCAGGTCCACAAAGTAACCAGTGACTGGAGTCCGCCCTGAGTAGACTGGAGGCTCCCACTGGAGAACCAGGGAGCTCTTCCTGACTTCACTGAGCTTCAGGCTGTGTGGTGGTCCTGAGGTAGGGAGAGAAAGCAGCAGCAGTCAGTGTGCACGAGGAGACTCACTATGCGTGCATTCACACCCACACCCAGGGTCTCTCAGCTGACTCTCGTGCTGGTGTTCTCTACAGCAATCTCTCCGTCTCCTGAAAGTAGGCATGTTGTGGCCACTGCAAGTTTCCACAGCTGCTCTACAACTACTTCTGGCACAGGTGGTCAAGGGCATGCCCAGATGCCCTGTGGAACTGGATCAAGCATCCCTCAAGCTGTTCTCGGGTGGACAAGTCATCGCTGATGTCAATCACTCTTAGGGCAGTTAGCAAACAGTCCACAGAAGCCCAGGAAATTGATAGCACTCGGAAGAAAAGACACTATGATGTATGCTGTGTGTACACGGCTGCATTTCTAAAGAGTCTGAACTATGATGTCACCACATGTATCTTTGTGTCTGCTATTCAAGCGATTTACATATGTTTTTCAAATAACAACTTCTGTCTAGACAGCCAATCAAAACCACCTGAAGTGACTCACAGTGACCTGACGTCAACTGTGATAAGGTACCAAACCACGTGGCAGAATATAGATAAAAATATGGGTTTTTCGATTATGAAAATAATCAAATTTGTAGTCATATTAGGTATGTTTTCAAGGTTAAACATATATTTAGATAAATAGTCTTCAAACACTTCAAAAACATACAGAAAAACTCGAGACTTTTCATGACTGAGATATTATAACTGTAATTCTTGCCTCACGACTGTTTTGTTGTGTATAATTTTACTATGTTAAAGTTAAAACATTCCTTTTTAATTATACAAAAGAGAGAGATGCTGTGGAATAAGCTTTTTGTACACTGTGAAAATATGTTGCACTCGTTGGTTTAATAAGAAAGCCAGACTAAGAAAACTCTGGGAAGGAGGGCAGAGTCACCAGCCAGACTCTGAGGGAGCAGGACATGTAGAAAATGAAGTAACAAGCCATGAGCCACACAGCAGAACATAAATCAATAGAAATGGGTGAATTTAAGTTGTAAGGACTAGCTAGTAACAAGCCTAAGCTATCGACCAAGTATTTATAATTAGTAATATCTCGGTTATTTGGGAGCTGGCTGGTGGGACAGAAACTTCCATCAACAGATCCACCAGTGTGAAAATGGCAGAAAGAACTTTTTAACATCAAAGTCAGGTGTTTGCCTCTGTGTACCTTCTGACACTGAGTGAACATTGAACCTCTTCTGTTTCTTTTGCTGATTTTTTATTCATACTTGGCAGAAGTCAAGCAAAGAGGTATTTGTCGAGTGAGGCAATATGGTGGTTCTTCTGGGGACAGGGTTTCAGACAGAGGAGGGAGTGGCAGAGTGGGAGGAGTAGGCAATGTGGCTGTCCACACAGGGTGTCTTCATGTGGTCTGGAGTGTTTATAAAATCTATGATTATATCGTGCCAATGATTAGATATGTTGATGATTAAAGCCAGGAGTCCTGTGTCATTCAGAATATTTAGGTTTTGGAAATCAATGCCAAAATCAGAAGCAAAATTAGATCACTTACAATGTGCATATTGCTAGTTGGGACCTTAATACTTAGGAAGTCTGTTTGTAGTTGGTATTTGTATGTGTTTGGTTTTATGGCACTATATGAGATGTAAACATGAGTAAGTTTTTCTGCTTACTTCTTTTTTTAATTCCTCATGTACCCAACCACCTTTATGATAACCTCCACAGCAGATGAGATTCCCAGATTGCTGAGGGAAGAGGATGGTGTGTGAACATAGAGATATTAGAGCTTAGTAGAGAGAGGCAAGCAGAGGGAAGGCACGCATCCTAGGTAGGCATGATAAGCCAATGTAGAACTTAATGAAGAGCTACGACAAGGGAGGAGGACAGACGACATCTTGGTTGGGTCTCCAGAAGGAGAGCTGGGTGTTGACGCATGAGCGCTTCAAAGCAAAAGAGCTGTGAAGGATGCAGGAAGTGGTTCTAGAAATAAATCTGCTGTGGGATATGAACTGATTCTCTCAAGAGGCCTTTAAGAGACAAAGGAAAAGTTTGGAAGTCCTTTCAAATGTTCACTTGGCACTCAAACTGTGCTTCTGCCAGTCCTCCAAACAGAGGCTGAGCAATGGCAGCTATGGGTTTTAGCTGAAACAGTAGCAGGAGGAATTGATTTTCAAGTTTACATTGCTAGCTATCATTTACCTATTATTTAATCCGATCACAAAATATTTTAGATAAGTATAGCAAGCATATTCTCGTCTCTTAAATGACATCTAGGTAGTACTTTAGTTAACCCCGCTTGTAGATTTTGCTGGAGGAAAGACACGGTTTGCACTTCACCTGGGACAGCGATGGTCCATTCTTCACACTTGAAGCACTCACTCACTGCAGAGGGGGCCCCCAGCCCTGCGATGTTCATGGCTGACACTTGGAACTGGTACACTGTGTTTTCCTTCAAGTTGTCAATCTGTAACATTGATAACATCACAAACAGTTGTTCAGCATTTTATTTATTTAACTCTGTGTCACAAACATACCCTATGGTGATCTAGTTTTATTCCATGTGCTTAACATTTAATTTATTTACTCTATATGTTGGATATATCCTAGGGTGACCCTAGTAAGTCACACCCTTTTATAATCACATTCCTGCTTGTAGCCTAAAGAACACTCCTGTAACCTTAGTTCCAGGGAATCTGATGCCCTCTCTTGGCCTCTAAGGGTACAAGCATGCATAGTGCCTATTTCAGACAAGCAGATATACACACATACACACAAATAAAAATAAAATTTACAAAACAGTAATTGTACCAGGAGTGGTGTTGGACAACTTTAATCTCTCAGCACTTGGGAGGCAGACATAGGTGGATCTCTATGAGTTTGAGGCCTTCCTGGGCAAGACAGCTAGTTCTAGGACTGCCAGGGCCCTGTCTCAAAAGACAACAACAACAAAACAACAAGGCAAAGCAGAAACAAACCAAAGGCTCAGGTAATTAATAATATTAAAAATCACAAGTCAATAAAATATAGTAGCATACAAACCAGGAAGTTTTATGTTTCTGAGATGAGGGTAAAACAAAGAGAATAACAACGAATTCTAAATTTGTTCAGCTACCCATAAGAAATGAACAGGATCTATGATATATTTGGAAAGACAGACCCCAAATCATAGGATCTATGATATATTTGGAAAGATAGATCTGAAATCCCAGGATCTATGATATAATTAGAAAGATAGACCCCAAATCACAGGATCATCTTTCAAGGCAGAGTAGGAGGAGACGCGACAATATTTAAACTATGCCCAGAGCCAGTACAAGACCTCAGTGCACAAAGACACTGCCAAGCCTGACACCATGAGTTCAATCCCAGCACCACAGGATGGAAGGAGAACTAACTCCTGTGAGTGTTCTCTGACCTCCAGATAGGTGGGGACACACAAAATTAACAAACCTATACAAACGTTTTAAATATTCAAAAGTAGTCAATAAAGAACATAAAAAACGTACATGACAGAAAGATCCAGTAGAAAGTATAAAATTAGGTGATTAGGTTAAAATAAGGTTAATATTCCTACAGGATATAAAATATAAACTGTCAGGCAAAGGGAATTATACTTTGTTTTTGTTTTTGTTTGTTTTTGTTTTGCTTTGCTTCTTGTTTTTGTTTTCCTTTCTTTCTTTCCTTCCCTTCTTTCCTTCTTTCTTTCTTTCTTTCTTTCTTTCTTTCTTTCTTTCTTTCTTTCATTTTCTTTCTTTTCTTTTCTTTTCTTTTCTTTTTTTTGAGACAGGGTTTCTCTGTAGCTTTGGAGCCTGTCCTGGAACTAGCTCTTATAGACCAGGCTGGCCTCGAACTCACAGAGATCCGTCTGCCTCTACCTCCCAAGTGTTGGGATTTAAGGCTTGCGCCACCATTGCCCAGCTTGAACTATGGTTTGTTTTTTTTTTTTTTAATTTTAATGACAGAGTCTTATTATAGCCCAGGCTGGCCTTGAATTCTTACCTTACTTGCAGAGTGCTAGGATCGTAAGCCTATGCCATGTGACTTAATGTTGGGCTATTTCTAAGCGATACATAAAAAGTGCTACAGAAAGGCTGAAAATTAAACAATGAAAAGTTACACCAGCTATTGTTGTGAATCATCATGTAAGTATCGGTGTTTTCAGATGGTCTTAGAACCCCTGTAAAAGGAAGCCTTTCTTCAAAAGGGCACAAGATCACTGACCATGTTTACAGCACTAAAGGTTGCTGCAGTTCAGTAAGAAAGCCATGAGAAAAATGGGCAAAACTATGAGCAGGCAAGCTATGGTATGGAAGAGATTATAAAAACGAAGCCTATATACAGGAAAAGACTTTCAAATGCATTTGACACTCTGATGATCAAAACTGAGAATGTCTGAATAGCAAAATGTGGGCAAGGATGCAGAGCAGGAACTACACACTTTAGGAAGCAGTATAGAGAAGAAGTGGAAGAAAAACAGAGCCACAGACTCAACAACTCTACTTTGGTAATCGCCTAGAGAAACCATAGCATATATGCACTATCAGGTATATTCATTGCTACACTGTGTGATGTAGTAAAAAATAAATGACCTACACGGCAATCAATAAGGGAATGGAAGGGATATTATGGTATAGTCACATGGTGGAATACTGTATGTAATTTTAAAATAGCTGTACATAGCACCATGGGAGAACTCAAGGACACAACTTTGTAGCTGCGCGGGGTGATGCATGCCTATAGTACTAGTACTTTAGAGGGTGAGGAGTAGGATTACAAGTCTGAGGTTAGCCTGGGCCACATAAAGAAAACCTGTGACAAAAAACAAACAGAACTATTTTGTGTTAGCATCCCTAGTCTGTGTGTGACATTTCATAAATTTCAAATATTAGCTAGAGTGTGGCATTGACTTCCAGGTGGACTATTTCCTGGCCTGCTCTGGCCTTGTTCTGGAATTTGACTGTGTGTGTGAGTGCTGGGGAACTGGTAACTGGGCCCAGCAGGTGATGCTCTACCAAAGCTGTGCCAACAGAGAGAGAGCCACTGGGGATCTGTGGCAGGTAGAGTAGTAGAGGGATCCCCAACAGGAGAATATCTGTCCCCCTTTCTGGCCATAAGATCCACATTATAGGAGGAGGGTCAAGCAAGCTGGCCATGTCATCATGAGTTTAACTGTGAAAACTGAAAAAAAATCCAGAGTTATAGGATCTAGCAATGTCTGAAGCTAGTGAAATGATCACTGATGCTTTATAAGTTTTGAAAGAAAATACCAGTTTTCATAATAAATGCACATTTTGTGGTAAATATTCTTTTAAAAATCATGCTTACCCTTCTTAGCTAGCCATACTAATCTTATCTACCAAGGGATATTTTTCAAAAGGTCACACCAGTGTTGACAATGAACACTGACAAAATGACACAGACCCTTTAACAGGTCCCGGGGTGTGTACAAGCAAGCACCGTCTCATTCACAGGATGCAGCCCACCACAGACACAGGCTTGCCTACCTTGTATGCTGCATCACTGACGGCCTTGATATTGGCTTCTCTCCACCTTCCTGGCACCCCTCCGATTACCTCACGGTAGTTCACATAGTAGCCCGTAATCTCTGCCCCTCCAGTTGTATCTGGTTGCTTCCATCCAAGAACCATTGAGTCCCGGAAACTTTCAAGACAAGTGATGTCATACGGTGGAGACGGTGCCGCTGTTGCAATATAAACAGCTCGTAAGAGGGAAATACACTTACGATTCTGTATGCATTCACCGCACTTACCTGGTGTGCCACGCACGAGGGCCCTGGTTGTAGTATACAATGAAAAAAAAATATGAGATTGAGCTGAAACTTGGCACCTGACTTGGTGTGTGAGAAAAAAAAATACACATTGAGAAAGTACACTGAAATAACTGAACTGAGCTTTTAAAAACATGTCTGGCAAAGTGCTATGTCCTCAAAAAACTGGTCTTCTTCCCACAGGAAGAAATATTTTCCTCAAGATGGTTTTGTTTTTATTTGACCTCTGATGACAACAGAATGTGTACGTATCTTGGTTTCTGTCTCAGTTTGCTTATTTGGCATCTCCATACAGTTCCAAGGGTTTCATACTCATGTGCACTTACCCCGAGGCTTTGTGTATACTCCAGCCACGAATATATCCTACACTCAGTTAAATGCACCTTTAAAAACATTCTCCAGCACAAGGCACAATCTGCCCTGTGGCTTCTTCTTGGTAGATACATGTTTATCACAATGTTTTAAACTCCTGTGATTTTAGATTCCCGGTCTAACATGTTTCACATAGCACAAGTTACTATGTAGCAATTGTTGCATTGTTAGTGCCTAGATAGAAAAATATCTGAAGGATATTTCAAAACTCCTTGTCCATTTACATGGCTTTGCTGGTTTCCTTTATGTTTGACCACTGAAATGATACTTTTCGATGAAGAAAGATACAGTGATAGCAAGAAATCTATCTAGATATGCAGTACATCAAGGAAATTTCCAAAGATTTGTTTGGATTATAAGAGTTACATAAATTATCACATTCCTATTCAAAACAACTTTCAGAATAAAGAAAACCTTGAAAATAAAGTTGTTTATCTATCTATCTATCTATCTATCTATCTATCTATCTATCTATCTATCCCTTTTCTCTCTCAGATCACTTATAAGGATGGACCCTAAAGTGACTATTACTTTTCTTCTTAGTTAATGGGATGAATAAGGGGTCACAGCAAAAAAGTAGAGGAGTTATGAATCTGGGGTGGGTTAGAGATGGAGAACAGATAAGAGGCACCTAAAATTTCTCCGCACTTTATGCAACACATTGTCTCCTAGAACACACAAGTAACCCACAGCACCAGCCACTCACATTTAGCTTTCTAGTATGCCATCTTCCAGGAGCCCTTTCTGGGAAAAAGTATCATGCCTCACGGAACACAGTTCTCTATGGCTATAATACCATTCCGAACGTTTGGGAGCTGCTAAGAACTGGTAATTTGAATGAAGTACGAATGATCACTTAAAAACCTGAGTTGAACAATGGAAGTTAATAACTCTGACCTTGGTACAGTGCCAATTTATTACGAAATGTTTTCCTCTACATGTTCTGAGCATGAGCATGTCAGAGCTCATGTCAAGGTCAATCAGCTTCATACAGCCGGGGTAATCATCAAGTCCTTCCTACCCACATGTCTAGGACCTAGGGTATCTCCCCTCATTCAAAAAGTCCTGTAAACATTTCGTTATTGCTAAGATGAAGAGATAGTGCATAAAAGCCAATCCCACATTTGATAGCGACTTTGATAGTGTATTAGATGAAAGCATGCTGAATGGTCAATAGAAACATAAATTCAGAACCAACAAATGAGGACCGAACACGGATGAAGCATATGATCTGGACAATGAGAGGTGGGGACACTGATGGAGACAGATGAAGAGCTGGACTTGGCAGTTCTCACCTACTGGGTCCTTCTTCTTTTTCGGGGGCTCAGGTTTACTTTGCTCCTTGGGAGCTGCCTTCTGTGATGGCGGGCTGAGCTCCTCCTGAACTGATTCACTTACTGTACTCACTTCCGCCTGGCCCCGGCGGGAAGGGCTACTGGGTGGTGAAGGTTTGTTAGGTTTGCTACTGAGCAAAGCATCTTTTTGAGAGGTTGCTGGGGAGGCTCCATTCACGCCCCCCCTGAAGTCTGTTAGTCCACCAGGCGTATCACTCAGTTGAAGCCACACATCTGGAGACACTCCTCCCCCTACAGTCACCAGACAACAACAGAAACGACGTGAGCCAGACCCCGTACGTGTTACTCTTGGATCACAGAACAAAGAGAAGCATTAGGACTACAAGCAGAGCAAAAAACAATCTTGGTTTAGCACAATTTACACCAGGGAACATTTCAATGTCTCCATACTTTGGAAAAAGAAGAAACAAGAGCAAAACCAAACCACAGACAAAGCAGGAACCATTTCTTCTTGCAGAACCAACCTAAAGGGTTTAGTTTATACAGGAAAAAGCAATTCTTGAGAAATGTATGCTCTAATAGTTAACATAATAGAGAAAGGACCACAAAATTCACAAGACACAATATTAAAGATCCTAGCTTTATAGCAGAATCATGACTGTTAGTGCAACAGTAACGAACTATACATCCCAACCCCCAAAAGAACACGTCTGCTACTGCCTGCTTAAAATAATGTTAAAAAAGAAAACGAGTGTTAATTATAGTTATGGTGCTTGTTGTTCTATTGCTTTGAATTTTGAGACAGAGTCTTGGTATGTAACCCAGTATGACCTTGAATTCTTAATCTTCAGCTTCCCCAGTTGTTACGGTTATAGACATGCATCATTGCACCTGCCTAACCTTTTTACAGTGGTATTAGGGCTTCACACATCATAACTATGTGTTCTATTACTGAGATACATACTCAGTCAAATGTATTTCTATTAATATGTTAACATATTACAGATTTTCTTTTCTTTTTTTTCTGGATTAGCTGGGTCTCTTCCCACTCTCTCCAAGATTGGGAGGTATAACACATACATACATACATATAATTACCTTATTAATTATGTTACTCTGTTATTTTGCAAATAAATGAGACATGATTAAGCAACCACATGTGTCTTGCATGAGTTTTAGAGGCTTTATAAGAAGCATGGTAATGCACTGTTAGGAAAAAGAAGCTGAGCTCTGCTGCGGATGAAAAGGCTTTTAAGTACAAGATGGCAGAGCTATGGTGATGTACCCCTTCATGGAAGCAGGACGGCCTGCCAGGTCCCGGGATGGAATGAAGTTAGAATGAAGTTTCCTATGGTGGGGAATGTCTGAGAAAACACTACAGATGCACAGACACTGGGAAGTGATGAAGATCTAACACACCAGCTATGGAAGGGTAGCTGTCAACTGGAGCCAAGAGAAGTGACTGTTCAACTGCGGGATCACGGAGTGGAATTAGGAACTTCAAACCACTTAAGGACATAATGGGAAACTGGAAAACTCATTCTTCCCTTCGGCCAACTTACAAAGAAGGAGCTTACCGATAGCAGCTTTGACTTCAATAGCTTCCGAATCCTGGGAATATTCACTAAGTCCAGCTGCGTTCACTGCTCTGACCCGGAAAATGTAGCTCTGACCAGTGGCCAATCCATGGCAAGTAAATCTAAAGAGGAGAGAGCTTTCAGAGCCTTTCCGAGGAGGGTGAGGCAAAATGACTAGCAGCTTAACTGAATGGCCCGGCTTTATGAAAGATTCATTTTCAAAAATGAGACCTTCAGGTAACATATGCACCTTAGATAAGAAGGCAATTTGGGCAATTTTAAAAATTCGCTCTGTCAAAAAAAAAAATTAGGAGTCCTGAGTTACCTTGAATGTTCATCAGAAAATGCTCAATAGGGAACAATAATACTACGTAACACATACTGATTCTGCATAAAGGTGAGCTATCTGGTCTTTAAAATACAGTAGTAGGTCTGAACAAAGGAAGCACATAGTGAATAATAGGTGTGTTGACAATATCATGAGTAGCTATTTCAGGTATATACTTAAA